>NC_091284.1:460022468-460378178 GCF_032444005.1 Ranitomeya imitator | reverse complement strand
ATCAACTTCTTCACCTTATTCATCTTCTTCTTCATCTTCTACCTATTTTTTTTTTTATTACATTCTTCATATTCATTTTCTTCAACTATTATTATTCTTCCTATTCTACATATTCTTTTTATTCCACTGTTATTATTCTTCCTATTCTACTTCTTCATCATATTCTCATTTGTGACAGGCATTCCCGTAGTTGTTATCTATAAAAGTTGGAAGATTACACCTTCCGTTCTGCCAGTCACAAAAGTTACATTTGTCCGCGTTCAGTTTGGCCTGCAGCATCAGGCTTTATCCAGGGGCACCACGAGGAGGAACGGACTCACCCCCATACACTGCTTAGTCTTCTTCTGCATATAATTTAGATAATATCTTTTGCTCTGATATTAAGTCTTATGCTTAATGTTCTTCTGCTCTTTGTTCTGCAGCCTCTTGTTCTTCTGCTTCTCGGTCTTCCATGTTGTCCGTCTCCAGGGTCTTCGTCTCCAGTGTCGTCATCTCCGCCGTCGTCGTCTCAGCCGTCGTCGTCTCCGCCGTCGTCGTCGTCGTCGTCATCGGGGTGGTCTTCCGGGTCGTCGTCATCGGGGTGGTCTTCCGGGTTGTCGACGTTAGGGTCTTTCAACTTGGAAATGTAGCAGAAGGTACAAGAAGGCTGAGAAAATGCCAAGAACCAGCTGATGGAACTGGAACTCGGATGGCTACCCGAAGGTTCAAGAGCCTATGGAACTACCGAGGACCAGCTGACGTTACTGGAACCCGGTTACTAAGCAGGAGGTACCCGTGCTAAAAAGCACTACCAAGGACCGCCTGACGTTGGCGGAACTCGGATACCCAGAAGGAGGCACCTAAGCCAAAGGCTCTGCCCGGAACCAGATGACGTTACTGGAACCAGGATGGGGAGCAGAAGGTACAAGAGCAAAAGGACACTGCCCGAGAACCAGCTGACGGTACTGGGAACCCGGATGGGTAGCCCGAATGTCCAAGAGCCAATGGAACTACCAAGGACCAGCTGACGTTACTGGAACCCGGTTACTAAGCAGGAGGTACCCGTGCCTGAAAGCACTACCAAGGACCACCTGACATTGGTGGAACTTGGATACCCAGAAGGAGGCACCTAAGCCAAAGGCTCTGCCCGGAACCAGCTGACGGTACTGGAACCAGGATGGGGAGCAGAAGGTACAAGAGCAAAAGACACTGCGAGAACCAGCTGACGGTGCTGGAACCAGGTGGTGGACCCCAAGGCCCACAGGAGAGGAGAGAACAGCTAGGCCGCGAGGCAGCCGCAGTTACCGAACCCCAAACAGTCCTACAGGGGGAGCTGGGCCTACTGGCACTACAGAACCAGCCTTGACTACCAGTTCACGCAGCCCACATAGGAAGCTCCTAAACTGGAGGCACCCTGGAGTTGGGCTAACTCGACCGCCCCACGACGGGGCAAGCATAGGCGTCTCAGTGAAGTTGACACAACCCGGAAACAGCTGACGGTGCTGAAACCAGGCTTGGCACGAGGGAGTACCTGTGACAAGAACACTGCCGAGAACCAGCTGGCGGTGCTGGAACCCGGATGCGTTGCCCCAGTGTGCAAGAGCCAATGGCACGACCGAGGACCAGCTGACGGTGCTGGAACCCGGTTACTAAGCTGTAGGTGCCCGCGCTTAAAAGCACTACCAAGGACCCGCCTGGCGTTGGCGGAACTCGGATACCCAGGAGGAGGCACCTTAGCCAAAGGCTCGGCCCCGGAACCAGCTGACGGTGCTGGAACCAGGTGGTGGACCCCAAGGGCCCACAGGAGAGGAGAGAACAGCTAGGCCGCGAGGCAGCCGCAGTTACCGAACCCCAACAGTCCTACAGGGGGAGCTGGGCCTACTGGCACTACAGAACCAGCCTTGACTACCAGTTCACGCAGCCCACATAGAAAGCTCCTAAACTGGAGGCACCCTGGAGTTGGCTAACTCGACCGCCCCACGACGGGGCAAGCATAGGCGTCTCAGTGAAGTTGACACAACCCGGAAACAGCTGACGGTGCTGAAACCAGGCTTGGCACGAGGGAGTACCTGTGACAAGAACACTGCCGAGAACCAGCTGGCGGTGCTGGAACCCGGATGCGTTGCCCCAGTGTGCAAGAGCCAATGGCACGACCGAGGACCAGCTGACGGTGCTGGAACCCGGTTACTAAGCTGTAGGTGCCCGCGCTTAAAAGCACTACCAAGGACCGCCTGGCGTTGGCGGAACTCGGATACCCAGGAGGAGGCACCTAAGCCAAAGGCTCGGCCCCGGAACCAGCTGACGGTGCTGGAACCAGGTGGTGGACCCCAAGGCCCACAGGAGAGGAGAGAACAGCTAGGCCGCGAGGCAGCCGCAGTTACCGAACCCCAACAGTCCTACAGGGGGAGCTGGGCCTACTGGCACTACAGAACCAGCCTTGACTACCAGTTCACGCAGCCCACATAGGAAGCTCCTAAACTGGAGGCACCCTGGAGTTGGCTAACTCGACCGCCCCACGACGGGGCAAGCATAGGCGTCTCAGTGAAGTTGACACAACCCGGAAACAGCTGACGGTGCTGAAAACCAGGCTTGGCACGAGGGAGTACCTGTGACAAGAACACTGCCGAGAACCAGCTGGCGGTGGCTGGAACCCGGATGCGTTGCCCCAGTGTGCAAGAGCCAATGGCACGACCGAGGACCAGCTGACGGTGCTGGAACCCGGTTACTAAGCTGTAGGTGCCCGCGCTTAAAAGCACTACCAAGGACCGCCTGGCGTTGGCGGAACTCGGATACCCAGGAGGAGGCACCTTAGCCAAAGGCTCGGCCCGGAACCAGCTGACGGTGCTGGAACCAGGTGGTGGACCCCAAGGCCCACAGGAGAGGAGAGAACAGCTAGGCCGCGAGGCAGCCGCAGTTACCGAACCCCAACAGTCCTACAGGGGGAGCTGGGGCCTACTGGCACTACAGAACCAGCCTTGACTACCAGTTCCACGCAGGCCCACATAGGAAGCTCCTAAACTGGAGGCCACCCTGGAGTTGGCTAACTCGACCGCCCCACGACGGGGCAAGCATAGGCGTCTCAGTGAAGTTGACACAACCCGGAAACAGCTGACGGTGCTGAAACCAGGCTTGGCACGAGGGAGTACCTGTGACAAGAAACACTGCCGAGAACCAGCTGGCGGTGCTGGGAACCCGGATGCGTTGCCCCAGTGTGCAAGAGCCAATGGCACGACCGAGGACCAGCTGACGGTGCTGGAACCCGGTTTACTAAGCTGTAGGTGCCCGCGCTTAAAAGCACTACCAAGGGACCGCCTGGCGTTGGCGGAACTCGGATACCCAGGAGGAGGCACCTTAGCCAAAGGCTCGGCCCGGAACCAGCTGACGGTGCTGGAACCAGGTGGTGGACCCCAAGGCCCACAGGAGAGGAGAGAACAGCTAGGCCGCGAGGCAGCCGCAGTTACCGAACCCCAACAGTCCTACAGGGGGAGCTGGGCCTACTGGCACTACAGAACCAGCCTTGACTACCAGTTCACGCAGCCCACATAGGAAGCTCCTAAACTGGAGGCACCCTGGAGTTGGCTAACTCGACCGCCCCACGACGAGGCAAGCATAGGCGTCTCAGTGAAGTTGACACAACCCGGAAACAGCTGACGGTGCTGAAACCAGGCTTGGCACGAGGGAGTACCTGTGACAAGAACACTGCCGAGAACCAGCTGGCGGTGCTGGAACCCGGATGCGTTGCCCCAGTGTGCAAGAGCCAATGGCACGACCGAGGACCAGCTGACGGTGCTGGAACCCGGTTACTAAGCTGTAGGTGCCCGCGCTTAAAAGCACTACCAAGGACCGCCTGGCGTTGGCGGAACTCGGATACCCAGGAGGAGGCACCTAAGCCAAAGGCTCGGCCCGGAAACCAGCTGACGGTGCTGGAACCAGGTGGTGGACCCCAAGGCCCCACAGGAGAGGAGAGAACAGCTAGGGCCGCGAGGCAGCCGCAGTTACCGAACCCCAACAGTCCCTACAGGGGGAGCTGGGCCTACTGGCACTACAGAACCAGCCTTGACTACCAGTTCACGCAGCCCACATAGGAAGCTCCTAAACTGGAGGCACCCTGGAGTTGGCTAACTCGACCGCCCCACGACGGGGCAAGCATAGGCGTCTCAGTGAAGTTGACACAACCCGGAAACAGCTGACGGTGCTGAAACCAGGCTTGGCACGAGGGAGTACCTGTGACAAGAACACTGCCGAGAACCAGCTGGCGGTGCTGGAACCCGGATGCGTTGCCCCAGTGTGCAAGAGCCAATGGCACGACCGAGGACCAGCTGACGGTGCTGGAACCCGGTTACTAAGCTGTAGGTGCCCGCGCTTAAAAGCACTACCAAGGACCGCCTGGCGTTGGCGGAACTCGGATACCCAGGAGGAGGCACCTTAGCCAAAGGCTCGGCCCGGAACCAGCTGACGGTGCTGGAACCAGGTGGTGGACCCCAAGGCCCACAGGAGAGGAGAGAACAGCTAGGCCGCGAGGCAGCCGCAGTTACCGAACCCCAACAGTCCTACAGGGGGAGCTGGGCCTACTGGCACTACAGAACCAGCCTTGACTACCAGTTCACGCAGCCCACATAGGAAGCTCCTAAACTGGAGGCACCCTGGAGTTGGCTAACTCGACCGCCCCACGACGGGGCAAGCATAGGCGTCTCAGTGAAGTTGACACAACCCGGAAACAGCTGACGGTGCTGAAACCAGGCTTGGCACGAGGGAGTACCTGTGACAAGAACACTGCCGAGAACCAGCTGGCGGTGCTGGAACCCGGATGCGTTGCCCCAGTGTGCAAGAGCCAATGGCACGACCGAGGACCAGCTGACGGTGCTGGAACCCGGTTACTAAGCTGTAGGTGCCCGCGCTTAAAAGCACTACCAAGGACCGCCTGGCGTTGGCGGAAACTCGGATACCCAGGAGGAGGCACCTTAGCCAAAAGGCTCGGCCCGGAACCAGCTGACGGTGCTGGAACCAGGTGGTGGACCCCAAGGCCCACAGGAGAGGAGAGAACAGCTAGGCCGCGAGGCAGCCGCAGTTACCGAACCCCAACAGTCCTACAGGGGGAGCTGGGCCTACTGGCACTACAGAACCAGCCTTGACTACCAGTTCACGCAGCCCACATAGGAAGCTCCTAAACTGGAGGCACCCTGGAGTTGGCTAACTCGACCGCCCCACGACGGGGCAAGCATAGGCGTCTCAGTGAAGTTGACACAACCCGGAAACAGCTGACGGTGCTGAAACCAGGCTTGGCACGAGGGAGTACCTGTGACAAGAACACTGCCGAGAACCAGCTGGCGGTGCTGGAAACCCGGATGCGTTGCCCCAGTGTGCAAGAGCCAATGGCACGACCGAGGACCAGCTGACGGTGCTGGAACCCGGTTACTAAGCTGTAGGTGCCCGCGCTTAAAAGCACTACCAAGGACCGCCTGGCGTTGGCGGAACTCGGATACCCAGGAGGAGGCACCTTAGCCAAAGGCTCGGCCCGGAACCAGCTGACGGTGCTGGAACCAGGTGGTGGACCCCAAGGCCCACAGGAGAGGAGAGAACAGCTAGGCCGCGAGGCAGCCGCAGTTACCGAACCCCAACAGTCCTACAGGGGGAGCTGGGCCTACTGGCACTACAGAACCAGCCTTGACTACCAGTTCACGCAGCCCACATAGGAAGCTCCTAAACTGGAGGCACCCTGGAGTTGGCTAACTCGACCGCCCCACGACGGGGCAAGCATAGGCGTCTCAGTGAAGTTGACACAACCCGGAAACAGCTGACGGTGCTGAAACCAGGCTTGGCACGAGGGAGTACCTGTGACAAGAACACTGCCGAGAACCAGCTGGCGGTGCTGGAACCCGGATGCGTTGCCTTGCCTATTAAAGATTGTCTTCCTAGAGCCCCAACTAGCGGGTGTTGGAGCAAAGGGGTAAGCAGGGGGAGATGAGTGTAGGCCGAAGCCTGCACTGGAGGCAGCTTTGTGTCTGCGTTGCGTTTGCAGGACACTTTGCCGGCTACACACTGGGGGAACAGCTGGCGTTGCTGAACCCCACTAACACAATGGCGTGTGTTTTTATCTGTGCAGCTAGCACTTGCGGGCAAAAACTTGCGATGTTAGAGCCCGTGTTGAAGCAGGAGGAGGAGGAGAGGAGCAGAGTGTAGGCCGAAGCCTAGTTGAACCAATTTCAAAGGAAACCTTTAACCCCCCCCTCAGGTGTTACAAAGTACAAGAGACACACCTTGTGCAGTATTAATGCTGCACAAGTGAAAGGTTGCTCTATTAATTTGTCTACTTGCACACGCTGAATGAAAGACATACACAATTTACCCCATTCTACAGTCAAACTGTAGTGGATGCGTGACTTGGTTTTTTGATGAGACGCAGCACAGGTGTCCAAAATAACGCCTTGGTGCTTGGCGCAGCTTCCTGAGCGTTGTTATTTGCTGTACAGGAGTCTGCGCTCTTGTGTTATCCCTTGGCAATGCCCTGTTAGCGCTGCCCATCTTATGACCTCATTTCATGTTGGCCGGTGCGGTTAACGATGGCCATAAATCCCAGACCCACAGTGTCTTTTCATAAAGCCACACTGCGGTGCTGGGATTCGTGGCCTTGAGCAGTAAATATTTTGGCCGCTCACACACGTCCTTACACCTGCTTCAGACTGGGCGGCCTCTGCTGATCCCTTCTCGCATGCCGCGGCCATGAGGCTGCACAGTCTGAAGAAGGCGGAAGGAGATGAGTTAAGACAGGCGAAGATATGCACTGCTCGTGCCCATCAATCACACCCTCGCAGTCAAAATAATTAAGACAACGAGGAGCATTTTATTCAGGCAGGGCGGACGAACAGGCGCAAGTAGCCAACCAATGATGTCAGAAGACGGGAAGCGCTACCAAGGGGGGTGCTGCGTATCATTAGAAAGGAAAGTCACACCTCAGGGACAGTGGAATGGTCTCAAAGAGACACATTTTGTACGTGTTGAGTTCCACGTGGGCAAGGAGAAAACGTCAGCCACCTTGTACAAATGCAGCAGTACTGCTGTACAAGGTGGCTGTTATACATAGAAACACCTGGGGGTGGGGGGCAGGCTCCCTTCAATTTCAGTTCATGTGCCTGCGTGGCGTTTGCAGGTCACGTTGCAAGCTGCACAGCAGGGGAACAGCTGGCGGTGCTGAACCCCACTAACACATTGGCTGGTGTTTTTCTCTGTGCAGCTAGCATGTCCGGGCAGAAACTGGCGTTGTTTGAGCCCAGGGTCAGCAGGAGGAGGAGAGGAGCAAAGTGTAGGCCGAAGCCTGCACTGGTGGCAGCTTTTGTTCTGTTGTGCCAGCGTGGCTTGTGCTGGACACGTTGCCGACTACACAGCAGGGGAACAGCTGGCGGTGCTGAACCCCACTAACACATTGGCTGGTGTTTTTCTCTGTGCAGCTAGCATTTCCGGGCAAAAACTAGCGGTGTTTGAGCCCAGGGTCAGCAGGAGGAGTAGAGGAGCAGAGTGTTGGCCAAAGCCTAGTTGAACCAATTTCAAAGGTTACCTTTAACCCCCCCCTCAGGTGTTGCAAGGTACAAGAGCCACACCTTGAACAGCATTATTGATGCACAAGTCAAAGGTTGCTCTATTTAATTTTGCTCCTTGCACACGCTGAATTAAACACGTACACTATTTAGCCCATTATACTGTCAAACAGTAGTGGAGGCGTGACTACTAGTCTTTTTAAGGAGACGCAGCACAGGTGTACAAATTTACACCTAGGTGCTGTGCGCAGATTCCTTACCGTTGTTATTTGCAGTACAGGAAACTGCGCTCTTGTGTTATCCCTTGGCAATACCCTGTTAGTGCAGGCCGTCTCATGACCTCATTTCATGTTGGCCGGTGCGGTTAACGATGGCCATAAATCCCAGACCCACAGTGGCTTTTCCTAAAGTCACACTGCGGTGCTGGGATTCGTGGCCTTGTGCAGTAAATATGTTCGCCGCTCACACATGTCCTTACACCTGCTTCAGACTGGGCGGCCTCAGCTGATCCCTTATCGCATGCCGCGGCCATGAGGCCGCACAGTCAGAAGAAGGCGGAAGGAGGGGAGTGAAAACAGGGGAACATATGCACTGCTCGTGCCCATCAATCACACCCTCGCAGTCAAAATATATGAGACAACGGGGGGCGTTGTGTCGGGCAGGGGGGACGCACAGGCACAGCCAGCCAACCAATGATGTCAGGAGACGGGCAGCGCTAACAATGGGGGTGCTGCGTGTCATTAAAAAGGAAAGTCACACCTCAGGGACATTGTAATGGTCTGTAATGAGACACATTTTGTACTTGTTGAGTTCCACGTGTGCAAGGAGAAAAAGTCAGCCACCTTGTACAAATGCAGCAGTACTGCTGTACAAGGTGGCTGTTATACATAGAAACACCTGGGGGGGTGGGGGGCAGGCTCCCTTCAATTTCAGTTCATGTGCCTGCGTGGCATTTGCAGGTCACGTTGCAAGCTACACAGCAGGGGAACAGCTGGCGTTGCTGAACCCCACTGACACATTGACTGGTGTTTTTCTCTGTGCAGATTGCATGTCCGGGCAAAAACTAGCGGTGTTAGAGCCCAGGGTCAGCAGGAGGAGGAGGAGAGGAGCAAAGTGTAGGCCGAAGCCTGCACTGGTGGCAGCTTTTGGTCGGTTGTGCCAGCGTGGCTTGTGCTGGACACGATGCCGGCTACACAGCGGGGGAACAGCTGGCGGTGCTGAACCCCACTAACACATTGGCTGGTGTTTTTCTCTGTGCAGCTAGCATGTCCGGGCAGAAACTGGCGTTGTTTGAGCCCAGGGTCAGCAGGAGGAGGAGAGGAGCAAAGTGTAGGCCGAAGCCTGCACTGGTGGCAGCTTTTGTTCTGTTGTGCCAGCGTGGCTTGTGCTGGACACGTTGCCGACTACACAGCAGGGGAACAGCTGGCGGTGCTGAACCCCACTAACACATTGGCTGGTGTTTTTCTCTGTGCAGCTAGCATTTCCGGGCAAAAAATAGCGGTGTTTGAGCCCAGGGTCAGCAGGAGGAGTAGAGGAGCAGAGTGTAGGCCGAAGCCTAGTTGAACCAATTTCAAAGGTTACCTTTAACCCCCCCCTCAGGTGTTGCAAGGTACAAGAGCCACACCTTGTGCAGCATTAATGCTGCACAAGTAAAAGGTTGCTCTATTTGTTTTGCTCCTTGCACACGCTGACTAAAACACGTACACTATTTAGCCCATTATACTGTCAAACAGTTGTGGAGGCGTGACTTGTCTTTTTAACGAGACGCAGCACAGGTGTCAAAATTTGCACCTAGGTACTGGGCGCAGATTCCTGAGCGTTGTTATTTGCTGTACAGGAGTCTGCGCTATTGTGATCCCTTGGCCATGCGCTGTGAGCGCTTCCTGTCTTCTGACCTCATTTCATGTCGGCCGTTGCGGTTAGCGATGGACATGAATCCCAGACCCACAGTGTGTTTTTAAAAAATCACACTGCGGTGCTGGGATTCGTGCCCTGGTGCACTAAATATGTTTGCCGCTCACACATGTCCTTACACCTGCTTCAGACTGGGCGGCCTCATCTGATCCCTTATCGCCTGCCGCGGCCATGAGGACACCCAGTCTGAAGAAGGCGGAAGGAGATGAGTGAACACAGGCAAACATATGCACTGCACATGCCCATCAATCACACCCTCGCTGTCCAAAAAAATAAGACACCGAGGGCCGTTGTTTCGAGCAGGGGAGATGCACAGGCGCAGCCAGCTAACCAATGATGTCAAAAGACGGGCAGCGCTAACAAGGGTGGTGCTGCGTGTCATTACAAAGGAAAGTCACACCTCAGGGACATTGTAATGGTCTCTAATGAGACACATTTTGTACGTGTTGAGTTCCACGTGGGCAAGGAGAAAAAGTCAGCCACCTCGTACAAATGCAGCAGTACTGCTGTACAAGGTGGCTGATATACATAGAAACACCTGTGGGTGGGGGGCAGGCTCCCTTCAATTTCAGTTCATGTGCCTGCGTGGCGTTTGCAGGTCACGTTGCAAGCTACACAGCAGGGGAACAGCTGGCGTTGCTGAACCCCACTGACACATTGACTGGTGTTTTTCTCTGTGCAGATTGCATGTCCGGGCAAAAACTAGCGGTGTTAGAGCCCAGGGTCAGCAGGAGGAGGAGGAGAGGAGCAAAGTGTAGGCCGAAGCCTGCACTGGTGGCAGCTTTTGGTCGGTTGTGCCAGCGTGGCTTGTGCTGGACACGATGCCGGCTACACAGCGGGGGAACAGCAGGCGGTGCTGAACCCCACTAACACATTGGCTGGTGTTTTTCTCTGTGCAGCTAGCATGTCCGGGCAGAAACTGGCGTTGTTTGAGCCCAGGGTCAGCAGGAGGAGGAGAGGAGCAAAGTGTAGGCCGAAGCCTGCACTGGTGGCAGCTTTTGGTCGGTTGTGCCAGCGTGGCTTGTGCTGGACACGTTGCCGACTACACAGCAGGGGAACAGCTGGCGGTGCTGAACCCCACTAACACATTGGCTGGTGTTTTTCTCTGTGCAGCTAGCATTTCCGGGCAAAAACTAGCGGTGTTTGAGCCCAGGGTCAGCAGGAGGAGTAGAGGAGCAGAGTGTAGGCCGAAGCCTAGTTGAACCAATTTCAAAGGTTACCTTTAACCCCCCCCTCAGGTGTTGCAAGGTACAAGAGCCACACCTTGTGCAGCATTAATGCTGCACAAGTAAAAGGTTGCTCTATTTGTTTTGCTCCTTGCACACGCTGACTAAAACACGTACACTATTTAGCCCATTATACTGTCAAACAGTTGTGGAGGCGTGACTTGTCTTTTTAACGAGACGCAGCACAGGTGTCAAAATTTGCACCTAGGTACTGGGCGCAGATTCCTGAGCGTTGTTATTTGCTGTACAGGAGTCTGCGCTATTGTGATCCCTTGGCCATGCGCTGTGAGCGCTTCCTGTCTTCTGACCTCATTTCATGTCGGCCGTTGCGGTTAGCGATGGACATGAATCCCAGACCCACAGTGTGTTTTCAAAAAATCACACTGCGTGGCTGGGATTCGTGGCCTTGTGCAGTAAATAGGTTTGCCGCTTACACATGTCCTTACACCTGCTCCAGACTGGGCGGCCTCAGCTGATCCCTTATCGCCTACCACGGCCAGGAGGCCGCACAGTCTGAAGAAGGCGGAAGGAGATGAGTTAAGACAGGCGAACATATGCACTGCTCGTGCCCATAAACCACACCCTCGCTGACAAAATAAATATGACAACGAGGGGCGTTGTTTCTAGCAGGGCGGATGCACAGGCGCAGCCAGCTAACCATGATGACAAAAGACGGGAAACGCTACCAAGGGGGGTGCTGCGTATCATTACAAAGGAAAGTCACACCTCAGGGACAGTGGAATGGTCTCAATGAGACACATTTTGTACGTGTTGAGTTCCACGTGGGCAAGGAGAAAAAGTCAGCCACCTTGTACAAATGCAGCAGTACTGCTGTACTAGGTGGCTGTTATACATAGAAACACCTGGGGGGGTGGGGCCAGGTTCCCTTTTAATTTCAGTTCCTGTGCCTGCATGGCGTTTGCAGGTCACGTTGCCGGCTACACAGCAGGGGAACAGCTGGCGTTGCTGAACCCCACTAACACATTGGCTGGTGTTTTTCTCTGTGCAGCTAGCACTTCCGGGCAAAAACTAGCGGTGTTTGAGCCCAGGGTCAGCAGGAGGAGGAGAGGAGCAGAGTGTAGGCCGAAGCCTGCACTGGTGGCAGCTTTTGTTCTGTTGTGCCAGCGTGGCTTGTGCTGGACACGTTGCCGACTACACAGCAGGGGAACAGCTGGCGGTGCTGAACCCCACTGACACATCACCTAGTGTTTTTTTCTGTGTAGACAACACTTCCAGGTGGCAACTGACAGTGTTGAAACCCAGGGAATCAAAGAGGAGCAGAGTGTAGGCCGAAGCCTGCAGTGGAGCAAGTTGAAAGGGAACCTTTAACCCCCCCCCCCCAGGCATTTGTTGCTGAAAGAGCCATCTTGTACAGCAGTAATACTGCACATGGAAAATGGTGGCTCCGAAAATTATGCTCCTTGCAAACGCTGAAGTACACACTCATATAATGTGTCCCCTCACACCGTCAAACCATCCCGGAAGTGGGACTTTCCTTTGTAATGTGACACAGCACAGCCGTCATTCCAACCCCCTTGGTGCCGGGCACCACCTCCTCAACGTTGTTTGGTTCTGTCACGGAGCCCGCACTGTAATGTTATCCCTTGGCCATGCACAGTTAGCGGTGCCCGTCTTCTGACATCATGTAGGTGTCAGGCTGGCAGTGCCTGTGCGTCCAAGCTGCCCGAGATCCAACCTTGCAGTGTCATCTAATGTAGTCCCACTGCGGGCCAGGGATCCATGGGCATGCGCAGTGCATATCATCGCCTCTCACTCACCTCCTTCCTGCTTCTTCAGACTGTGCGGCGTCACGGCCGTGGCATGCTATTAGGGATCAGCTGACGCCGCCTAGTCTGAAGAAGCGTGAAGAAGGGGAGTGAGAGGCTAGTATATGCACTGCGCATGGCCATGGATACCAGGCCCACTGTGGGATCACATTAGACGACACTGCGAGGTGTGATTTCGGGCAGCGTGGACGCACAGGCGCAGCCAGGACGACAACAAATGATGTCAGAGGACGGGCAGCGCAAACTGTGCATGGCCAAGGGATAACATAACAGCGCAGGGTCCATGACGGAATCAAACAACGCTAAGGAGGCAGCGCACGGTGCCAAGGGGGTAGCAATGACGGCTGTGCTGCGTCACATTACAAAGGAAAGTCCCACCTCCGGGACGGTTGGACGGTGTGAGGGGACACATTACATGAGTGTGTAGTTCAGCGTTTGCAAGGAGCATAATTTCAAGAGCGACCTTTCCCTTGTGCAGTATTAGTGCTGCACATGGTGGCTCTTTCAGTAACAAACGCCTAGGGGGGGGGGGGGGACAGGTCCCCTTACATTTTAGTTGTGCCAGCGTGGCGGTCGCATGACACGTTGCCGGATACACAGCTGGGGATCAGCTGACGTTACTGAACCCCAATAACAGAGGAGCGACTGTTGACTGTGCACACAGCACTTCCAGGCACCAACTGGCGGTGTTAGAGCCCAGGGACAGCAGGAGGAGCAGATTGGAGGTATTGCCGCACACACAGCTGGGGATCAGCTGACGTTACTGAACCCCAATAACAGAGGAGCGACTGTTGACTGTGCACACAGCACTTCCAGGCACCAACTGGCGGTGTTAGAGCCCAGGGACAGCAGGAGGAGCAGATTGGAGGTATTGCCGCACACACAGCTGGGGATCAGCTGACGTTACTGAACCCCAATAACAGAGGAGCGACTGTTGACTGTGCACACAGCACTTCCAGGCACCAACTGGCGGTGTTAGAGCCCAGGGACAGCAGGAGGAGCAGATTGGAGGTATTGCCGCACACACAGCTGGGGATCAGCTGACGTTACTGAACCCCAATAACAGAGGAGCGACTGTTGACTGTGCACACAGCACTTCCAGGCACCAACTGGCGGTGTTAGAGCCCAGGGACAGCAGGAGGAGCAGAGGAACAGAGTGTAGGCCGAAGCCTGATTGGAGCAAGTTGAAAGGAAACCTTTAACCCCCCCCCCCAAGACGTTTGTAGCTGAAAGAGCCATGTTGTGCAGCACTAAGGATGCAAAAGGAAAAGGTTGCTCTTTTAATTATGCTCCTTGCAAACACCGAAGTAAACACTAAAAATGTGTCCCTTTATACCGTTAAACCGTTCCGGAGGTGCGAATTTCCTTCGTAATGGGACACAGCACAGCTGTCATTCCTATCCCCTTGATGCCGTGCGCTGCCTCCTCAGCGTTGTTTTAAGCTGCCACGGAGCCTGCGCTGTTCTGTTAGCCCTTGGCCATGCCCAATTAGCGCTGCCTGTCTTCTGACATAATTTGGTGTCAGGCTGTCAGTGCCTGTGCGTCCACGCTGCTCCAGATCCCACCTCGCAGTCTCATCTAACGTAATCCCACTGCGGGCCTTGGAACCATGGGCATGCACAGTGCATAACCTCGACTCTCACTCCCCTCCTTCCCTCTTCTTCAGACTGTGCGGTGTCACGGCCGTGGCATGCTAGGGATCAGCTGACGGCGCACAGTCTAAAGAAGGCGGAGGGAAATGAGCGAGAGCCCGAGGGGAAGATATGCACTGCGCATGCCCATGGATCCCAGGCCCGCAGTGTGACTCAATCAGAAGACACTGCGAGGCGGGATCTCGGGCACCGCGGCCGCACAGGCGCAGCCAGCCTGACACCAAATTATGTCAGAAGACAGGCAGCGCAAATAGGGCATGCCCAAGGGATAACAGAACAGCGCAGGCTCCGTGACAGCTTAAAACAACGCTGAGGAGGCAGCGCATGGCACCAAGGGGGTAGGAATGACGGCTGTGCTGCGTCACATTGCGAAGGAAAGTCCCAGCTCCGGGACGGTATAACGGTATCAGTGAACACATTTTATAAGTGTTAAGTTCTGCGTGTGCAAAGAGCTAAAAAAAAAGAGCTACCTTTTCCTTGTGCAGCATTACTGCTGCACAAGATGGCTCTTTCAGTAACAAACGACGGGGGGGGGGGGGGACAGGTTCCCTTACATTTAGGTTGTTGTGCCAGCGTGGCGGTCGCAGGACACATTGCCGGCTACACAGCTGGGGATCAGCTGACGTTACTGAAACCCAATAACACTGGGTCGTATGTTTTTACTGTGCAGCCTGCACTTCTGAGCCGCAACTGGCGGTGTTGGAGCCCAGGAATAGCAGTTCAGGTGGTAGAAAGATGAACACAGCAGGAGACCTGGATGACACCCAATTACTTAATCAGGCAGAGGAGTGGCAAATTCCTGCGAGATCCAGGCCTGGTTCATTTTCAGGAAAGTAAGCCGGTCAACGTTATCGGAGGATAGTCGCATGCGACGGTCTGTTAGTACACCACCTGCGGCACTAAAGACACGTTCCGATAAGACACTAGCCGCAGGGCAAGCCAGCACCTCCAATGCATACTGGCTTAGCTCTGGCCATGTATCCAGCTTAGAGACCCAAAACTTGAACGGGGAAGAGCCGTCTGGGAGTACAGTAAGAGGGCAAGCCATGTAGTCTGTCACCATCTGACGGAACCGTTGCCTCCTGCTGACTGGAGCCGCCGGTGATGGTGTAGACATTTGGGGCGGGCACACAAAAGTGTGCCAGAGTTGTGCCATACTGGGCTTGCCTTGGGCAGAGGCACTGCTTCTGCTCCCTCTTTGGGCAGAGCCTCCCCCACTGCCTCGATGCACTGAGCTGCTTTGTAAAGCACTAGCAGCACTCCTCTCAGTTGGACAGGAGAAGATGATGGAATTCACCAGTGTGTCGTGGTACTCCCGCAATTTACGCTCCCGGGTCAACGCAGGGATGAGGTTTTGGACGTTGTCCCGGTAGCGAGGATCGAGGAGGGTGAACACCCAATAATCAGGCATGTTGAGAATGTGGTCGATGCGGCGGTCGTTTCTCAGGCACTGCAGCATGAAATCCACCATGTGCTGCAGAGTGCCAACCGGCCCAGAAACGCTGTCCCCTGCTTGAGACATGATCTCTGCCCGCTCGTCATCACCCCACCCTCGCTGTACACACTGACCACTGGACAATTGTGTCGCTCCCTCCTCTGGACGGAGCTCTTCCTCCTCCATTGACTCCTCCTCATCCTCCTCACAAATTGGCCCCTGCGTACCCCTTTGTGAGGAACCACGTGGCGCTGACTCTCCAGAAGCTGATGGAAAAGGTGACTCCTCATCCTCCACCTCTTCCACCACATCATCCCTTAACCCTTGCAAAGTTTGCTGAAGCAGGCAGATAAGGGGGACAGTCATGCTGACTAGTGCATCATCTGCACTTGCCATCCGCGTGGAATAATCAAAAGGACGCAAAACCTGGCAGACGTCCTTCATAGTGGCCCACTCTGTGGTTGTGAAGTCTGATCGGCGCTGACTGCGACTTCTTTGCGCCTGATGCAGCTGGTACTCCATAACTGCTTGCTGCTGCTCACACAACCGCTCCAACATATGTAACGTGGAATTCCACCGGGTAGGTAGGTCACATATGATGCGGTGTTCCGGAAGGCGGAATCGGCGCTGCAGAGCAGCAATGCGGGATCTGGCCAAGCTGGAACGCCGCAAGTGAGCACACTCTAGGCGGACCTTGTGCAGCAGGGCATCAAGATCCGGATAGTCCCTCAGAAAACTCTGCACAACCAAATTGAGCACATGTGCCAGACATGGGATGTGAGTGAGGTTGCCAAGGGCCAAAGCTGCCACCAGATTTCGGCCATTGTCACACACTACCATGCCTGGCTGGAGATTCGCTGGCAGTAACCACACATCGCTCTCCTGCTTTATGGCATTCCAGAGCTCCTGCGCTGTGTGGCTTCGATGCCCCAATGAAACTAGTTTCAAGACGGCCTGCTGACGTTTGGCCACGGCTGTGCTCATGTCGGTCATAGGTAAACGTTCACGGGTCCATGTGGGGGTGGACTGTGACGGATCCTGCAGAGAGGAATCAGAGGAACTGGTGTAAGAGGAGGAGTCGATGCGTACAGACTGGATTCCTGCAATCCTTGGAGTGGGCAGGACACGTCCTGCGCCACTCGCACGATCTGTACCTGGCTCAACAACATTAACCCAATGGGCAGTGAGGGAAACATATCGCCCCTGTCCATGCTGACTGGTCCACGCATCGGTGGTGAGGTGGACCTTGCTACTGACGGCGTTCAGTAGCGCATGTTTTATGTTTGCCTCAACATGCCTGTGCAGGGCAGGGACAGCCTGCCTGCTGAAGTAAAAGCGGCTGGGCACCTTGTACTGTGGGACTGCCAATGCCATCAAGTCACGGAAGCTGTCAGTCTCCACCAGCCTGAACGAGAGCATTTCCAGGGACAACAGTTTGGCAATGCCTGCATTCAGAGCCTGTGCTCGGGGGTGGTTGGCCGAGAATGCCCGCCTTTTCTCCCATGCCTGTACTACCGATGGCTGTAGAGTAGACTGGGAGTGTGAGGATGACTGGGAAGGTGGTGCTGTGGGTGGAATTACACAAGGTCTCTGGGAGGAAGCCAAACCAGCTGTGCGTGAGCTGGAGGAAGAGGCAACACGAGCTGAAGAGGTGGTAGCTGCCGCTGTTGGTTGGCCTACATCTTCAGTGTGTTTCTGTAACTCCACCGCGTGCCTGGTCCGCACATGTTTCCACATATTTGTGGTATTGAGGTTGCTGACATTTTTCCCTCTTTTTACTTTATGATGACACAGCTTGCATTTGACAAAACAAATGTCATCTGCAACTGTGTCAAAAAAGGACCAGGCACTGCAAGTCTTGGGAGCGCCCTTTTTGGCTTTGGAAAGAGACAGGCTCCTAACGGGTGCCAAAGTGGAGGCTACAGGCTCCGCAGTCTTCCCCCTCCCTCTCCCTCTTTGGCCCGTAAGAGGAAGCTCTTCCTCTGAGCTGCTCCCACCACCTTCCTGTTCCTCACGCCACGATGGGTCAAGGACCTCATCATCTCCACTACCCTCTGCCACCAACTGCTCCTCCTGGGTAGTCTCAGCAGCACAGTACGCACGAGAAAGCGGCACCTGAGTTTCATCATCAGATGCGTACTGCGCTGTGGTCACCGGAGGCACTGGCCCACCTGCCTCTTCAGAGTCAGAGAGAAAAAGGTGTTGGGCATCACTGCACACTGCCTCTTCTTCCATTTCTCCAATGCTGCTTGGCTGGCCCCCTGTTTCCAAGCCAAGAGATTCAGAGAACAGAAGTAGAGACGGCTCCTGTCCTGGGCTCTCTGACTGCCTGGCCAATTTGGCAGGTGGTGAAGAGACAGATGGCTGCTCTCCAGTGCTCTGTGCCTGAGAGGATGTGGCACTAACTGAAGTCGATGCCGAGGCGTTAGCTGCCATCCACCCGACAACGGCTTCAATTTGGTCTTCACGCAGCAGCGGTGCACGGCGCTCTCCGACAAAGCTGCGCATGAAGGACTGTTCCCTGCTGAAACTGAGTGACGACGAGTCACCGGCGCCCGCAGCAGGCACAGAATCACCACGTCCTCTCCCTGCTCCTCTCCCTGCTCCGCGCCCACGCCCACGTGCCTTACTCCCTGCCCTCTTCATCTTGGTTGACAGATAAAGATAAGCAGAAAAGTACTAAGGCCTTAGTGTGCTTATTCCTGTAATGCTCCTCCTAACAGGTGTAAGAAACACTAATGTTGTAAATTGTGGACTAAACTTTATTATTTTTCAAATGTGGCCTACACAAGTGTAAGTTGTGTTTGGTGAACTTAACCTTTTTTTTGGTGCAGATCGGGCTACAGAGCTAGTTTAAATCACACGGAGACCGTGCAGACAGCCGTAAACGGCGCTGCAAGGCCAAGAAACCCTCCTCTAGGTTATCCTATATAGTGTTTTTCCACTATTTAGCTGGATACAAGTGGAAAGACACTAATAGGAATTTTTTTTTTCAAATTTTAAACTGGCTGCACTATTTGAAAAAAAGGAAATTGTTTTTCAAGGTATGAGGCAGTAACGCACCCTGAGCTGAATCCAACCGGCTATGGCTGCACACAGACTACAGGGCGAGCTGCGCTCACACAGAGACCGTGCAGACAGCCGTAAACGGCGCTGCAAGGCCCCCAAAAAAACCTCTAGGTTATCCTATGTAGTGTTTTTCCACAATTGAGCTGGAGACTGGTGGAAACACACTAATAGGAATTTTTTTTTTTTTCAAATTTTAAACAGGCTGCACTATTTGAAAAAAAGGAAAATTTTTCTCAAGGTATGAGCCAGTAACGAACCCTGAGCTGAATCCAACCGGCTATGGCTGCACACAGACTACAGGGCGAGCTGGGCTCACACGGAGACCGTGCAGACAGCCGTAAACGGCGCTGCAAGGCCAAAAAACCCTCCTCTAGGTTATCCTATATAGTGTTTTTCCACTATTTAGCTGGATACGAGTGGAAAGACACTAATAGGAATTTTTTTTTTCAAATTTTAAACAGGCTGCACTATTTGAAAAAAAGGAAAATTTTTCTCAAGGTATGAGCCAGTAACGAACCCTGAGCTGAATCCAACCGGCTATGGCTGCACACAGACTACAGGGCGAGCTGGGCTCACACGGAGACCGTGCAGACAGCCGTAAACGGCGCTGCAAGGCCCAAAAACCCCCCTCTAGGTTATCCTATGTAGTGTTTTTCCACAATAGAGCTGGAGACTGGTGGAAAAACACTAATAGGAAATTTGAGAAAAAATGTGCAGCAGGCTGCACTAAGAGCAAAAAAGAACAACTGTGTGAGGCAGTGTGAACCCCCCCTGAGCTGAATACAACCGGGTATATGGCTGCACACAGACTACAGAGTGAGCTGCACACACACACACACACACAGAGACCTTGCAGAACGCTGTTAAAACAGCGCTGCAAGGCAAGAGCAAGGTGAACAGTGAAGAACACACAGTGTTTTGCTAAATTAGCCTTTGGAAAGGAAAATAAAGCAATTAGCTAGCTCGACTGGCCCTCAGTTAGAACACAGCGTCCTGTCCCTAACTGAAATCACAGCAGAGTGAGCGCAAAATGGCGGCAGCGCTTTTTTATAGTGCAGAGTGACATCATTTCAGCAGCCAATCCCAGCCTTGCCAGTACTTACATGCCCACCATGCTAAACAGGATGTGCCCACACTTTCATTCATTCCTCATTGGCTGCTGCGTTCAATTTGAATTCTGGGAACTTCCGATTCCGGTATCCGATACGCGGGAAGTATCGGAATTCAGTATCGGAATTCCGATACCGCAAATATCGGCCGATACCCGATACTTGCGGTATCGGAATGCTCAACACTAATGCTGATCAATCAAGCACATTTTCTACCTGAGAGTCACAGCCTGTGCCTCATACAGATAGAGACTATTCAGGGATCGAAGTTACTTGGTGTGAATAAATGGCAGCATACCAATATCACTCTGAGATCATGTTCATGTCAGGACTATGTCTCTGATGCGCGTTTCGCCGGGGGAACCATCTTTAAGGCTGGTTTCACATTTGGTTTAGAAACGCAGCATTTAAAACGCAAATGCATTTGGTGAAAAAATGCGTTTAAACCCGTTTAAACGCAGCGTTTTTTAGGCGCATGTGTTTTTGCATGTTTTAATGCAAACGCAGCGTTTTGACGTGTTTAAACGCATTTTTTCCTTCGTTTAAATGCGTTCTTTCCTGCGTTTGCGTGTTAGGAGTCGAGTTTCCTCTGCTGCACAGGGGGAATCTCGATCCGTCTCCGCTGCGGTCTCCCATTCTCCTCCAGCCGCAGTGGAGTCTGCTCAGCAGGGACGTCGCTCCCAGTGTCTTGCTCGCTCTCACTCTGTACAGAGAGTTACTGCTGCTTCTTCAGCTCCTGCCATTAAAGTCAGTGCTGGTCAGCGGCGAGCGGACTTCCCTGGGACTAAGTCCTTGTTTGCGCACACTGAGCATGCCCAGAGCAAGATCTCCCGTTGGAGATCGAGGGTCATGTGCTCTGGCTCTGCAGCGCATTCCATTGGTCCTCTTGGCAGGCCCTGGAAGGGCAAAGTTTCTGTGGCCACTTCCTGTCCTGCAATTATATAAACTGCGCATGACCGCATGGCCATGCGCTAGTGTACAATTGAATACATGTGTTTGTTGTGAGTGCAAGTCGTTCATTAAATACCCCTACCCTATTGTATGACTGTTCGCGTATGGAGTATGGCTGCTATCTAGCGCACGACAAATCACTCAACGTGTCACACATGTATCAGCGTCTATTGATGTGACCGCCAGTGCGGCGCCACGCGCCAGTAGTGCGCTTCCTGACCCACGTCTGGGTGCTTAGTGGTGCCTGCCAGCACGGCACAGTTCGCACTTCGGTGCTCTAATTATAAGAGTTGTCTAACACACCCTGTTGCGGTGTTGTGTTAGCAAGTGGTCTAATCGGACTTCAATCCTAGTTGGGGTTAAGTTCGCTGACTGCTTGCTCGCCTTCTATGTGCGGTACCGCGATCCTGTGATGCAACAGGATCGCTTCCTTCACGTTGGGTGAAGTTTAACCCACGCGAGTATACTTATGAGTACCGCCATATAGTCCATCATTACTCAGCAGCAGGTTCCATCTCTGCACGGTGGACCCCGGGCTACGAACGCACCGTACACTATCAGTCTTATTATTTGGTGCGTTCCGCTAGCCCTAACATTACACTAGCACCAGGGTCTGGCTAGTGATGACGGACAAACAGCAATCCCTGCGGTATATACAGCAGCTGGAGGGTAGGTTGGCGGCTCTCGAGAGCGCAACCTCAGCTGTGGATGTTACCGCAGTTGCTGTACAGGCTCCCAGCGTGGCTGCAGCAACTTTGTCCATTGCCACCCCTGTTCCGACATTTTCTCGCCTCCCGCTGCCAGAAAAATTTTCTGGTAATAGCAAATTTTGTAGGGGATTCGTGAGTCAGTGCTCTATTCATCTCGAGCTTCTGGCTGCACGTTTCCCCACGGAGCGGGCTAAGGTGGGATTTATTGTGTCTCTATTGTCGGACAGGGCATTGGAATGGGCTACGCCGCTGTGGGAGCAGAGTGCTCCTCTGTTTTTGAGCACTTTAAAACAGGTCTTTTTAGGACCTCAAGTCACCCATGACACTGCGCTCCAACTGCTGGCATTAACTCAGGGTGAGTCCTTGGTCAGTCATTTTGCCGTCCAATTCCGCACTTTAGCATCTGAGCTGGAATGGTCGGATAAAGCTCTTATCCCCATATTTTGGAGTGGCTTGGCTGACCATGTAAAGGATGCTCTGGCCACTAGGGAGATTCCTGCCACACTGGAGGAGTTAATAACAGTCTCCACTCGAATTGACCTCCGTTTTAACGAGCGGAGGTTAGAGCGAGCCCAGTGTAGGCAGAGGTTTCGGCTGGCTCCTACTTTCGCCAAACCCCTGGAATCTCCGGTCCTGGTTCCTGAGTCACATGAGGCCAGGGAAGTGTCACAAGCGGGACATAAGTCCAGGACCGCTTGTGCACTCAGGGTCTGTCATGTTTGCCAGCAGTCTGGACATTTAGCCACCAGATGTCCTCAGCGTTCGAGGAAACGTCAGCGTCTAGTGGTCGTAGGTGGAGGTACACTAGACACGGCGACGTTTGCCTCTAAATTGTCCTTTAAGGGGACAATTACTATAGGCTCATTCTCCCACTCGGTAGAGCTCTGCGTGGACTCTGGGGCTTAGGGCAATTTTACGTCTTCTGCCTTCGCCCAACGCCACGCAATACCTCTCGTTATGCTAGCTCAACCTGTAACGGTACGAGTGGTGAATGGGTCGACTCTGCCCTCACAGATAACTCACCAGACCATCCCTTTTACTCTGTCCATGTCACCATCTCATCAGGAGATTATTTCTCTGCTCGTCATTCCAGAGGGAATTGATGAAGTCCTGTTGGGAATACCTTGGCTACGGTACCACTGTCCTCATATCGAGTGGTCCTCAGGCAGAATTCTGGGATGGGGTGAATCTTGTGGGGGTAGGTGTCAGAGGGAGTGCGTTCAGGTAGCTACAACTGAGGTACCCGCAGATCTTTCCTATCTCCCCAAGCAGTATTGGTCGTATGCAGACGTATTCTCCAAAAAGGCGGCGAAGACCCTTCCGCCCCATCGCCCCTATGACTGTCCTATTGACCTCTTGCCTGGTGCTGAGCCTCCCCGGGGTCGAGTCTATCCGCTATCTCTCCCGGAGACGGAGGTAATGTCACAGTACATCCAGGAAAATCTGGCAAGAGGGTTCATCAGGAAGTCAGTGTCACCTGCTGGGGCAGGGTTCTTCTTCGTGCAGAAGAAGAGTGGGGAATTGCGTCCATGCATCGACTACAGGGGTCTTAACGCCATCACCGTTAAGAATAAATACCCTTTGCCTTTGATATCTGAACTGTTCGATAGGCTTCGGGGAGCAAGGGTATTTACTAAATTAGATCTGCGGGGTGCTTACAACCTGATTCGCATCCGTGAGGGGGACGAATGGAAGACGGCTTTTAACACCAGGGATGGGCACTATGAATATCTGGTGATGCCCTTTGGGCTCTGTAATGCCCCAGCCGTTTTCCAAGACTTTGTGAACGATATCTTCCGGGATATGCTTTCCACCTCGGTCGTAGTCTATCTGGATGATATTCTCATCTACTCTCCAGATATTGACTCCCACCGGAGAGATGTTTGCAAAGTCTTCGACCTCCTACGGGCAAACTCCCTCTATGCCAAGTTGGAGAAGTGTATGTTTGAGCAGGAGTCCTTACCTTTCCTAGGCTACATCATCTCAGCCCAGGGATTGGCTATGGATCCTGCCAAACTACAGGCTGTGATGGACTGGCAGGAACCCCATTCTCTTAAAGCGGTGCAGCGCTTTATGGGGTTCATCAATTATTATCGCCAGTTCATCCCGCATTTCTCAACTTTGGTAGCTCCCTTGGTTGCCCTCACCAAGAAGGGGGCGAATCCCAAATTGTGGTCTGAGGAGGTCTCCAAGGCTTTTATCTCTATAAAGTCACACTTCGCTAGCGCTCCCATTCTTCATTGCCCCGATGTTGATAAGCCATTTATCATGGAGGTGGATGCCTCTTCTGTTGGTGCTGGAGCAGTCCTCTTCCAAAAGGATGCTCAAGGTCGGAAGCATCCTTGCTTCTTTTTCTCCAAGACCTTCGCACCAGCAGAGAGGAATTATTCCATCGGGGACAGGGAGTTGCTAGCCATGAAGTTGGCTTTCTCGGAGTGGAGACATCTCTTGGAGGGAGCACGTTTTCCCTTCCAAGTCTTCACAGATCACAAAAATTTGGTGTATCTGCAGACAGCTCAGCGGTTGAATTCTCGCCAGGCCAGATGGTCCTTGTTCTTCTCCCAGTTTCATTTCACCCTCCATTTCCTTTCTGGGGAGAAGAACATTCGGGCCGACGCTCTCTCTCGCTCCGTTGTGTCATCTGCGGAGGAGGAGGAGGAGCCTCGGCTTATTGTCCCCTCCGAGAGTTTGAGAACCGTGGCCCCGGTTTCGCTGGAGTCTGTGCCCCCGGGCAAGACTTTTGTTCCATCTAGTTTGCGACCGGAGGTTCTCTCTTGGGCGCACTCGTCCAGGGTGGGTGGACATTTTGGTACTAAAAGGACATCATAGTTACTGGCGAGGACATACTGGTGGCCGCATATGGCTCGTGATGTCGTGGAGTACGTTCGAGCGTGTGTCTCTTGCGCCAGGAACAAGACTCCTCGGCAACGGCCAGCTGGGTTGCTTTATCCTCTGCCCGTGGCTGACAGGCCCTGGGAGATGGTCGGGATGGACTTTGTGGTTGGCTTACCCAAGTCTCGTAATTGCAACATTATCTGGGTGATCACCGATCATTTTTCCAAAATGGTGCATTTGGTGCCTCTTCCACGGCTACCATCTGCACGGGCGTTGGCTGTCTTGTTTATCAAGCATATCTTTCGCTTACACGGTATGCCAGACAAAATTGTTAGTGACCGGGGTCCCCAGTTTGCGTCTCGATTCTGGAGGGAGCTATGTCGTCTACTCAGTATTGAGTTGAATCTCTCTTCGGCATATCATCCCGAGACAAATGGGTTGGTAGAAAGGGCCAACCAGACCTTGGTCACATATCTGCGACATTTTGTTTCTGCCAGACAGGATGACTGGGCATCCTTGCTACCGTGGGCAGAGTTTGCACTTAACAATGCCGTAGCCGACTCTACCGGTCAGACGCCATTCCTCTTAAATTACGGCCAGCATCCGCGTGTTCCTGTGCCCATGCCTGTGTCTTCCGCTGATCCCAGGGTGGCAGACTGGGCTGTATAGGCACGGGACATTTGGGATCGCACGCAGGATGCCATTCGGGCCTCCAAGGAGAGAATGAGGTCCTCCGCCGATGTTCATCGGCGCCCCGCTCCGACTTTTGCCCCTGGCGACTTGGTGTGGCTCTCCGCCCGTAACATCAGGCTGCGAGTTGAGTCCACTAAGTTTGCTCCTCGCTACTTGGGTCCCTTCAAGGTTCTCGAACAGGTTAATCCTGTGGTCTACCGCCTGGCTCTTCCTCCACGCTTGGGTATCACCGACACCTTTCATGTGTCCCTCTTGAAACCCGTATACATGTCCCGGTTTTCCGAGTCATCTGCCGGGACATCGGGTTCGTCTACGGACGATTACGAGGTGAACGCTATTTTGGGGTGCAAGGTGGTACGCGGCAAAAAGTTTTATTTGGTGGATTGGAAGGGTTATGGTCCAGAGAAAAGGTCTTGGGAGCCTGCTGAAAACATTCGGGCCCCACAGCTCATTGCTGCCTTCGAGCGTAGCGAGGCCTAAGGGGGGGGGCCCTAGGAGGGGGGGTAATGTTAGGAGTCGAGTTTCCTCTGCTGCACAGGGGGAATCTCGATCCGTCTCCGCTGCGGTCTCCCATTCTCCTCCAGCCGCAGTGGAGTCTGCTCAGCAGGGACGTCGCTCCCAGTGTCTTGCTCGCTCCCACTCTGTACAGAGAGTTACTGCTGCTTCTTCAGCTCCTGCCATTAAAGTCAGTGCTGGTCAGCGGCGAGCGGACTTCCCTGGGACTAAGTCCTTGTTTGCGCACACTGAGCATGCCGAGAGCAAGATCTCCCATTGGAGATCGAGGGTCATGTGCTCTGGCTCTGCAGCACATTCCATTGGTCCTCTTGGCAGGCCCTGGAAGGGCAAAGTTTCTATGGCCACTTCCTGTCCTGCAATTATATAAACTGCGCATGACCGCACGGCCATGCGCTAGTGTACAATTGAATACGTGTGTTTGTTGTGAGTGCAAGTCGTTCATTAAATACCCCTACCCTATTGTATGTTCGCGTATGGAGTATGGCTGCTATCTAGCGCCCGACAAATCACTCAACGTGTCACACACGTATCAGCGTCTATTGCTGTGACCGCCAGTGCGGCGCCACGCGCCAGTAGTGCGCTTCCTGACCCACGTCTGGGTGCTTAGTGGTGCCTGCCAGCACGGCACAGTTCGCACTTCGGTGCTCTAATTATAAGAGTTGCCTAACACACCCTGTTGCGGTGTTGTGTCAGCAAGTGGTCTAATCGGACTTCAATCCTAGTTGGGGTTAAGTTCGCTGACTGCTTGCTCGCCTTCTATGTGCGGTACCGCGATCCTGTGACGCAACAGGATCGCTTCCTTCACGTTGGGTGAAGTTTAACCCACGCGAGTATACTTATGAGTACCGCCATATAGTCCGTCATTACTCAGCAGCAGGTTCCATCTCTGCACGGTGGACCCCGAGCTACGAACGCACCATACACTATCAGTCTTATTATTTGGTGCGTTCCGCTAGCCCTAACATTGCGTTTATGAAATGCATGATGAGAAGTGTTTCACAGCTGCCAATCATCAAAATCAACTAGAAAACCCACTATAAACATAAATACCTAGGGTTAGGGTTAGGGTTAGGATCCCTTAGGGTTAGGGTTAGGGTTTGTGTTAGGGTTTGTGTTAGAGTTTGTGTTAGAGTTTGGGTTAGAGTTTGGGTTAGGGTTTGTGTTAGGGTTAGGGTTAGGGTTAGAGTTTGGGTTAGGGTTTGTGTTAGAGTTTGTGTTAGAGTTTGTGTTAGGGTTAGGGTTAGGGTTTGTGTTAGAGTTTGGGTTAGGGTTTGTGTTAGGGTTAGGATCCCTTAGGGTTATGGTTAGGGTTAGGGTTAGGGTTTGTGTTAGGGTTTGTGTTAGAGTTTGTGTTAGAGTTTGGGTTAGAGTTTGGGTTAGAGTTTGGGTTAGAGTTTGTGTTAGGGTTAGGATCCCTTAGGGTTAGGGTTAGGGTTTGTGTTAGGGTTTGTGTTAGAGTTTGGGTTAGAGTTTGGGTTAGAGTTTGGGCTAGGGTTTGTGTTAGGGTTAGAGTTTGGGTTAGGGTGTTTTCTTGTGTTTTTCTATAAAAACGCATGCAAACGCATGTGCTTAAAAACGCATGCGTTTACATAGACATCAATACGTTTTTTTGCCGTGAAAAAACGCATGCGTTTTTTTGCGGCAAAAAACGCCGCTAAAATTACTACATGTTGCATTGCTGCAACACAACGCATGCAGAGAAAAAATGCATGCGTTGCAAAAACGTGTCAAAACGCATCCAAAAAAAGCATGCGTTTTTTATGTTACATATAGGAAAAAAACACATGCTTTTTTTGCATTTTTACCGCAAAAACGCAAAAAATACCCGCAAATGTGAAACCAGCCTAAGTTCGGGATCGGCCGTATTTAGAACCCATTTATGCATCCTGTCATGATTGACAGGTCTATTGACCAATAATTTTACCAAAGTCATTCTCCAATTATAGGGCAAATATGGAGGTATCAGAATCATTAGATTCAATTTTACTGTTCCTCAATTTATTAATATTGAATCAGATTGTATACTATTTTATATAAGAATTATTAATTATCATTAGAACACCCATTTCACCAATTATACATAGGAGTAATTCATGCGTATAAATTATTATTTCTGAATTATTACTATATGTTAATTAGTTGAAAAAGAAAATTAATTTTTTCATCAATTATCTCCATTTCTTTTCTAAGGCTGGTTTCACATTTGCGTTTTTTGCCGCTACGTTTTAGCGCAAAAAAACGCATGCGTTTTTTTCCCTATACTTAACATTAATAACGCATGCGTTTTTTGCATGCGTTTTGCCGCGTTTTGCCGCCGCATGCTTCTTTTCTATGCATGCGTTGTGTTGCAGAAATGCAACATGTATTAATTTCCAGCGGCATTTTTTTGCCGCAAAAAAAGGCATGCGTTTTTTTGCGGCAAAAAAACCTATTGCTGTCTATGTAAATGCATGCGTTTTTAAGCACATGCGTTAGCATGTGTTTTTATACGCATGCATTTTGATAGAAAAACAGAAGAATACACACTGATAAGCCAACCCCAAACCCTAACCCTAAGGGATCCTAAACCTAACCCTAACCCTAACCCTGAGGTTTAGGGTTAGGGTTAGGATCCCTTAGGGTTAGGGTTAGGATCCCTTAGGGTTAGGGTTAGGGTTAGGATCCCTTAGGGTTAGGGTTAGGGTTAGGGATAGGGTTAGGGTTAGGGTTAGGATCCCTTAGGGTTAGGGTTAGGGATAGGGTTAGGGTTAGTGTTAGGATCCCTTAGGGTTAGGGTTAGGGATAGGGTTAGGGTTAGGATCCCTTAGGGTTAGGGTTAGGGATAGGGTTAGGGTTAGGGTTAGGATCCCTTAGGGTTAGGGTTAGGGATAGGGTTAGGGTTAGGGTTAGGATCCCTTAGGGTTAGGGTTAGGGTTAGGGATAGGGTTAGGGTTAGGGTTAGGATCCCTTAGGGTTAGGGTTAGGGATAGGGTTAGGGTTAGTGTTAGGATCCCTTAGGGTTAGGGTTTCTAGGGATCCTAACCCTAACCCTAACCTTAGCTATTTCTGTTTATAGTGGGTTTTCTTGTTCATTTTGATAATTGGCAGCTGTCACACACTTCTCATCATGCGTTTCAAAAACGCAAACGCAGGAAAAAACGCGTGTAAACATGTCAAAACGCCGCATTTGTATTAAAACATGCAAAAATGCATGCGTCTAAAAAACGCAGCGTTTTAACGCGTTTACATGCGTTTTTTGCACCACATGTGTTTGCGTTTAAAACGCTGCGTTTTTAAACGCAAATGTGAAACCAGCCTAAGAGACCCCTTTTTCCAGATAATAGAAATCCTTACTGCAAGAATGGACTATTCTGGTTCAGATTTAGCCATTAATGTTTATGGGAGTGAGATTCAAATATCAATGCACATGCACACACACACTTACACACATAGATATACACACATACATATACATACACACACGCATACACACACACATTATACATACACACACACGCAGACACTTTGCACATGCTGTTTTCATTGGATCTTACACCATTGTGTGAATGTAGTCCTAACAGGATGTCTGGGACTACATAATGAACAGTCTATATGCATGTACTATATAGATGTTCTTTTTGGAGTTAGCTTTATCTTTGTTTACATGTAATGAAATCATAGATGAGAAAAAAAACATATGGCTAGCCGTATGTAATAGATCTATTTTAAGAATTTGACTCATAAGGCCCCCATAAACAATAGATGAAAATCAGCTGCACCTGCCAATTTCAGTGAGACTGATTGACCATCTAATATGTATGTGGTCTTTCTGCCTCTCCAGACGGATGATGTTTGGGGAGAGTAAGATCAAGCAGTTGGAATTTCAGTACCTAATCCTTTTGTTTTCAGGGGAGATAAGCAGATGCCAGAGTTGACTGTTAGCAGCTTTCTCCTACTGATAGACTTTTTCCTGCTGTCAACCACTAATGTGCCTTTGGGAGGTCTGGAGAGAGAGAGCTGTTAGTGATTTGCCATTCTGCCGAAATTCAAATACTGTATGGCAGATTGCTCTAATTTGGCCAGGAAATTCCATTTGCATCAAATTTCCTTATTATGCTCTTTTTTCCATTGAATAAAAAAAGTTCCTTTCCAATCATCCAACCAGCTCCACAACCGATCCTCTGCGCAGTTAGTTCTTTGTGCTTCCTCTTTAACCCTTCTGTCATTTTGGACACCATAATGTCGGTTACTGTGTTTGCATCATGTGTGTAGCGATGTTTGAAACCTTCTCAGTAACAGAAAATCTGAAGATAAAGCACAGAGCATCAGAGATGGAAGTCTTAGGTAACTGGACAGGTGAGCAGCAAAGTAAAAATGTTTTGTTTAAGGTCTCTATAATTTTGGACTTCATCTACCCTTTTTGCCCAATTTACAAATTTTATGCATTCTTTGTATAACTGAAGGCAAATTCATTAAGCCTCAAACAGATTCATACATCTCTAATGGTTGTCTATTGATCAAAGATTCAACCCCAAAAAAGGTTCAGCTCAAAAATATCTTGTCCATTATTATTAACCCCTTTACCCCCAAGGGTGGTTTGCACTTTAATGACCGAGCCAATTTTTACAATTCTGACCACTGTCCCTTTATGACGTTATAACTCTTGAACGCTTCAACAGATCCTGGTAATTCTGACATTGTTTTCTCATGACATATTATAATTCATGATAGTGGTAACATTTCTTTGATATTACCTGCATTTATTTATGAAAAAAATGGAAATTTGGAGAAAATTTTGAAAATTTCGCAATTTTCCAACATTTAATTTTTATACAATTAAATCACAGAGATATGTCACATAAAATACCTAATATAAGTAACATTTTCCACATGTCTACTTTACATCAGCACAATTTTGGAACCAAAGCTTTTTTTTGTTAGGGAGTTATAAGTGTTAAAAGTTGACCAGCAATTTCTCATTTTTACAACACCACTTTTTTAGGGACCACATCTCATTTGAAGTCATTTTGAGGGGTCTAAATGATAGAAAATACCCAAGTGTGACACCATTCTAGAAACTGCACCCCTCATGGTGCTCAAAACCACATTCAAGAAGTTTATTAACCCTTCAGGTGTTTCACAGGAATTTTTGGAATGTTTAAATAACATTTCACTTTTTTTCACAAAAAATTTGCTTCAGCTCCAATTTGTTTTATTTTAACAAGGGTAACAGGAGAAAATGGACCCTAAAAGTTGTTGTACAATTTGTCCTAAGTACGCTGGTACCCCATATGTGGGGGTAAACCACTGTTTGGGCGCTTGGTAGAGCTCGGAAGGGAAGGAGCGCCATTTGACTTTTCAATGCAAAATTGACTGGAATTGAGATGGGACGCCATGTTGCGTTTGGAGAGCCACTAATGGGCCTAAACATTGAAACCCCCCAAATGTGACACCATTTTGGAAAGTAGACGCCCTAAGAAACTTATCTAGATGTGTGGTGAGCACTTTGACCCACCCAGTGTCCTAGCTACGGGTGGTGCTTGTGCAAACTGAGCTCTCAGTGGGCTTCTGTAAAATGGGGCCGGTAGACATGCATGTGTAGATTGACCTCCCTGTGGTCTTCAGTAAAATGGCGCTAGTGATAGCTTATGTACAGATTGTGATCTCTGCTCATCAGTGAGCCGAGATCTAAATCTGTGCATGCGCTAGTATTGGTGCCATTTTCCTGAAGACCCCCAGGAGGTCAGTCTGTACAAGCTGCCTGTGGCTAAGACGGCGACGGCACCGCCACAAAACCTGATGGCAAGTTCTCTTTACCACTGATACTGCAATTTGTCTTCAGCTTCACTGACAATTATTCTATAAGAACAGTTGTGCTCTTCACTACGCAATGGCAGAACACAAAGAAAATAACTATAAAATCAGGTAACTTTGTCTACTAAATATGTACTAAGTATATTAACCATAATCACCATTTACTGTACAATAACACACCAGCAATACCATAAGCTCTCATTGCTCCATATGAGTGTGCCAATTTCTGGAATAATAGATATTTAAACATATAATTATCAACATTAATTAGAATGAAATTAAAATATGACATCTTAGTAATTGCTCCCAGAGAAGCGCATTTGGTAGTTCTTTAACCGTAGGCCCTCCATGGATTTGCCAATTGATGGACTATCTGATTGACCTCACTTTTTTAAGCATCTGACAATATTATAGCGACAAATTTACATGATTTTGACCATGAAGTTACTTTTGATGAGATTGTCTTAGGAAAAAACTAATTGCATGACATCTTATGATATAGAAACTGCTAAGACTCTTACTGTCGCTCTTACTCATTCCCGTCTTGATTACTGCAACTCTCTTCTGATCAGTCTCCCTCTTACCAAACTTTCTCCTCTTCAATCCATCTTGAATGTGGCAGCCAGGGTCATATTTCTGTCCAGCCGCTTCACCGATGCCTCCATCTTGTGCCAGTCATTACACTGGCTACCCATTCGCTACAGGGTCCAGTATAAACTCATCTCTCTCACCCACAAAGCTCTCCACAGTTCTGCACCACCATATATCTCCTCTCCCATCTCTGTCTATTGCCCTACATGTGCCCTCCATTCTACAAATGACCTAAGACTAACAGCTCCCGTAATCCGAACCTCACACCTCCGTCTCCAAGACTTCTCTCGTGCTGTGCCAGCTCTCTGGAATGCACTTCCCCAGACGATCAGACTGATACCTAGCCCCGACCTATTCAAGCGCGCTTTAAAAACCCATCTCTTCAAACAAGCCTACCACATCAACTACTCAGTAAACTAACTTTGCCCTGTTCCCTCCTTCCAAATATTACTCTGAATATGCACCCTACTATTCATCTGTCTCCACACCCTCCATACACACGATAACTGCACTTGATACTTGATACTTGATTATTGCACTTAAACACATGGGCTGATGACCGGATCAGGCAGCTTTATATGAAAATCCCTATTTATTATAATTCCCAGATCTGAAATAACAAGCACTTTTCACCTATTGTGTCCCCCATTTCCTTGTAGATTGTAAGCTTGCAAGCAGGGACCTCCCTCCTAATGTCACTGTTTAAATTGTCTTAACTTGTATTGAATTTATTGTCTGTACATGTCCCCGCTTAATTGTAAAGTGCTGCGGAATATGTTGGCGCTATATAAGTAAAAAATATTATTATTATTATTTAGCTGCATAAACGCTTATATTCTTTTCCTTTTATTTTAAGCTACATGTATGTTAGCTATAACATTAATAATCCAAACATATGCTTTCATTCACCCCCACACATGGGAGTCTCAGTCTGTTTAGTTACGGGGCACTTCTTTCATTCAGTGAGTGGAAGAGCCTTGTTTCCTAATGGCAGAGGGGGTGTTTTCAAAGCGCAATCTTTCAAAGCTCTAGATAACTAGGTTAGGCATAAAACGTTACTTAAGGGATTAATTCAAAGGCATGTGAGTCTTAATATCACACTAGGGGCATCTACAAACTCATATTTTACATTCAATTTACAGGGAAAAAGCTCAGAACTATGAGGGACAATACAACAGTGTATTTAGAAAATATATTTATATGTACTATGATAAATGTGATAAATCTAATTTATTGAAGATATGTGTTTATTTAATCTTTATGCAATGTTTTTATAATTTATACAGCATGATATTGTGCTGTGAAATTAATGTGTATTACAAAAGTGTTACCCAAATTGGATATGGAAAGAGAAGGAGGGTGCTCACTGCGCTTGTTTCTTACCTTGCCAAATAGATGTAGCACCCCTACTGCTTGATTATTCTCAGTGGAGATTTGTTTAATCTGTTAGAAGAACAAATAGAGGAACAGCTCAGTTTTAGTACCTGGTACAGGTGTCCATACAGAAAACTGCCTATTTGGCTATCATCTCCTGTATATTAATTACAGTATTCATATTACCTCTAAACAGATGTTCTGACTGTGAAAGCCAGAGATGAACAGATCAGGCAAAATTCAAATTTGCTTATTTGCACCGTTTTCCAAGGGAAATTCACAGAGAAGTTATTAACTGCTGAAGTTGCCTGTGCCTGTCATGGCGGTACTCTCATGAACGCCAGCTTGCTGTGGTTTTGTTGCACATAGCAAAAGCAGTTGGATGATTTCTGGTACAAGTCCCCTAAGATAACAAACATATAGAGTGAAAAGTTTTTTTAAAAATATATAAAAGTTCAAATCACCCACCTTTTCTCCCAGTAATAATAAATAAACCAGAAAATGCACACATGTGGTGACGTTACATCCACAAAAGTCCAATTTATCAGAATATAAAATTAATTAACCTTATAAGTAAACAGCATAATGATAAAAAAAATCTAAGTGTGAGAATTACGTTTTTTCGGCACCCATCACCTATAAAAAAAATACAGTAAGCGGGATCAAAACATCGTAAACCCCAAGATGGTATCAATAAAAAAAATTGGCTCAGGGCACGCAAAAAATAAGCCCTCATACAGCCCCATCAACCAAAAATTTAAACCGAGTCTCGGAATTTGATGACAAATGCTGATCTGTAGAATTATATAGCCAGGTTATTCGGGTCATTTTCACCATATATTGAACATAAATAAATTATTTAAATAAAAAAAAAAACGAAATTATTCTGGAATTGCGATCTTTGGATTTTTTTCCCGCTTTCAAGTACAATACATAATAAAAAAATGATGTCCTGCTAAAACAATCTCTCATATGGCTTTGTCAACTGACAAATGCAAATTGTCTCTTCAGAGAGGAAGAGGCCTAGAACTCTAATGCCACCTATTGGAAGTAGCAATCCTAAGAGTCAATGTCAACTCATTAATGAGCCTTGTCACATGACTTAGGATAATAGCCAAACCAGAATCTCAATTTGCAGACACTGTGTTTTGGGGTACTGCCCCTCGTCAGTGCAAAGTGGAGATCTGGTTTGGCTGATTGAGAGGTGTCTGACTGGGATCCAAGAAGTATAATTTCTCCTTGCGGAGAGTGACATGATAAGCATGTCAAGGTGAGGAGATTTAAAGCCACAATGCTCCTCTGGGAAATATGCAAATTGTTTCTTCAGAGAGGAAGAGGACTAGAACTCTAATGCCACCTATTGGAAGTAGCAATCCTAACAGTCAATGTCGACTCATTAATGAGCCTTGTCACATGACTTAGGATAATAGCCAAACCAGAATCTCAATTTGCAGACACTGTGTTTTGGGGTACCGCCCCTCGTCAGTGCAAAGTGGAGATCTGGTTTGGCTGCTTGAGAGGCGTCTGACCGGGATCCAAGAAGTATTGTTTCTCCTTGCGGAGAGTGACATGATAAGCAAGTCGAGGTGAGGAGACTTAAAGCCGCAATGCTCCTCTGGGAAATATGCAAATTGTCTCTTCAGAGAGGAAGAGGACTAGAACTCTAGTGCCACCTATTGGAAGTAGCAATCCTAACAGTCAATGTCAACTCTTTAATGAGCCTTGTCACATGACTTAGGATAATAGCCACACCAGAATCTCAATTTGCAGACACTGTGTTTTGGGGTACTGCCCCTCGTCAGTGCAAAGTGGAGATCTGGTTTGGCTGATTGAGAGGCGTCTGACCGGGATCCAAGAAGTATAATTTCTCCTTGTGGAGAGTGACATGATAAGCATGTCGTGGTGAGGAGACATAAAACCGCAATGCTCCTCTGGGAAATATGCAAATTGTCTCTTCAGAGAGGAAGAGGACTAGAACTCTAGTGCCACCTATTGGAAGTAGCAATCCTAACAGTCAATGTCAACTCTTTAATGAGCCTTGTCACATGACTTAGGATAATAGCCACACCAGAATCTCAATTTGCAGACACTGTGTTTTGGGGTACTGCCCCTCGTCAGTGCAAAGTGGAGATCTGGTTTGGCTGATTGAGAGGCGTCTGACCGGGATCCAAGAAGTATCATTTCTCCTTGCAGAGAGTGACATGATAAGCATGTCGTGGTGAGGAGACATAAAACCGCAATGCTCCTCTGGGAAATATGCAAATTGTCTCTTCAGAGAGGAAGAGGACTAGAACTCTAGTGCCACCTATTGGAAGTAGCTATCCTAACAGTCAATGTCGACTCTTTAATGAGATAATAGCCAAACCAGAATCTCAATTTGCAGACACTGTGTTTCGGGGTACTGCCCCTCATCAGTGCAAAGTGGAGATCTGGTTTGGCTGATTGAGAGGCGTCTGACCGGGATCCAAGAAGTATCGTTTCTCCTTGCAGAGAGTGACATGATAATTGTGACGCCCAGGAGACCGGGATACCCAGCACCGGACCAATGGAGTCTGTCTCTTGAGGGGGATGTCATGGGTGGCTTGACCCGGTGCTGTGGCCTCAGGCAATGCACAGTGTAAGGGGTATCATGAGGGGACAGGCACTTACTTGATCAGCAGCAGGTTCTCCCAGCGGTGACGATCTCGATCCTGGATAGATGGCTATTGTCCAAATGAAAGACTGAGGCACCGAAACGTTTAACCAGTTTACTTTAACATAAAAGGATTTACAACCAGTCCTGTCACCGGAGTCTGTATGGGAACTCTGAGTTACTTTGACCCTGCCGGGGTCTTCGCCTCTTATTGTGCGCAATTTCTGTGTGGCCCTGCTGCTGTATGTGAACTGGCTGCCGGCCCAATCTGTCCCCTCCGGGTCCTGGTTCGACGGGCAACCCGAGTCCTTTTATCGGTTTACCCCCTCTGGGAGTACCGCTGAACTCTGTGTCTGTTGCTGCATCCGACACTAGTGAAGCTGATATCACCTCACGTTTTTCCGGTTGCTGTATTATATATAATGAATACAGCCACGGATCCGGTATCCGTCTTTGCGCCTGTTCTGGGTAGTGATTAATGCTACCCGGTTCTCACAATGTCCTTTTTCTCTATCCCTCTTCTCCTCAGGCCGGTGATTTAGGCCTGGTAACAGTCACAGGGCTGTTAGAGATTCAACTGTATGACCTCTCACTATCAGCTCCTTGGCCCAACTGTCATTTCTTCTCTCAGACCAGAATGGATCAAGGGGAGTCTCTGGAGCTCCCCCTTCTGGCCGGAGGTGGTAGTGCAGTCTTGCTATTTTAGTATTTGTACTTACTGTCAGTAACTATTTTTGTGGCAAATACCCCTAGGGGTGCCACATTCCCCCTTAGTTAAGAACAGTACTCCGGGACTGTGGGACAATAACATTTTGAAATAACAATTAATATGTACAGAGTCTTAAAAATGAAAAGTTACAAAAACCACTCAAGGAAACAAAAATAGAGTTCTGTAAAAAGTCACTTCAAATAGCGTCCATTAATACAGTTCTATCCTTGAAGGTATTAGGAACGGCACTGTACTTAGTGTCCAGGAATTTAGTTCCATTTTTCCAACGGAGTTATCAATATAAAGTCTAAAGAAAGTTCAAAAAGAGCAAAAAGCAAAGTTCAAAAAGCAGTCTTTCCGGAGCTTTGATTTAGTGCCTCCGGGCTGATAAAAAGTTCAAGAATATGCAATAAGTTCATACAGACAAGTCTCTGTAGGCACTGGGCTTAAACGTTGCAGACTGATAGCAATGACTATACTACATTTTCTGTTTAACTATATACGGCATAACATATATACAATTCACATTATGAGCTTTATAGTTGGTAATCTGCATACCTGGCCGGTAATTGACCCTGGGTACTACGCTGTGATCTACGTAATAGCGGTGTCTCTTCATGTGGTGTACTACTGTCTACTGCGGATGTAGTATCTGCCCGCTCTGCTAAAGATAATTCCACGACTATGGAGTTGGCAAGTCCACCGTGAATGGGATTACTCTGACCAGGAATCTGTTCTTCCTGGCCTGGAACCTCCTGTAGTACGGGGTCAGCCTCTTCCTGTCTTGGGACTTCTGGTATTGGGTTCGGTGTTGGGTAAAAGGCCACCATGGGAACCACTACTGCACCATGGTATGTTAGTAGGGTTTTGGGAAAGTCTCCTATACAGGTGTGATACACTTCCTCTTCTTTTTCCTTTACTGGTTGAACCTGTATGGGTTGAATAACTTCTGGTTCTGGCTGGACAACGTCTGGCTCTTTCAATGCTTCCGGACATAATTTAAGATTGTCTCTTGACACTAGTACAGATGTTAAGCCTCCGTTTTTGCTAATGAGACACATTTTAGGATTATCCACTCTTGTTGGTAAAACTGTGTAGGGTACGGCTTCCCACTGATTGTCCAGTTTATTGGTTCGACGATTTCTCTTGAGCACTTGGTCACCCGGTCTTAATGGGGTCGCTAGAGCATTCTGGTTGAAAGTTCGCTCTTGTCTTTCTCTAGTTTGCTGAAGGCTTCTTTCCACACTCTCTTGCACTTGGCGATACTGCTTTTGCCGTATGATATCCCAATTGGAGTCTTGAACTTCTGCGTCTGGTTTCAGAATTCCCATTTCTAGATCGATTGGTAATTGGCCGGGTCTTGCACGCATAAGGTAAGCTGGGGTGCAGTTGGTGGAGCTCACCGGGACATGATTATACAGATTCACCAAGTCAGGCAATTTCTCTGGCCATTGATTCCTTTCTGTCTCAGGTAAAGTCTTTAGTAGGTCTATTACAATATGGTTCATCTTCTCGCATAAGCCGTTTGTTTCTGGATGATAGGCCGTCGTCCGGATCTTTTTGCAACCATACATATTACAGAATTCTCTGAAGATATCTGATTCAAAGGCTGTACCTTGGTCGGTGAGAACCTGTTCCGGATATCCATGGGGTCTACAAAAGTACGTTTGGAACGCTTTGGCTGCTGTTTTTGCTGTCAGATCTTTTACGGGTACTACTACCAAGAAACGTGAATAATGGTCCACGATGGTCAAGGCATAGACATAGCCGGACCGGCTTGGTGTCAACTTCACGTGGTCCATGGCTACAAGTTCAAGTGGTTGTTTGGTGATTATGGGCTGCAGTGGTGCTCTTTGGTTCTTTTCATCGTTTCTTCTGAGGTTGCACGGGCCACAATTTCTGCACCACTGTTCGATTGATTTTCTCATCCCGACCCAATAAAATCTTTCTCTTAGAAGTACTTCTAACTTTTTCCAACCGAAGTGACCAGCACCATTATGGTAAGCTTCGAGGACCATCTTCACATCTTGTTTAGGCACAATAATCTGCCAAACCAATTCATGTGTTTTCGGATTGGTGTATCTTCTACAGAGCTTCCCTTGATACAGGAACATTTTGCCTCTCTCTTTCCAGAGTTGATGCGTCTCTTCTGGGGCATCCTCATAGGGATATGCACTTTGCTCAGTCAACAGTTCCTTCACCAACTTCACAGCCGGATTGCTGTCTTGGGTGTCAGCCCATCTATGGTGTGCTAACGGATTAAAATTCACCTCTTGTTGTTTCTGATAGGTACTTGACTGATGATGTTTTGCCTTGGGACGATGGAAGGCTGGTAGTTCAATTTCTTCAAGCTCCCCCGTTTCCTCTTCTACATCTCTCAAGTGTGGCATCCGGGATAGGGCATCGGCATTTCCATTCTTGCGACCTGCTCGATACTTGATTATGAAGTTGTAATTAGATAACCGGGCTATCCATCGCTGTTCTAACGCACCTAATTTGGCTGTGTCCAGGTGGGTCAACGGATTGTTGTCAGTATAGACAATAAATTCTGCAGCGGCCAGATAGTGTTTGAAACGCTCCGTCACAGCCCAAACTACTGCCAGTAGTTCCAATTTGAAGGAGCTGTAATTTTCTGAATTTCTTTCAGTAGGCCGGAGCTTTCTACTTGCAAAGGCGATGACTTTCTCCCGACCTTCTTGCTTTTGTGACAGCACCGCTCCTAGTCCCACATTACTGGCATCGGTGTAGAGGATGAAAGGTTTATGGTAATCTGGGTATGCCAGAACCTCTTCTCCGGTTAGTGCCTTCTTTAGTTGTTCAAAGGAGTCTTCCCTTTCGTTGTTCCACTGAAAAGGAGGGTTTCGGTTTGAAGGTTTCTTCGTCTGCCCTACCAAGGTGTCTTGCAAGGGTGCTGCCAACTTGGTAAATCCTTTTATAAATCTGCGATAGTAACCCACCAATCCCAGGAATTGTCTCACTTCTTTTGCGCTGGTAGGTCTTGGCCAATCCCTTATGGCGCTTATTTTCTCGGGATCTGGTGCTACTCCCTCCGAACTCACGATGTGTCCCAGGTACTGTACCTTTGGCTTGAGAAGGTGACATTTGGATGGCTTGACTTTCATGCCATACCTGGATAAGGCTTCGAACACTTCTGCCAGGTCTATTAAGTGTTGTTCGTAAGTCTTTGAGTAGACGATCACATCATCTAGGTACAGGAGGACGGTCTCGAAGTTCTTGTGTCAGAGGCAGCATTCCATCAGCCGCTGGAAGGTACCGGATGCGTTGCAGAGTCCGAACGGCATGCGATTAAATTCACATAGACCCATTGGTGTGGTGAATGCCGTCTTTTCCTTATCTCTCTCAGCCACAGGGACTTGCCAATACCCGCTTGTTAAGTCTAAGGTGGAAAAATAATTAGCAGATTTCAAAGCAGTTAAGGACTCTTCTATCCTAGGCAAGGGGTAGGCGTCTTTATGGGTGATGTTATTAATCTTCCGGTAGACTACGCACATTCTCATGGTTCCGTCCTTTTTTTTGACAATCACTAGAGGGGCCGCCCAGGGGCTACAGCTGTCTCTTATTACCCCGGCCTGTTTCATTTCCCTCAGCATATCTTTTGCACATTGATAGTGAGCGGGCGGTATGGGTCTATATCTTTCTTTTATTGGGGGATGGTCACCTGTGGGGATTGTGTGTTCTACCCCTTCTATCCGTCCGAAGTCCAATGGGTGTTTACTGAAGATTTGTTCATATTCCTTCACTAGCCTATACACCCCTTGTTTTTGATGGGTAGGTGTTGAATTTATGCCCACGTGTAGCTGTTGGCACCAATCCTCCATTTCTCCATCTGAGCCATTGCCTTCCACCTGACAGGTTGGTTCTAAGGGCTCAATGGTTGTGATGGCATTGTTGTCAACAGTATATAGCTTTGCCATTGTAGCATACCTTGGCAAAGTGACCTCTTCCTCTCCACAGTTCAAAAGTCGTACCGGCACTCGTCCCCGGTGTACCTCGACTATCCCTCGTGCTGTGAGTATAGTGGGCCTGCTGTCGGTGTACACTGGTTCTATTAAGGCTTGATAATCTCGTCCCTTAGTACCAATGGCTGCTCTACACCATACCAGCATTTCTGTTTTTGGTGGGATTACAATAGACGTTGGATCACTTACCCTCACACTGCCGATTTCTCCACCTGCAACTTCTACCTGTTGCCTTAACATCAATACTTTTATTTCCCTCCGGAGAACTCTCTGCTGGCAGGATTGGGCAGTTTCAGCAATTTGCTGTAAGACAGAAATGACTTCGGAAAAGCAGTTCTCTAACACATTCATTCCTATCAATACAGTTGGTTCACAGTTCCGCCGGTCAACATCAACAACAATTATACCCTGTTTCTTCAGTTCTACTTTACCAATCTTTATGGTCATCTCCCTGAATCCTAGTTTCGGTACCAACTTACCATTACTGGCCCATATATCTAGTTCAACATCAGAGGGCCCTTTATCAATATCTGCATCAGCCCAGTACCTCTTATAAAGGATATACGGTATAGATGAAATCTGGGAACCTGTGTCCAGCAAAGCGTTGAGGGGAATTCCGTCCAGCACGATAGGGATAATGGGTCGTCCTCCGATGTACCTGTCGTGCCAGGGTGTTGGGCCTTGAAAGTTCATTCCTGCGAAGCGGCCCGCATTCCCAGGGGATTCCCGTTTAAATCACAATCTCGTGCAAAGTGGCCCGGCTGCTGGCAACGGCGGCAAATGGGCTGTCCATCCGGTTGGTAGCGGTCGCGGGGTCGTCCTCTCCATGTCGGGTATCTCCGGGGTCTCATCCATGGAACATCCTCTCTACAGTTTGCCAACTCCATCTTGTGTCCTCTCATCTCCTGCATGGTTTTAGCCATTGAAGCAACAACATCAGCTAAAGAGTCAAGCTTTTGTTGAAGAGCCTCATTAGTACTGGGCCCCAGGGGCTTAGCAATGGCCCCAGACATAGCTGATGTCACTGGCACTCCCTGTTGTTGAGGTGCCTCTGCCATGGGTTGCGCAGGATCCTGATCCCGAGGTGCCTCTGCCAGCTGGAGACGTATAGCGCTCTCCTTTAATTGGGCAAATGTCAATTCAGGGTTCTTAAAAACAAGCATGCTCACATGCCCCCGGTGAGAAGGGGTGTAGAGTCCCTCAATAAATTGATCTCTTAGCAGTTTATCCGCTCCGGTGTTAAAAATGGGTTCAGCCAGTGTAAGTGATTTAAGGGCTTCCTGCAGGTTTAAGGCAAAGTCTCTCACGCCCTCATTAGCTTTTTGTTTGCAACTAAAGAATCGTATTTTAGCTTTGCTGCTGGCCGTGGTTTCAAATGTAGCTTTTAATCCAGCAAATATGCGTTCAACAGTGCCTTTTAGATCAGCTGCCCATGCTGTGACTTCTCGCTTAGCATGGCCACTTAACTGCATCATCAGGAGACTAACACGCTGAACTTCACCCACAGGGAACATGTCAAAATGGGCCAGCATCTTTTCTCTGAAATCGTCAAGGGTATTAGGCTCACCTTCATACATTGGAAGCCATGGGCCACCCGGGGTATATGGCATCAGCACCGGCATGATGGGCGCCACTCCTTGCACCGCTGCGCTGCCGGACTCTCTATTGACACTCTGTATTTCAGCTGCATTAGCGTTGCCGAGTGCTGCGGCGTCTCCGTGCTGCGACATACTGTGCCCCCTTAGTTAATCCGGACCCTTCCGGTCCTCCGCTTCCGTCGGGATAGTGTAGATTCGTTCCGCTGTGCAGCAGGATCGATTTTCCCCTTGCTCTGATGTCAGAGCGCTCAGCTTGGTGCCGCCCACAATGACACGCCCCCTGCTGCTCCCACCCACCGCGCTCTGTAATGGCGGATTCTGAAGTTTTTCAGTTAGACTGGGGCTCAGGTGATGGCGTAGCTCAATTAACAGTCTCGTGCCTAACGGTTATGAAGTGATTACCTCAGGGGATGGCGGCCATCTTTACTCCATTATAACCAATGGGGAAAAGTCACTTTCAATAGTTTTCAATGGGGAATGGATTTTTCTTTAATAAAGTCAATTTTCAAGATTTTTCATCCCAGTTTTCACAGTTTTGGGCTCCAATCACGGCACACAATACCCGGTATACGGGCTGGCTAGATCCTGTTCGTGACGCCAATTGTGACGCCCAGGAGACCGGGATACCCAGCACCGGACCAATGGAGTCTGTCTCTTGAGGGGGATGTCACGGGTGGCTTGACCCGGTGCTGTGGCCTCAGGCAATGCACAGTGTAAGGGGTATCATGAGGGGACAGGCACTTACTTGATCAGCAGCAGGTTCTCCCAGCGGTGATGATCTCGATCCTGGATAGATGGCTATTGTCCAAATGAAAGACTGAGGCACCGAAACGTTTAACCAGTTTACTTTAACATAAAAGGATTTACAACCAGTCCTGTCACCGGAGTCTGTATGGGAACTCTGAGTTACTTTGACCCTGCCGGCATCTTCGCCTCTTATTGTGCGCAATTTCTGTGTGGCCCTGCTGCTGTATGTGAACTGGCTGCCGGCCCAATCTGTCCCCTCCGGGTCCTGGTTCGACGGGCAACCCGAGTCCTTTTATCGGTTTACCCCCTCTGGGAGTACCGCTGAACTCTGTGTCTGTTGCTGCATCCGACCCTAGTGAAGCTGATATCACCTCACGTTTTTCCGGTTGCTGTATTATATATAATGAATACAGCCACGGATCCGGTATCCGTCTTTGCGCCTGTTCTGGGTAGTGATTAATGCTACCCGGTTCTCACAATGTCCTTTTTCTCTATCCCTCTTCTCCTCAGGCCGGTGATTTAGGCCTGGTAACAGTCACAGGGCTGTTAGAGATTCAACTGTATGACCTCTTACTATCAGCTCCTTGGCCCAACTGCCATTTCTTCTCTCAGACCAGAATGGATCAAGGGGAGTCTCTGGAGCTCCCCCTTCTGGCCGGAGGTGGTAGTACAGTCTTGCTATTTTAGTATTTGTACTTACTGTCAGTAACTATTTTTGTGGCAAATACCCCTAGGGGTGCCACATAAGCATGTCGAGGTGAGGAGACTTAAAGCCGCAATGCTCCTCTGGGAAATATGCAAATTGTCTCTTCAGAGAGGAAGAGGACTAGAACTCTTGGATCCGTGTTAGACGCCTCTCAATCAGCCAAACCAGATCTCCACTTTGCACTGATGAGGGGCAGTACCCCAAAACACAGTGTCTGCAAATTGAGATTCTGGTTTGGCTATTATCCTAAGTCATGTGACAAGGCTCGTTAAAGAGTCGACATTGACTGTTAGGATTGCTACTTCCAATAGGTGGCACTAGATTTCTAGTCCTCTTCCCCTCTGAAGAGACAATTTGCATATTTGCCAGAGGAGCATTGCGGCTTTAAGTCTCCTCACCTCAACATGCTTATCATGTCACTCTCCACAAGGAGAAACGATACTTCTTGGGTCCCGGTCAGACGCCTCTCAATCAGCCAAACCAGATCTCCACTTTACACTGACGAGAAGCAGTACCCCGAAACACAGTCTCTGCAAATTGAGATTGAAAACCCATTGAAAACCTCTGGAATGTAGTCAAGAGGATGATGGATAGTCGCAAGCCATCAAGCAAAGAAAAACTGCTAAAACTTTTGCGACAGAAGCTGTGTCAAAGACTGGTGGAAAGCATGATAAGACGCATAAAAGCTGTGATTAAAAATCATGGTTATTCCACAAAATATTGATTTCTGAGCTTTTCCTGAGTTAAAACATTAGTACTGTTATTTCTAAGCGATTATGAACTTGTTTTATTTGCATTATTTGAGGTCTGAAAGCCCTGTTTTTTTTATTTTGAATATTTCTGCAGTGGTCTCTTAATATCTTTTACTGAATGTTACCGACTTTTTCCGATTTTAAGAAAAATGTTCATGTTACAGATCACAAATTCGAATGTACCATATTGGTGCCGAATGTTTGGCGATCAATTTCTGAACATATTCGCTCATCTCTAGTCGGGAGGTGTGACTGTTATACATGTCTATATTTGGTCACAAGTTGGAAAATTTAACAAACAAATGGTAAAAACATCTGAACTCAAAATTATAATAGTAATAAAAATGAATTCTATAGGTTTTTTGTTGCATTTCAGGAAAAGTCCAGCTATAAATTACATGTATTTATTAGATAGCATTTTATGTTAATATTTTCACAGTTCTTGCCTTCAGAAACACTGTATTCCTTACAGAGGGGAACCCAGATCAAGCATTAATTGGGGTGGTTCAGTGAAAATAAATTACTTGTCCACTGGATGGATTATAACTTGCTGATTGGTGGGTGTCCCACCACTAAGACCCACACAAAATGGCAGACAAAAGCATTTTTATTCCTGACAGAGAAATGTAATCCCCTTTACAAAAGTGGTGTGGCAGGTTGATTACCTCACCGCCACTTTATTAATTCTCTTAGGGGCTTTCGGAAAAAGCAGAGGCAAGCACTTGGCAGCCCCATAGAGTATACAACTCTCGCAAAAATGAAGAGACCACTGCAAAATATTCAGTTTGTTGATTTTTCTCTCTATAGGTATATTTTTGAGTAAAATGTAAATTGTAATGTTCAGGAAGAGTTCAGAAATCACAATTTTGTGGAATAACCAGAGCTGTACATTCAAAGTCTGAAGATCAAAGTTGAAAATTTAGGGAAAAATTATTTCTGGAAATAATTTCTGGAAGGAGATTTATTGCATATTTCCCTCTGTGTTATATATATGTATTTTTTTGTGGAATAGAAGCAAACTTAGTGTCATTCACAACCACTACAGAAAACCTGAGGTTCAAACTGTATATAGTGTTTTCTGGTCTGTCTCAAGAAACATGATATACTTTAGCAACTTATTTTCAAATTTGCAAGTTTTCTCTTAGGACATTGCAATCTTTGAACTGCAGAAAAAGAAGTTGCATGTTTTCCTCAGGCTTGTTTCCTATACACTTCGTGTTGGGAATTCGTGAGACTAGAAAGTTATTTGTTCAATGAGGCAACAGTCTTTGGAAATTTTACTGAATAACCAAAATCCACACACCAGCAGAATCTCTGAATAATTCTGGGGCCTCTCTCACAAAGCCTTAATAGCCGGATTACAAGTCTACCAACTCAACCTAATTTTAGACCGTTAAAGTAAAGGTTATCAAATTTATACCAGATCTGGCCTTATGGTGGTAATATGGATGCCAAAATGTGCTGCCTGAATGAAGTCTAACACCAAATTTGCTTTCAGGTGCATACATGTGAACAATGACCTATTCAAAAAGTTTTCAGTCCATAGTTTCAGCACAGGCCCAATAAATACACTTCTTTACTTAATGTTGGTACATCTCTTGTTCCTTTTATGCTTAATCAACTCAATGTGCTCATGTGCCACAATGTGCTGGTTCCCTAACCAGCCAGAACTAAGGCTTATATCAATTAATCACTATGAAGAAGTTCGATCAAAGATTTAGGGGTTGCTATTTTAATTCTGCATGTCTTCCATTCTGTTTGTCCTTCTTCAACACAATATCAACAAAACTTTATAGTTTAAAAAATAAAAGGAAATAATAAAGGCAAGCCTTTTATATCACCATTTAAACAACCAACTAGTTCAAGTGAAATTGTTCCAGACATCTATATAGCAATCTAATGTTCTCCAGAGTATTTAAGCAGAAGACATTGTTATTTGGAACTTAGCAAGGACTACCACTTTGAATTTGTGCTCAATGGTGACCAGCAGATACCTCATACTCGTACCCCTGCAGTGATTAATCTACAGAGGTGCATCAAAACCAGTTTTAAAGGATAGGAGGATGTTAAGTTATCCAAAAAGGCCTGATGCTCATGTGTAGCTTAAGGGTCATTCTCTGTAAATTCAGGTAGTAGCACAGCATAAAGTCTTAGTTGTGCCGAAATGACCCTTTTTCTCACCATATACTGTACACCACAACTTATCACTTTATTATTATTATTATTATTATTATTATTTATATAGCACCATTGATTACATGGTGCTGTATATGAGGAGTTACTTACAAAATACAGATATTGCAGATAATGTGTATTACTTTGTCTAACAGTGCACTCTAACACATAAGTCCTCAGTAATCTTACCCAATAGTACAAGGCAACCTTACATATCACTAGCAAGTCCCTTTGCTGAAGCAGTAGATTTACTTTTGGCAATTGTGTCCAATTTACCTGCAACTGTTTGATCTCTTCAGCCATGTGATCTCTTGCACATCATTACGTGCTTTTTTACCTCCCACGTGAAGTTCTGCATGGCTTTTCCAATTTAGGAATCACAATCTCTTCCCATACTTATTAAAACTACTCACGTGTTCTATCAGGTTGCACGATATGGTGTTTGTGTTCCTGTAGCTATGTTGATGTTTATAGATTTTGTACATAAGTTTAGCCGGGCTATCCAACCATTACTGCTTTAGTGCACTGACTTATGCAGTGTCTACATAGGTTAAGGGGTTGTTATCATTAAACTTCTCAAATGATGCCCCCACAATAGACTACATTTTTTTGTGCGGCCTCTCGCAAAACTGCTGGCAGCTGTAACTTGAATGAGTTGTAATCTGTGAGGATTCTCTTTCCCGTCTTCTAATGTCCTGTTGACATAAGCAATGACAAACACTCATGTTCTGGACGTGGGCAAGGATCACCCCCAGTCATTTAAGGCTTTATTGAGTTTACAGAAGTATTAGCTTAGTGTAGTTTGCACATTTAGTAGTCCCTTCTTGTGTCCTCCTGTAGTGGTTAGACCTATATACTTCAAGAATTTATATAAAAAAAAATTAAAAATTACAAAAATGCTTTATCAAGTATTGTACGTACTGTTCATAGCGAAACAATTAGATCTAAACATTTTTCTTTTGCTATGTGCTTGATGTGCTTATGGCAAATTTGGATTTTTATCCCTTGTTAAATTCAATTACATTTTGTACTTTGATAAAAGCCTGCAGGAAGATAAAAGTTCATATGCTTTAACTGTTCAAATTAGTAACTTTCACAAAGGATCTTTTTAGTTCCAATACAGTGAACAGGTAGTGCAGTTCATTTAGCAGTTGAATTATACCGGGGGCTTTATAGAAATGCATTATTACTAGAGATGAGTGAATATAGTTGATTGGAATTGGTTTCTACTCGTTACAAAAATCTGCATTTTCTTCTGTACAGTTTCACCAAAATGGTGATTGCTAGCCATCATTTTTTCAACCATAAAAGACCATCCAAAGGTTAAAAGTTAGAAAAATATTCTTAAACTCACTTTACTGCTCACTTGTCTGGCCACCTGGTTCCTCACTGTCACCTGTCCTATTTTCATTGCATCTTCTTAACATCGCCGTTCCCATGACGTTACCATGCATGCAGTTACAGTTTGCACACATTATCATTGCTGTCCCCGATGGGGCTCACAATCTAAATTCCCTATCAGTATGTTTTTTAAAAAATGTGGTAGGAAACTGGAGAACCTGGAGGAAACCCATGCAAACACAGGAAGAACATATAAACTCCTTGCAGATGTTGTCCTTGTGGGATTTGGGGTGGGATTGAAACCCAGGACTCCAGCGCTGCAAGGCTGCAGTGCTAACCACTGAGCTACCGTGTTGCCCCTATTATGACATCATGATGTCGTAACCTTAGATGTCCGACAAAGAAAAAAAAGAAAAAGAAAAAAATGAATGGCACCAAGGTCATGCAAATTTAACACCTGTCGCTCTGGATGGCCGGCACTTTAAGAACAGCGGTATATAAGCTCTGGGCATAGGTGCACAGCATGAAGGAAAAACATTGATCTAAAAAATGTGCAAGAGCAGAAAAGATGCAGCACTCACCCATGAGCTGTTTCAACGAAGTCCTTTATTAAACCATTGTGGATCTGTGGACAAAGTTCATGGGAAAGGCAGGTTCAGGAGGAATGCGGGGAATGTCCTGCTGCATCTTTTGTGACCTTAGATGTGTTTGCCCAAATTGTCCCAAGCCTCATTAGAGGTAAAAGTCGTACGATAGTCTGAACAAGCTAAGATGAAGGCTTGACAGGTGACGATGAGGAGCGGCGGGGCCTGGGAGGAGAGCGATGAGGTGAGTATAATGATTTTTATTTAGTTTTTACCTTTTATGTTTAGTATGCTCTGGGCAATGTATAAGACCCATGGGAAAAAATCTGCAAAGTAAGAATATTTTAAAAATAGAAGTATTAAAATATATTTTTATTCATTAATAAAATACAAAGTGAATGAACCAAAGAGAAATAAAAATCAAACCAATATTTGGTGTGACCATTGTTTACCTACAAAACAGCATAAAAGTACACGTACACACAGTTTTTGAAGAAACTGGGCAGGAATGTTGTTCTAAACATCTTGGAGAACCAGCCACAACTTATCTGTGAATGCAAACTAGCACAAATCCTGATGTTTTGTTGTGTAATGAAAGATAGATTTGATAATGTTGAGATCAAGGCTTTGTGGTGCCATTATTTCCAGGACTCCTTGTTCTTCTTTACCCTTAACATAGCTATCAATTAATTTGTCTTTGTCTTTGGGTTAATGATCCTACTGCAGAATAAATTTGGATATAATCAGACACTTTCATTATGATATTATATGATAAATAAAGCATTGCGGATACCATTATTATTGACCTAACATTTGCTGAAATGCAGCCCGGAACTTCTGATGATCCTCCACCATGCTTCACTGTTGCTTGCAGACACACATTAATGTAACGCACTCCAACCCTTCAAAATCATTTTGTCTTCTATTACCATACCTGCTGGCATTTTTCTGAACCCCATTCCTATTTCTTACGTAATAGGAGTCTGATATTATATTAAAACAACCAAGGATTTTCATTTCAGTATATAAAGTTTATATCCACAGAAGAGCTGAGGTTAGTTATTCTGAGTTCCTTCCAAAACTACATGTAAGTGTACCTGGGACAACACTAATTATTCCAGGTACATGTAAGCGTACCTGGAATAATTAGTGTTGTCTTTAAGGCAAACAGGTGATCACATGCAATTTTGATTTGATTAAAATTTCTAATTTGTTCATTCACTTTGCACTTTTGTTAACTGATAAAAATAAACTATTGACACTTCTTTTTTTAAAACATTCTTAATTTCCAACATTTTTTCCACACCTGCCCAAAACTTTTGCCCAAAACTGTATATGCAAAAATGTTATTTAATAAAAATAAACTGAAAAGAATTATGGTAATATCCAAAATAAAAAAAAATAGCATTTAAAGTCACTAGTCTTTTTAAATGGGAGCTGTTTATTTTTTCTTCTTTCAAACAGGCTATGGGTATAAGAGCTATTATTTGTTTTTATCGCCATTCTATTCATGCTGGATTTGTTTGCTTAAAGGGTATCTGTTATTTTGTTCTTATGTTTTACATAAATCAATAATGCAATTAAAAATAAGAAATTTTGTTTTATTAGAGAAAATTGCCTCTTTCTCTAGCTAAACTGATTATTTACTCTCAATTTACTGGAAAAATTTGTCCTCAGTGGATACAGAATTTATTCTCACAGGGATGAGATGAACCCAAGTGGAGAGGTAACTGATATCAGGGCCAAGCTCTTCAAAGTAAGATCTGCTCTTTATTAGTGTATCTTTACGCATACTCATAAGGTAAAAGACCAACTTATTAGCAATAAGGAGCTTCTCCTAAAAATGGCTGTTGTCTGAAAATACTGTATATGTTTATGTACAGTATACGGAATTAGCAGCCAAATTCAGAGTATCCCTTGAAACATTGTAAGTGCACATCTTACTTTTTTATCTACTTAAGTCTAGTGTGCTGATGGTTGAATTTTTTTAGGAAACAATCACCCAGTCTAAAGCTTACTGAAGGCAGTTTAAATGGGAGATGTCCCGTCAGTGACATCCATATAGCATTTGCTAAGTGCCTATGGAAAGGGATTGTCTAAGCATAAATACTATTAGGCTAGGTTCATATCGCGTTAAAGTAGCCCGTTCAACACGTGTGATAAACGGGCTGCGTTAACGCAAGTGCTGACATGCCATTGCTCTAGCGCAGATAGAGCTAGCAGATGCCTGCATCCGAGGGTCCATCACTCAATGATGGCACATTGCTAGCGCATGCCCATTTTGGGTGTGCGCCAGCGATGCGCCCGAAATAGGGCTTAATGGCAGCATTAACGGACTGCGTTACACCGCGATATGACACAGTGTAATGCAGTCCATCTAACAGACTGCTTATAACGTAATGTGAACCCAGCCTTAATGGAAGCCATAGTTTAATTCTTGTAAGGTGATTATGCCATACTGAGAATCCTGTATATAATGTTAATGTTATAATAGTTAAACATGATCACATATTACAGACTCAAATATGAGTATACATATTTGAAAGTGTACAGTATTCCAAATAATAGTGACCACTGTTTAATTTCTCATATTACCACTAATTACATTGTGAAAATGAAAGGTCAGATTCATTTTTTAAACTTAACTATGACTTATTATTGGTTGATAGATTTTATTTATGTCAATTAGAAAGATTCAATTTAATTCCCATGAATAAGATTGTCAATTTTTTTTGTTTGCAGCACAAGTTATATAAGAAAAAATATTCAGTTTGTGACTGTTTCTCTCATACATCAGACATACTTCCAAAGATGAAAATTCGACTTTTATTAAATTCAACATGTGCATATCATTTTATCACGAATTTCATATTCCTATATTTACAAGGCTCTTTATGTACGTTATATTCTTTTACAAATAAAGTCCTCTGTAAAACGTGGCCTTTAGAATGTTACTACAGCCCCAAACCAAAAATGTCTTTTACTGTCAGAACGGTTTTTTTTTTTGTCTAATATCTGCAGGCTTTTTATAATTAAAATTTACTATACGTGATCTATTGTTAGAGAACCCCAGACCTTGCTTTGCCTAACACATTTATATATCTAACATCCTCCATAAAAATATATATTTACAAAAAGTAAAATTACTCATTTCATAATTTCAAATCTAAGAATTATAGAAAATTAGTTGCATTCACATGAACTTGTCTGTGCAGTTTGAAAGCTTCGACAATATCCAAATTTCCAAAACAGCTAAATTTTACACTGTAGGTATCAGATTGCTGCCCAAAAAATGCAAACCTGATTGTGTCACACCTATGTGATAGGTTTTCCCATTTGAAATGACAGAATTGACTCACTGACATATAGGAGAGTATTGTGGACATGCTCTATGACATGTGCAGAGGTCATTGTGCAGGGAGGAGGAAGGGAGGGAAGCCCGATTACATCTATCATCTATTATTTTAGGATTTTTCTTATAAAAAGTATTAGTGCACAATATTTCTGAAAATATCATTTATATTTTAAACATTTTCTTTACATAAACAGTTCTGCCGTTCTTTTGTACTTTACACTCTACTGGATCTGCCCTCACTAAAGTCTCTAATGACCTACTAACAGCTAAATCTAATGGTCACTACTCCATGCTAATTCTCTTGGATCTCTCTGCAGCATTCGATACTGTGGATCATCAGCTCCTCCTCAATATGCTCCGCTCCATCGTCCTCCAGGACACTATTCTCTCCTGGTTCTCCTCCTAGCTCTCTGACCGCTCCTTCACTGTATCTTTTGCTGGTTCCTCCTCCTCTCACCTTCCCCTTACTGTTGGGGTTCCTCAAGGATCAGTCCTAGGCCCCCTCCTCTTCTCTTTGTGTACTGCCCCTATTGGACAATCAGTAGTTTTTGTTTCCAGTACCATCTCTATGCTGATGACACCCAATTATACACTTCTTCTCCTGTTATCACACCGACCTTTTTAGAAAACACCAGTGATTGTCTTACCGCTGTCTCTAACATCATGTCCTCCCTCTATCTGAAACTGAACCTGTCAAAAACTGAACTCCTCATGTTTTCTCCCTCTACTAACCTACCTTTGCCTGACATTGCCATCTCCGTGTGTGGTTCCACCATTACTCCAAAGCAACATGCCCGCTGCCTTGGGGTCATCCTTGATTCCGAGCTTTCATTCACCCCCCACATCCAATCACTGGCTCGCTCTTCTTATCTGCACCTCAAAAACATTTCTAGAATTCGCCCTTTTCTTACTTTCGACTCTGCTAAAACTCTTACTGTTTCACTCATTCGTTCTCGTCTGAACTATTGTAACTCTCTACTAATTGGCATCCCTCTTACCAAACTCTCCCTGCTCCAATCTGTCCTGAATGCTGCAGCCAGGATCATATTCCTCACCAACCGTTACACCGATGCCTCTACCTTGTGCCAGTCATTACACTGGCTACCCATCCACTCCAGAATCCAGTACAAAACTACTACCCTCATCCACAAAGCACTCCATGGCTCAGCACCACCCTACATCTCCTCTCTGGTCTCAGTCTACCACCCTACCCGTGCCCTCCGCTCCGCTGATGACTTCAGGTTAGCATCCTCAATAACCAGAACCTCCCATTCCCGTCTCCAAGACTTTACACGTGCTGCGCCGATTCTTTGGAATGCACTACCTAGGTTAATACGATCAATCCCCAATCCACACAGTTTTAAGCGTGCCCTAAAAACTCATTTGTTCAGATTGGCCTACCGCCTCAACACATTAACCTAATGATCCCGGTGTGGCCTATCATAAAAAAAAAAGTTCCTCGTATCATGTTCTCATACACTTTATGCAGTTAATAGCCCTCTGTGTCTGTTCTGTTACATACTTAGGCAGTTAACTGGTTCATGCAGCTTTACATGAACACCTGAGCCTTACACTATGGCTGGTCCGAATAACTAAAGCAATTGTTACCATCCACCTCTCGTGTCTCCCCTTTTCCTCATAGTTTGTAAACTTGTGAGCAGGGCCCTTATTCCTCTTGGTATCTATTTTGAACTGTGATTTCTGTTATGCTGTAATGTCTATTGTCTGTACAAGTCCCCTCTATAATTTGTAAAGCGCTGCAGAATATGTTGGCGCTATATAAATAAAATTATTATTATTATTATTATTATTATTATTTTGTATGGCACTTCCACATTGCTCTCCAGCACAATAGTCATAAAGTGTCAGTGTTGCATATGGACAGGGATGTAAATTTTAAAACAGAGAAGGAGCATGGCTGTCTAGTATGTAAATATCTGTTACATCCAAAAATGTGCAATATGTTGCAAGAGTGTTTCATTTTACATTAGGCATCAGTTCAGCTCAATTAAACTAATGAGAAACCCATTTAAATGAGTATTCTCAAATCACTTAAGCAGTTCCTTTCTACTTTCTTCTTTGAGTGACAGCTCTGGTGAAGATAACTAAAGTATTAGTAGAATTATAATGTCTGCAAGAAAAGTAGAAAAAGGACATGCTATATATGATGAGATCACCAGAAAAATTGTTTAAATAAATTCTTCATTAATGTAAACTACAAAGATGATTAAAAACAATTAAAAAGTTAAAAACATGAGTGCATACACAATCACTCCAAATATGGTCATGGTGATATAATAGAATAATTTTTTCTGGTTATCCCGTCATATATAGCATGTCCTTTTCTACTTTTCTTACACATGTTGTTCCCACTTTGTATAGGTGATCCCAAATTTATCTACAGTGGTGCACTCTGACCCCTTTGCATTGTAGAATTATAATGTCTGGCACAAGTTCTTTTCTAGTGCATTTAGTTATCAGTCATTCAGTGATATTCCTGTATTTACATATACAATGCATTTAAGCAAGCATACAGATACAGACAGCAAGAGCAGAGAGCTGTGTAAGGCTACTTTCACACTGGCGTTTTTTGCCAAGCGTCGCAATGCGTCGTTTATGGCAAAAAACGCATCCTGCAAAGTTGTTTGCAGGATGCGTTTTTGCCCCATAGATCAACATTAGCGACGCATTGCGACGCTTTGCCACACGTCGCAACCGACGTGTTGTGGCGGACCGCCGGGAGCAAAAAACGTTACATGTAACGTTTTTTGCTCCTGACGGACCGCTTTTTCCGACCGCGCATGCGCGGCCGGAACTCCGCCCCCACCTCCCCGCACCTCACAATGGGGCAGCGGATGCGCCAGAGAAATGCATCCGCTGCACCCATTGTGCAGTGCGTCAAACGCTAGCGTTGGAATCTCTGCCCGACGTATTGCGACGGGCAGATTCCGACGCTAGTGTGAAAGTAGCCTTAGCAGATTTGCTGTGAAAGCTGAGGGCTGGTGATTTATAACTGTATCTCTTCAGAAGTTGAGAGACTCACTGGGATGTTAAGAGTTAGCTCCTCTTCTTTAATGTAACTACTGCACAGTCTGGGCCAGGCATTAGTGGCCATGTTACATGGAAACCAGCTGTACACTATAAAAGATAAAATCTCTCATTACAGAATAATGACAGCAGATAAAAAAGCAAGGCAATTACAAACATGTTTCTTTTATGCTGTCTAACTAAAGCAATTTAGAAGCTTGAGAATACCCCTTTACTTTAATCCTCTTTTATCTGCCTTATAAAGGTCACATACTGTGCACATTAGATCAATGTCAGCCGAAATCGCCGTTATTTGGCTCTTGTGGGATTGGGGTCTCCCAACTCTTCCTCGAAAGATTTACCATTTGTTAGATATTTTATTTTGATATGGAGACTTCTGAAGGTGATAACAAAAGTGGATATTTTTAAAGTGCTTAAAAAGACAATTAAGGGTCCTATTGGAAAACCACGAGTAAAACACTAATGGCAATGGTGAAGCAAGTAGATGTGCTGTTGGGAACACACATAAATATATTTTCCTGAACAAAGTGGAAAAAAAAAATCTAGTGCACCATTTTTCTGCTCTGCCCCAGATCCTGCTGTTATAAAAGTAGCTCCGGTGTTCAGTTTACATTTGAGACTGCTTTCATGCCAGAACTGGAAGGGAATAAGAATTCCCTCCCACCGACATTTTTGTACAATTGCCTGCCAGGTTCAAAGCCATAAATATCTTTTATGTTGCTATAAATTAATCATTGGTCTTATCCAATATTGATATAGTGATTCTCTTATTCACAGCACTGCTAACATATAGGTCATTGTCTTATATTGCTAAATACACTTTAATACAGGGTTTAAATATCTGGACAGTTTGGCACACTCCATCAAGGCTAGCTACATTGAAAGCCATTGAACTCAATTGATGTTATGCCGCAATGTTGCAGATTGACATACCAGCTTAAAAAGGTTGTTTGAAAATAATAGTTTATCATCTGCTCTCAGGATAAGTGATACAAATCTGATCTCTGAAAGAGGAAAACAAGGTTTAAAAAGCAAAGATTTCCTGGCAAGAGAATTTATCATACAAGATGAATTATAATGGTATGAATTTATCACCAGTTTTGCACAAATGTGCCATAGCATGCACCCTATTTGCAGTTTGCTATTATTACCATATATACTCGAGTGTAAGCCAAGATTTTCAGCCCACTTTTTTAGGCTGAAAGTAACCCTCTCAGTTTATACTCGAGTCATACCCAGAGGTCCACAGGGGAAGGGGAGCAGAGCTGTGTAATAATACTCACCTGCTCCTGGTGCGGTCCCTGCACGTCTTTTCCCAGCGCCGGCAGCTTGTTCCTATAGTGAACAGTCACATGGTACCGCTCATTACAGTAATGAATATGGACCCCACTCCCATAGGGGTGGAGTCACATATTCATTACTGTAATGAGCAGTACCATGTGACTGCTCACTACAGGAAGAAGCTGATGGCATCGGGGAACAGATGTGCAGTGACGGCGCCAGGAGCAGGTGAGTATGACGGGGGGCAGTGCACGATATTCACCTGCTCCTCGTTCCACCGTCGGCATCGCTGTGTCTTCCGCATCCTCTGCAGTGATGCTCAGGTCAGAGGGCGCGATGACACAATTAATTTGTGCCGCCCTCTGCCTGAATGTCGGTGCAGAGGACGGGAAAATATAGCGGTGGTCGGCGGCAGAACACGGAGCATATGGGGCATATATCTGTATGGAGCATCTTATGGGGCCGTGTGCAGCATTATGTGACGCCCAGGAGACCGGGGTACCCAGCACCGGACCAATGGGGTCTGTCTCTTGAGGGAGATGTCACGGGTGGCTTGACCCGGTGCTGTGGCCTCAGGCAATGCACAGTGTAAGGGGTATCATGAGGGAACAGGCACTTACTTGATCAGCAGCAGGTTCTCTCAACGGTGATGATCCTGATCCTGGATAGATAGCTATTGTCCAAATGAAAGTCTGAGGCACTGAAACGTTTAACCAGTTTACTTCAACATAAAGGGATTTACAACCAGTCCTGTCACCGGAGTCTGTATGGGAACTCTGAGTTACTTTGACCCTGCCGGGGTCTTCGCCTCTTATTGTACGCAGTTTCTGTGTGGCCCTGCTGCTGTATGTGAACTGGCTGCCGGCCCAATCTGTCCCCTCCGGGTCCTGGTTCGACGGGCAACCCGAGTCCTTTTATCTGCTTACCCCCTTCAGGAGTACTGCTGAACTCTGTGTCTGTTGCTGCGTCCGGCCCTAATGAAGCTGATATCAACTCACGTTTTTCCGGTTGCTGTATTATATATCATGAATACAGCCACGGATCCGGTATCCGTCTTTGCGCCTGTTCTGGGTAGTGATTAATGCTACCCGGTTCTCACAATGTCCTTTTTCTCCATCCCTTTTCTCCTCAGGCCGGTGATTTGGGCCTGGAAACCGTCATAGGGCTGTTAGAAATTCAGCTGTATGACCTCTCACTTTCAGCTCCTTATCCCAACTGCCAGTTCTTCTCTCAGACCAGAATGGATCAAGGGGAGTCTCTGGAGCTCCCCCTTCTGGCCGGAGGTGGTAGTGCAGTCTTGCTATTTTAGTATTTGCATTTAGTGTCAGTAACTGTTTTTGTGGCAAATACCCCTAGGGGTGCCACATTCCCCCTTAGTTAAGAACAGTACTCCGGGACTGTGGGACGATAACATTTTGAAATAACAATTAATATGTACAGAGTCTTAAAAATGAAAAGTTACAAAAACCACTCAAGGAAACAAAAATAGAGTTCTGTAAAAAGTCACTTCAAATAGCGTCCATTAATACAGTTCTATCCTTGAAGGTACTAGGAAAGGCACGGCACTTTGTGTCCAAGAATTTAGTTCCATTTTTCCAACGGAGTTACCAATATAAAGTCTAAAGAAAGTTCAAAAAGAGCAAAAAGCAAAGTTCAAAAAGCAGTCTTTTCGGAGCTTTGATTTAGTGCCTCCGGGCTGATAAAAAGTTCAAGAATATGCAATAAGTTCATACAGACAAGTCTCTGTAGGTACTGGGCTTAAACGTTGCAGAATGATAACAATGACTATAGTTTTATAGTTGGTAATCCGCATACCTGGCCGGTAATTGACCCTGGGTACTACGCTGTGATCTACGTAATAGCGGTGTCTGTCATGATTCCAATGGCAGGGAATCACAAAAGGACAAGCACCAACGAGCTCTAGGGTGATGGAACCTGAGCTGACCGCGACCCTAAACCTGAACACACAAATAACAATAGCCGGGGAACGTGCCTACGTTGATCCTAGACGTCTCGCACCAGCCGAAGATCTAACTTCCCCTATTAGAAGAAACACAGACCTCTCTTGCCTCCAGAGAAATACCCCACAGAAATAGCAGCCCCCCACACACAATGACGGCGAAACGAGAGGAAGGCACACACACAGTATGAAAACAGATTCAGCAAAATGAGGCCCGCTAAAACTAGATAGCAGAGAATACAAAAGTAAACTGCGCGGTCAGCAAAAAAAGTTCAAAAAACCATCCTGTAATTACTTGAACTCATGTTCCAACTCATGGAACATGAGGAGCAATTACAGCCCACTAAAGCAACCAGCAGCAAAGAGACAATTATATGCAAGCTGGACAAGACAAAAATAAAGCAAAACGTGGAACAAGAAAATCAAAACTTAGCTTGTCCTGAAGATTACTGAAGCCAGAAGCTGAGGTAACAAAACACTCTGATAACCTTGATAGCCGGCGGGGAAATGACAAGAAAGCCCGGTTAAATAGGAAACTCCCAAATCCTAATAGAACAGGTGGACACCAGAGACAGCAGAACACAAATCACCCAGTACCATCAGTAACCACCAGAGGGAGCCCAAAAACAGAACTCAAAACAGTACCCCCCCCTTGAGGAGGGGTCACCGAACCCTCACGAGAACCACCAGGGCGACCAGGATGAGCTCTATGAAAAGCGCGGACCAAATCATCAGCATGAACATCAGAGGCAACCACCCAAGAATTATCCTCCTGACCATAACCCTTCCACTTGACCAAATATTGGAGTTTCCGTCTGGAAACACGAGAATCCAAGATCTTCTCCACAACATACTCCAATTCTCCCTCCACCAGCACCGGAGCAGGAGGCTCAAGCGAAGGAACAACAGGTACCTCATACCTCCGCAACAACGACCGATGGAACACATTATGAATAGCAAACGATGCCGAGAGATCCAAACGAAACGACACAGGGTTAAGAATTTCCAAGATCCTATAAGGACCGATGAACCGAGGCTTGAACTTAGGAGAAGAGACCTTCATAGGAACAAAACGAGAAGACAACCACACCAAGTCCCCAACACGAAGTCGAGGACCCACGCGGCGACGGCGATTAGCAAACTGCTGAGCCTTCTCCTGGGACAACTTCAAATTGTCCACCACATGACTCCAAATCCGATGCAACCCATCCACCACCATGTCCACTCCAGGATAATCAGAAGGCTCCACCTGACCAGAGGAAAAACGAGGATGAAACCCCGAATTACAAAAGAAAGGAGAAACCAAGGTAGCAGAACTAGCCCGATTATTAAGGGCAAACTCGGCCAGCGGCAAAAAGGTAACCCAGTCATCCTGATCAGCAGAAACAAAACACCTCAAATAAGTTTCCAAGGTCTGATTAGTTCGCTCCGTCTGGCCATTCGTCTGAGGATGGAATGCAGACGAAAAGGACAAATCAATGCCCATCTTAGCACAGAACGTCCGCCAAAATCTAGACACAAACTGGGATCCCCTGTCAGAAACAATGTTCTCCGGAATCCCATGCAAACGAACCACGTTCTGGAAAAACAGAGGGACCAACTTAGAGGAGGAAGGCAACTTAGGCAAGGGTACAAGATGAACCATTTTAGAAAAGCGGTCACACACAACCCAGATGACAGACATTTTTTGAGAGACAGGGAGATCCGAAATAAAGTCCATGGAAATGTGCGTCCAAGGCCTCTTCGGGATAGGCAAAGGTGACAACAATCCACTGGCTCGAGAACAGCAAGGCTTAGCCCGAGCACAAACCTCACAAGACTGCACAAAAGAACGCACATCCCTCGACAAGGAAGGCCACCAAAAAGACCTGGCCACCAAGTCTCTAGTACCAAATATTCCAGGATGACCTGCCAACGCAGAAGAATGGACCTCGGAGATGACTCTACTGGTCCAACTATCCGGAACAAACAGTCTCTCAGGCGGACAATGATCAGGTTTACCTGCCTGAAACTCCTGCAAAGCACGTCGCAAGTCTGGGAAGACGGCCGACAAAATCACCCCATCCCTAAGGATACCAGTGGGCTCAGAATTTCCAGGGGAGTCAGGCACAAAACTCCTAGAAAGAGCATCCGCCTTCACATTCTTTGAACCTGGCAGGTATGAAACCACAAAATTGAAACGAGAGAAAAACAGTGACCAACGAGCCTGTCTAGGATTCAGACGCCTGGCAGACTCAAGGTAAATCAGATTTTTGTGATCAGTCAAGACCACCACACGATGTCTAGCACCCTCCAGCCAATGACGCCACTCCTCAAATGCCCACTTCATGGCCAAAAGTTCCCGATTACCCACATCATAATTCCGCTCAGAGGGCGAAAATTTTCTAGAAAAGAACGCACATGGCTTCATCACCGAGCAATCGGAGCTTCTCTGTGACAAAACCGCCCCCGCTCCAATCTCGGAAGCATCAACCTCAACTTGGAAAGGAAGCGAAACATCAGGCTGACGCAACACAGGAGCAGAAGAAAACCGGCGTTTAAGTTCCCGAAAGGCCTCCACAGCCGCAGGAGACCAATCAGCAACATCAGCACCCTTCTTAGTCAAATCCGTCAAAGGCTTAACAACACTAGAAAAATTAGTTATGAAGCGACGATAGAAATTAGCAAAGCCTAAGAACTTCTGCAGACTCTTAAGAGATGCAGGCTGCGTCCAGTCACAAATAGCCCGAACCTTGACGGGATCCATCTCAATAGTAGAAGGGGAAAAAATATACCCCAAGAAAGAAATCTTCTGGACTCCAAAGAGACACTTTGAGCCCTTTACAAACAAGGAATTAGCCCGCAGGACCTGAAACACCTTCCTGACCTGCTGAACATGAGACTCCCAGTCATCAGAAAAAACCAAAATATCATCCAAATACACAATCATAAATTTATCCAGATATTCACGGAAAATATCGTGCATAAAGGACTGGAAGACTGAAGGAGCATTAGAAAGTCCGAAAGGCATTACCAAATACTCAAAATGGCCCTCAGGCGTATTAAATGCGGTTTTCCACTCATCACCTTGCTTTATTCGTATAAGATTATACGCACCCCGAAGATCAATCTTAGTGAACCATTTAGCCCCCTTAATGCGAGCAAACAAATCAGTCAACAAAGGCAAAGGATACTGATATTTTACGGTAATCTTATTCAAAAGACGATAATCTATACAAGGCCTCAAGGACCCATCTTTTTTGGCCACGAAAAAAAAACCTGCTCCCAAAGGGGACGAAGATGGACGGATATGTCCCTTTTCCAAGGACTCCTTAACATAATCCCGCATAGCAGTATGCTCTGGCACTGACAGATTGAACAAACGACCTTTAGGAAATTTACTACCAGGAATTAAATCTATAGCACAATCGCAATCCCTGTGAGGAGGAAGCGAACTGAGCTTAGGCTCCTCAAAAACATCCCGATAATCAGACAAAAATACAGGAACCTCAGAAGGAGTAGATGAAGCGATAGAAATCGGAGGTGCATCATCATGAACCCCCTGACATCCCCAGCTTAAGACAGACATTGTTTTCCAGTCAAGGACTGGATTATGAGTTTGTAACCATGGCAGACCAAGTACTAGAACATCATGTAAATTATACAATACCAGGAAGCGAATCACCTCCTGATGAACGGGAGTCATACGCATGGTCACTTGTGTCCAGTACTGAGGTTTATTCATAGCTAAAGGTGTAGAGTCAATTCCCTTCAAAGGAATAGGGACTTCCAGAGGCTCAAGACTAAACCCACATCGCTTGGCAAATGACCAATCCATAAGACTCAGGGCAGCGCCTGAATCTACATAGGCATCGACGGAAATGGATGATAATGAGCAAATCAGAGCCACAGACAGAATGAACTTAGACTGTAACGTACTAATGGCAACAGACTTATCAACCTTTTTTGTGCGTTTAGAGCATGCTGATATAACATGAGCTGAATCACCACAATAAAAGCACAACCCATTTTTCCGCCTATAGTTTTGCCGTTCACTTCTAGACTGAACTCTATCACATTGCATTGTCTCAAGTGCCTGTTCAGAAGACACCGCCAAATGGTGCACAGGTTTGCGCTCCCGTAAACGCCGATCAATCTGAATAGCCATAGTCATAGACTCATTCAGACCCGTAGGCGCAGGGAACCCCACCATAACATCTTTAATGGCCTCAGAAAGGCCATCTCTGAACTTTGCAGCCAGGGCGCACTCATTCCACTGAGTAAGCACTGACCATTTCCGAAATTTTTGACAATATATTTCTGCTTCATCTTGCCCCTGAGAGAGAGCTAATAAAGCTTTTTCAGCCTGAATCTCCTGCTTACGTTCCTCATAGAGCAAACCCAATGCCAGAAAAAACGCATCCACATTAAGCAACGCAGGATCCCCTGGTGCCAATGCAAATGCCCAATTTTGAGGGTCACCCCGCAGGAAAGATATAATAATCTTAACCTGCTGAGCAGGGTCTCCAGAAGAGCGAGATTTCAAAGAAAGGAACAGCTTGCAATTGTTCCTAAAATTCAGAAAACTAGATCTATCTCCAGCAAAGAACTCTGGAATAGGAATTCTAGGTTCAGACATAGGAGCATGTACAACAAAATCTTGTATATTTTGAACCTTAGCAGCAAGATTATTCAAGCTGGAAGCTAAACTCTGGACGTCCATGATAAACAGCTAAGGTCAGAGCCATTCAAGGATTAAGAGGAGGAAAAAAAAAAAAAAATCAGCCTGGCTGCAATTAAGGCTAGGCAGCAACCTCAGAGGAGAGAAAAAAAAAAAAAAAAAACTTCCTCAGACTACTTTTCCTCCTACTTCAGCCCAAACATTTTGGGCCGGCTATACTGTCATGATTCCAATGGCAGGGAATCACAAAAGGACAAGCACTAACAAGCTCTAGGGTGATGGAACCTGAGCTGACCGCGACCCTAAACCTGAACACACAAATAACAATAGCCGGGGAACGTGCCTACGTTGATCCTAGACGTCTCGCACCAGCCGAAGATCTAACTTCCCCTATTAGAAGAAACACAGACCTCTCTTGCCTCCAGAGAAATACCCCACAGAAATAGCAGCCCCCCACACACAATGACGGCGAAACGAGAGGAAGGCACACACACAGTATGAAAACAAATTCAGCAAAATGAGGCCCGCTAAAACTAGATAGCAGAGAATACAAAAGTAAACTGCGCGGTCAGCAAAAAACCCTTCAAAAAACCATCCTGTAATTACTTGAACTCATGTTCCAACTTATGGAACATGAGGAGCAATTACAGCCCACTAAAACAACCAGCAGCAAAGAGACAATTATATGCAAGCTGGACAAGACAAAAATAAAGCAAAACGTGGAACAAGAAAATCAAAACTTAGCTTGTCCTGAAGATTACTGAAGCCAGAAGCTGAGGTAACAAAACACTCTGATAACCTTGATAGCCGGCGGGGAAATGACAAGAAAGCCCGGTTAAATAGGAAACTCCCAAATCCTAATAGAACAGGTGGACACCAGAGACAGCAGAACACAAATCACCCAGTACCATCAGTAACCACCAGAGGGAGCCCAAAAACAGAACTCACAACAAGTGTCTCTTCATGTGATGTACTACTGTCTACTGCGGATGTAGTATCTGCCCACTCTGCTAAAGATAATTCCACGACTATGGAGTTGGCAAGTCCACCGTGAATGGGATTACTCTGATCAGGAATCTGTTCTTCCTGGCCTGGAACCTCCCATAGTACGGGGTCAGCCTCTTCCTGTCTTGGGACTTCTGGTATTGGGTTCGGTGTTGGGTATAAGGCCACCATGGGAACCACTACTGCACCATGGTATGTTAGTAGGGTTTTGGGAAAGTCTCCTATACAGGTGTGATACATTTCCTCTTCTTTTTCCTTTACTGGTTGGACCTGCATGGGTTGAATGACTTCTGGTTCTGGCTGGACAACTTCTGTCTCTTTCAATGCTTCTGGACACAATTTAAGATTGTCTCTTGACACTAATACAGATGTTAAGCCTCCGTTTTTGCTAATGAGACACATTTTAGGATTATCCATTCTTGTTGGTAAAACTGTGTAGGGTACGGCTTCCCACTGATTGTCTAGTTTATTGGTTCGACGGTTTCTCTTGAGCACTTGGTCACCCGGTCTTAATGGGGTCGCTAGAGCATTCTGGTTGAAAGTTCGCTCTTGTCTTTCTCTAGTTTGCTGAAGGCTTCTTTCCACACTCTCTTGCACTTGGCGATACTGCTTTTGCCGTATGATATCCCAATTGGAGTCTTGAACTTCTGCGTCTGGTTTCAGAATTCCCATTTCTAGATCGATTGGTAATTGGCCGGGTCTTGCACGCATAAGGTAAACTGGGGTGCAGTTGGTGGAGCTCACCGGGACATGATTATACAGATCCACCAAGTCAGGCAATTTCTCTGGCCATTGATTCCTTTCTGTCTCAGGTAAAGTCTTTAGTAGGTCTATTACAATATGGTTCATCTTCTCGCATAAGCCGTTTGTTTGTGGATGATAGGCCGTCGTCCGGATCTTTTTGCAATCATACATATTACAGAATTCTCTGAAGATCTCTGATTCAAAGGCTGTACCTTGGTCGGTGAGAACCTGTTCCGGATATCCATGGGGTCTACAAAAGTACGTTTGGAACGCTTTGGCTGCTGTTTTTGCTGTCAGATCTTTTACGGGTACTACTACCAAGAAGCGTGAATAATGGTCCACGATGGTCAAGGCATAGACATAGCCGGACCGGCTTGGTGTCAACTTCACGTGGTCCATGGCTACAAGTTCAAGTGGTTGTTTGGTGATTATGGGCTGCAGTGGTGCTCTTTGGTTCTTTTGATCGTTTCTTCTGAGGTTGCACGGGCCACAATTTCTGCACCACTGTTCGATTGATTTTCTCATCCCGACCCAATAAAATCTTTCTCTTAGAAGTACTTCTAACTTTTTCCAACCGAAGTGACCAGCACCATTATGGTAAGCTTCGAGGACCATCTTCACATCTTGTTTAGGCACGATAATCTGCCAAACCAATTCATGTGTTTTTGGATTGGTGTACCTTCTACAGAGCTTCCCTTGATACAGGAACATTTTGCCTCTCTCTTTCCAGAGTTGATGCGTCTCTTCTGGGGCATCCTCATCGGGATATGCACTTTGCTCAGTCAGCAGTTCCTTCACCAACTTCACAGCCGGATTGCTGTCTTGGGTGTCAGCCCATCTATGGTGTGCTAACGGATTAAAATTCACCTCTTGTTGTTTCTGATAGGTACTTGACTGATGATGTTTTGCCTTGGGATGATGGAAGGCTGGTAGTTCAATTTCTTCAAGCTCCCCCGTTTCTTCTTCTACATCTCTCAAGTGTGGCATCCAGGATAGGGCATCGGCATTTCCATTCTTGCGACCTGCTCGATACTTGATTATGAAGTTGTAATTAGATAACCGGGCTATCCATCGCTGTTCTAACGCACCTAATTTGGCTGTGTCCAGATGGGTCAACGGATTGTTGTCAGTATAGACAATAAATTCTGCAGCGGCCAGATAGTGTTTGAAACGTTCAGTCACAGCCCAAACTACTGCCAGTAGTTCCAATTTGAAGGAGCTGTAATTTTCTGAATTTCTTTCAGTTGGCCGGAGCTTTCTACTTGCAAAGGCGATGACTTTCTCCCGACCTTCTTGCTTTTGTGACAACACCGCTCCTAGTCCCACATTACTGGCATCGGTGTAGAGGATGAAAGGTTGATGGTAATCTGGGTATGCCAGAACCTCTTCTCCGGTTAGTGCCTTCTTTAGTTGTTCAAAGGAGTTTTCCCTTTCGTCGTTCCACTGAAAAGGAGGGTTTCGGTTTGAAGGTTTCTTCGTCTGCCCTACCAAGGCATCTTGCAAGGGTGCTGCCAACTTGGTAAATCCTTTTATAAATCTGCGATAGTAACCCACCAATCCCAGGAATTGCCTCACTTCTTTTGCGTTGGTAGGTCTTGGCCAATCCCTTATGGCGCTTATTTTCTTGGGATCCGGTGCTACTCCCTCCGAACTCACGATGTGTCCCAGGTACTGTACCTTTGGCTTGAGAAGGTGACATTTGGATGGCTTGATTTTCATGCCATACCTGGATAAGGCTTCGAACACTTCTGCCAGGTCTGTTAAGTGTTGTTCGTAAGTCTTTGAGTAGACGATTACATCATCTAGGTACAGGAGGACGGTCTCGAAGTTCTTGTGTCCGAGGCAGCATTCCATCAACCGCTGGAAGGTACCGGATGCATTGCAGAGTCCGAATGGCATGCGATTAAATTCACATAGACCCATTGGTGTGGTGAATGCCGTCTTTTCCTTATCTCTCTCAGCCACAGGGACTTGCCAATACCCGCTTGTTAAGTCTAAGGTGGAAAAATAATTAGCAGATTTCAAAGCAGTCAAGGACCCTTCTATCCTAGGCAAGGGGTAGGCGTCTTTATGGGTGATGTTATTAATCCGCCGGTAGTCTACGCACATTCTCATGGTTCCGTCCTTTTTTTTGACAATCACTAGAGGGGCTGCCCAGGGGCTACAGCTGTCTCTTATTACCCCGGCCTGTTTCATCTCCCTCAGCATATCTTTTGCACATTGATAGTGAGTGGGCGGTATGGGTCTATATCTTTCTTTTATTGGGGGATGGTCACCGGTGGGGATTGTGTGTTCTACCCCTTCTATCCGTCCGAAGTCCAATGGGTGTTTACTGAAGACTTGTTCATATTCCGTCACTAGCCTATACACCCCTTGTTTTTGATGGGTAGGTGTTGAATTTATGCCCACGTGTAGCTGTTGGCACCAATCCTCCAATTCTCCATCTGAGCCGTTGACTTCCACCTGACAGGTTGGTTCTAAGGGATCAATGGTTGTGATGGCATTGTTGTCAACAGTAAATAGCTTTGCCACTGTAGCATACCTTGGCAAAGTGACCTCTTCCTCTCCACAGTTCAAAAGTCGTACCGGCACTCGTCCCCGGTGTACCTCGACTACCCCTCGTGCTGTGAGTATAGTGGGCCTGCTGTCGGGTACACTGGTTCTATTAAGGCTTGATAATCTCATCCCTTAGTACCAATGGCTGCTCTACACCATACCAGCATTTCTGTTTTTGGTGGGATTACAATAGACGTTGGATCACTTACCCTCACACTGCCGATTTCTCCACCTGCAACTTCTACCTGTTGCCTTAACATCAATACTTTTATTTCCCTCCGGAGAACTCTCTGCTGGTAGGATTGGGCAGTTTCAGCAATTTGCTGTAAGACAGAAATAACTTCGGCAAAGCAGTTCTCTAACAAATTCATTCCTATCAATACAGTTGGTTCACAGTTCCGCCGGTCAACATCAACAACAATTATACCCTGTTTCTTCAATTCTACTTTACCAATCTTTATGGTCATCTCCCTGAATCCTAGTTTCGGTACCAACTTACCTTTACTGGCCCATATATCTAGTTCAACATCAGAGGGCCCTTTATCAATATCTGCATCAGCCCAGTACCTCTTATAAAGGATATACGGTATAGATGAAATCTGGGAACCTGTGTCCAGCAAAGCGTTGAGGGGAATTCCGTCCAGCACGATAGGGATAATGGGTCGTCCTCCGATGTACCTGTCGTGCCAGGGTGTTGGGCCTTGAAAGTTCATTCCTGTGAAGCGGCCCGCATTCCCAGGGGATTCCCGTTTAAATCACAATCTCGTGCAAAGTGGCCTGGCTGCTGGCAACGGCGGCAAATGGGTTGTCCATCCGGTTGGTAGCGGTCGCGGGGTTGTCCTCTCCATGTCGGGTATTTCCGGGGTCTCATCCATGGAACATCCTCTCTACGGTTTGCCAACTCCATCTTGGGTCCTCTCATCTCCTGCATGGTTTTAGCCATTGAAGCAACAACATCAGTTAAAGAGTCAAGCTTTTGTTGAAGAGCCTCATTAGTACTGGGCCCCAGGGGCTTAGCAATGGCCCCGGACATAGCTGATGTCACTTGCACTCCCTGTTGTTGAGGTGCCTCTGCCATGGGTTGTGCAGGATCCTGATCCCGAGGTGCCTCTGCCAGCTGGAGACGTATAGCGCTCTCCTTTAATTGGGCAAATGTCAATTCAGGGTTCTTAAAAACAAGCATACTCACATGCCCCCGGTGAGAAGGGGTGTAGAGTCCCTCAATAAATTGATCTCTTAGCAGTTTATCCGCTCCGGTGTTAAAAATGGGTTCAGCCAGTGTAAGTGATTTAAGGGCTTCCTGCAGGTTTAAGGCAAAATCTCTCACGCCCTCATTAGCTTTTTATTTGCAATTAAAGAATCGTACTTTAGGTTTGCTGCTGGCAGTGGTTTCAAATGTAGCTTTTAATCCAGCAAATATGCGTTCAACAGTGCCTTTTAGATCAGCTGCCCATGCTGTGACTTCTCGCTTAGCATGGCCACTTAACTGCATCATCAGGAGACTAACACGCTGAACTTCACCCATGGGGAACATGTCAAAATGGGCCAGCATCTTTTCTCTGAAATCGTCAAGGGTATTAGGCTCACCTTCATACATTGGAAGCCACGGGCCACCCGGGGTATATGGCATCAGCACCGGCATGATGGGCGCCACTCCTTGCACCGCTGCGCTACCGGACTCTCTATCGACACTCTGTCTTTCAGCTGCATTAGCGTCGCCGGGTGCTGCGGCGTCTCCGTGCTGCGACATACTGTGCCCCCTTAGTTAATCCGGACCCTTCCGGTCCTCCGCTTCCGTCGGGATAGTGTAGATTCGTTCCGCTGTGCAGCAGGATTGGTTTTCCCCTTGCTCTGACGTCAGAGCACTCAGCTTGGTGCCGCCCACAATGACACGCCCCCTGCTGCTCCCGCCCGCCACGCGCTCTGTAATGGCGGATTCTGAAGTTTTTCAGTCAGACTGAGGCTCAGGTAATGGCATAGCTCAATTAACAGTCTCGTGCCTAACGGTTATGAGGTGATGGCGGCCATCTTTACTCCATTATAACCAATGGGGAAAAGTCACTTTCAATAGTTTTTAATGGGAAATGGAATTTTCTTTAATAAAGTCAATTTTCAAGATTTTGCATCCAAGTTTTCACAGTTTTGGGCTCCAATCACGGCACACAATACCCGGTATACGGGCTGGCTGGATCCTGTTCGTGACGCCAATTGTGACGCCCAGGAGACCGGGGTACCCAGCACCGGACCAATGGGGTCTGTCTCTTGAGGGAGATGTCACGGGTGGCTTGACCCGGTGCTGTGGCCTCAGGCAATGCACAGTGTAAGGGGTATCATGAGGGAACAGGCACTTACTTGATCAGCAGCAGGTTCTCTCAACGGTGATGATCCTGATCCTGGATAGATAGCTATTGTCCAAATGAAAGTCTGAGGCACTGAAACGTTTAACCAGTTTACTTCAACATAAAGGGATTTACAACCAGTCCTGTCACCGGAGTCTGTATGGGAACTCTGAGTTACTTTGACCCTGCCGGGGTCTTCGCCTCTTATTGTACGCAGTTTCTGTGTGGCCCTGCTGCTGTATGTGAACTGGCTGCCGGCCCAATCTGTCCCCTCCGGGTCCTGGTTCGACGGGCAACCCGAGTCCTTTTATCTGCTTACCCCCTTCAGGAGTACTGCTGAACTCTGTGTCTGTTGCTGCGTCCGGCCCTAGTGAAGCTGATATCACCTCACGTTTTTCTGGTTGCTGTATTATATATAATGAATACAGCCACGGATCCGGTATCCGTCTTTGCGCCTGTTCTGGGTAGTGATTAATGCTACCCGGTTCTCACAATGTCCTTTTTCTCCGTCCCTTTTCTCCTCAGGCCGGTGATTTGGGCCTGGAAACCGTCATAGGGCTGTTAGAAATTCAGCTGTATGACCTCTCACTTTCAGCTCCTTAGCCCAACTGCCAGTTCTTCTCTCAGACCAGAATGGATCAAGGGGAGTCTCTGGAGCTCCCCCTTCTGGTCGGAGGTGGTAGTGCAGTCTTGCTATTTTAGTATTTGCATTTAGTGTCAGTAACTGTTTTTGTGGCAAATACCCCTAGGGGTGCCACATTTACATGGGGCAAATATCTGCATGGGGTCATGTGCAGCATTATATGGGGCAAATATGTGTATGGAGCATCTTATGGGGCCATGTGCAGCATTATATGGGACAAATATCTGTATGGGGCCATGTACAGCATTATATGGGGCAAATATATGTATGGAGCATCTTATGGGGCCATGTGCAGCATTATATGGGGCAAATATCTCTATGGAGCATCTTATGGGGCCATAATCCACATTTCTGGAGCATTATACGTGGCAAATGTGTCTATGGAGCATCTTATGGGGCCATAATCACATTTGTGCAGCATTGTATGGGGCAAATGTCTGTATGGAGCATCTTATGGGGCCATAATCAACATTTGTGCAGCATTATATGGGGCATATTTTAATATGGAGCATTTTATGGAGCCCATCATAAACTGTATGGAGCATTATATGAGACGTATTTTGTATGGAGCATTTTATGGGGCCATCATGAACTCTATGGAGCATTATATGGGTGTTAGGGCTAGCGGAACGCACCGAGTAGAAATAGATATTTATTATAAATGGTGCGTTCGCAGCCCGGGGTCCACCGTGCAGGGAGAACCTGCTGCTAGAGAATGGTGGCACTGTTTGGCGGTATAGACTAGCTCTGTTACCTCACAGAGCAGCCACGAGAGGAAAGCACTGCGCCCTGTTAGCCTCACAGGAGCACAAGCTTACTGCCAAGCTGATAGCAGTCTGTGGTTATACAACATGCAATCTCCTCACCGGAGAAGCCGGTATTCTAGGGGCTTATTTCAGCCGGGTCCCTGAACACTCTCATACAATCTCCTCACCGGAGGTGCCGGTATTCTAGGGGCTTATTTCAGCCGGGTCCCTGAACACACTTATGCATAACCACACTGGCGCAAAGCACATATGACTTGATACTAGCGCATGGCCGTGCGGCCATGCGAGCCTTAAATAGTTGCAGCATGTTTAGGACCTTACAAAGAAGGACCAATGGAGTGCTGCAGCACCTGAGCATGTGACCCTGGATCTCCACTGAGAGATCTCGCCCTGGGCATGCTCAGAGTGCAAAGCAGGATTTAGTCCTAGCAGCTACAAGGACCTTAGCTGCAGTATCTGATCATGTGGCCCTCGATCTCCACTGAGAGATCTTACTCAGGGCATGCTCAGAATGTGAAAAGCAGGACTTAGCCCCAGAAGCGTCCGCTCGCTGCTGCCCAGCACTGACTTCAATGGGAGAAGCAGGAAACGCAGCAGTAACTCTTAGCACAGAGTCAGACTGAGCGAGACGCTGGGATAGACGTCTCTGCTGATCAGGCTCCACTGCGGCAGGAGAAGAATGGGAGACCGCAGCGGAGATGGCCCGAGATTCCCCCTGTGCAGAGGCAGGAACTCGACCCCTAACAATGGGGCTCCTGATTCAATATGGATATTCAAAAACACTTAAACTACTGATGTCTCAATTGATTTTACTTTTATTGGTATCTATTTTTATTTTTGAAATTTACCAGTAGCTGCTGCATTTTCCACCCTAGGCTTATACTCGAGCCATTAAGTTTTCCCAGTTTTTTGTGGCAAAATTAGGAGGGTCGGCTTATACTCGGGTCGGCTTATACTCGAGTATATAAGGTAATATTAAATGTATAAGATGGTACAAATAATAGTGCAAGTTTATGTTAGCTCATAGCAGACATATATTTCATTATAATGACATTAGAATAGTGAACTTTAGTTAAGATGGCTTATGAAATGCCAATCTTGATAATTCTGATCTATCTCTCAGCAATGTTGGCAGGTTTAGGTAGGGTGCAACATCCATAAGGAGAACCTATTACCTCTTTGCAGTGAAAAAGCAATACCAACGAGGCAGCAGGTATGTGAAAGATAAAATCCACGATTTATTAGATACTTTAAGACAGTGTTAGTTCCTCCAATAGCATAATGACCTACACATTTCGGCTTTCAAAGCCTTAGGCTTTGAAAGCCGAAATGCGTAGGTCATTATGCAACTGAGCTGCTTCCTGAGCTGTTGCTGCTTATGGAATTTCTAAAAACATTCTGATGGGCATATATACTTTTTGTAAATTTCTAAAAGCTATTGGTGTCTTTAGAACACCCTAAGTTATCAATCAGGAGCAGGAATATGTGTGCATCTCTAACATGTAAGTGAAATGTATGTTATATATTACTTTTAGGTTGGCACTTTGAATCCCATATAAATTTTCATTGTGAAGAGTATTATGACACTAGGACTAAGGGCGTTACTTTATTTTTTTCAAAATAACATTGAATGTTCCTAGAAATACAATCGGAAGCATATTTAGCAAATTTAAAGTTACAGGAACACTGACTTCACTATTCAGACATGGCAGAAAATGGAAGCTTTCGCTGACTTACACCAGATTCTTGAGGAGGCAACTGGTAGGAAACCCTGTAGTGGCTGAAAGAAATCTTTCATGAAGCTAGAAGCTAGATTTCTTGGCAGTATCACTAAGGTTTTGGTTTGTATGTACACCCCTACTGACCCCAATGCACAAGAAAAGTTATCACTAATTTGCTCAACTCAAAACCATACAAAAATGCACAGAAGTGTTGTGATTTTGTTCTGTGGAGTGATGAAAGAAAACTTGAACTTTTTGAGCCTATGAATCAGTAATGTGTTAGGAGAAGGAAGAATGAAGCATACTCTGAAAAAAACAGCCTGCCTAGAGTAAAGCATGGCAGTGATTCACTGATGTTCTGGGGCTGCTTGGACACATTGTGTAGATGTCAAGATGACTCCAATCAAGTATTAGGAAATCCTTGGAGAAAACAACTTGATTTCCGTAAGGTAGCTGAAGCTTGTGCTTTGAAATACAAATCGACTATGATCCCATGCATACCTCAAAGCACAGCTCTACTTTGTCTTAGAAGTCCTAGATGATTTTGGAATGGCTGTTGTCATAGTTTCCTAACTCTGACTTCTGATAGCTACTTATGATCCACAGAGAAAAGGATAGAGCATGTTAAAATCTATCATGCTCAGTCCTTTTGACCCTTATGCCTTCCATTATCGAATGGGTTGAAAAAAGTTATTAAAGTGATGTACTGTCTTCTACTGTGAGTTATCGTTAACTTTTCTGGAACTTTTCTACAGAAAAAAATATAGGTTAAAAATAATAGGTCTCAAATGGGATTATGTATTAAAATTGGCCACATTCCCATAAATTGGAACTGTTCTTTTTACAAACTTTGCATAAATCAGTAGCCTGGGTGATTATATGAAACTTTGTAATATGTCTTATCGTAGAAATGTGCTTCCTTCTAGATCTAGGAACCATTTGTTCCCCTCCCTCTGAACTTACCATACACCCTGAAAAACCGCTCAACTCCATCTTGCCCTTACACATCCTGTTAAATTATATGGAAGCACCCAAGTGAGGAGCAGATTGAGAAAACAATGAAGGGAATATACATACAGATTATGCTGAGCTTTCTAACAAGTCTTTTACCTTCACATCTACACTGCACAGTCCTGCTGTATAATTTCTTCATTGCCCCTGCTGTTTCCATCTGCGTAATAACTAAGGAATAAGGAGTAGGAATATCTGTGATTCTGTGTATGGGAGACATCAAAACAGCCAGCTCCTCCCACCAGCTCAGAGTCAATTTTAAATTATGGTATAGAGTCTGTAGAGTGATAAACTGGCAAAATGGCAAGAGATAATTTTCATGAACATACATGACACCTTATTCTGAAAAGTTACATGAAAGTATAGTTAAGGAATGTGTTAAGTTGTGAATTACCATCTCCACGCTGCTCAAATATAGTGCTGACTTTCTCTATTCTTATGTTTCATTGTCTCTTTTGCATCCCCATAGCTTGATGATTAATTAAAAAACTTCCCACAAGAGGACAGTTCAAGAATTGTCTTTTATTTTCCAAAGTAGAAGGACATTTGCAGTGTGTTGCCTATTTCAACATTAGGATTGCCATATGCTGCCTGTCATATTACAGTAAAAATCAGTCATCACAAGATTGTAAACTACAAATGATTCACGATAAAGCTTTATATAATAAGGTGTCTGGTCGCAATCTCTGACAATAAAGTGCCTTGCTCTTTTCTGCTCTTTGATTGCTGTCCTAATTGTTGTACTGAGTTGATTTTTTCTGCTACAATTGATTAAGTGACGAGATAAAAAGGTGACTTCAATCATAATCAAGCTTAAGTGTTTCAAGAAGGTGAAAACGTGTTCTAGCTTTTATTCTTCCATTTTCAGTGCCCCGATGTACGTAATTCTGTGTACATATACTTGTAACTTTATAATATGTGTTGTTTTGCTATTTGCTGATGTATGGTGATGGTTGTAGAAGAAAAGCCTTTACATTACTGGTCATATTGTCCTCCAGACTTACCTTGCAAACAATACATCCATGGACTGTCCTATGTACTATAGAATAGAGTGGCTAGTAAAAAGGGTTCGTCAAGCCCCTTACAATTCCTTGAAAGCTCATAATAGTGTATATAAAACAAGTAACCACTTACTGATCCTCCATTTTTCCCGTTCTTTTTTTTTTTGCATTCAAATGATTGGACAACTACTACTTTAACTTTTGGAAAATGGACTCCGAGCTTATGTATCTTCTGTCCTACAATGCAGAATTAAGAACAGGACCAACCAACTATGTGTCATCATTAATTCTTCTTCATATTCATAAATAACAAGAGGGCTATTGGCCCTTGTATCTATGCCCTTGTCCTGGAAAACATATATATATATATATATATATATATATATATATACAGGTCCTTCTCAAAAAATTAGCATATAGTGTTAAATTTCATTATTTACCATAATGTAATGATTACAATTAAACTTTCATATATTATAGATTCATTATCCACCAACTGAAATTTGTCAGGTCTTTTATTGTTTTAATACTGATGATTTTGGCATACAACTCCTGATAACCCAAAAAACCTGTCTCAATAAATTAGCATATTTCACCCATCCAATCAAATAAAAGTGTTTTTTAATAACAAACAAAAAAACCATCAAATAATAATGTTCAGTTATGCACTCAATACTTGGTCGGGAATCCTTTGGCAGAAATGACTGCTTCAATGTGGCGTGGCATGGAGGCAATCAGCCTGTGACACTGCTGAGATGTTATGGAGGCCCAGGATGCTTCAATAGCGGCCTTAAGCTCATCCAGAGTGTTGGGTCTTGCGTCTCTCAACTTTCTCTTCACAATATCCCACAGATTCTCTATGGGGTTCAGGTCAGGAGAGTTGGCAGGCCAATTGAGCACAGTAATACCATGGTCAGTAAACCATTTACCAGTGGTTTTGGCACTGTGAGCAGGTGCCAGGTCGTGCTGAAAAATGAAATCTTCATCTCCATAAAGCATTTCAGCCGATGGAAGCATGAAGTGCTCCAAAATCTCCTGATAGCTAGCTGCATTGACCCTGCCCTTGATGAAACACAGTGGACCAACACCAGCAGCTGACATGGCACCCCACACCATCACTGACTGTGGGTACTTGACACTGGACTTCAGGCATTTTGGCATTTCCTTCTCCCCAGTCTTCCTCCAGACTCTGGCACCTTGATTTTCGAATGACATGCAAAATTTGCTTTCATCAGAAAAAAGTACTTGGGACCACTTAGCAACAGTCCAGTGCTGCTTCTCTGTAGCTCAAAAGTGGCTTTACCTGGGGAATGCGGCACCTGTAGCCCATTTCCTGCACACGCCTGTGCACGGTGGCTCTGGATGTTTCCACACCAGCCTCAGTCCACTGCTTCCTCAGGTTCCCCAAGGTCTGGAATCGGTCCTTCTCCACAATCTTCCTCAGGGTCCGGTCTCCTCTTCTCGTTGTACAGCGTTTTCTGCCACATTGTTTCCTTCCAACAGACTTACCATTGAGGTGCCTTGATACAGCAGTCTGGGAACAGCCTATTTGTTGAGAAATTTCTTTCTGGGTCTTACCCTCTTGCTTGAGGGTGTCAATGATGGCCTTCTTGACATCTGTCAGGTTGCTAGTCTTACCCATGATGGGGGTTTTGAGTAATGAACCAGGCAGGGAGTTTATAAAAGCCTCAGGTATCTTTTGCATGTGTTTAGAGTTAATTAGTTGATTCAGAAGATTAGGGTAATAGGTCGTTTAGAGAACCTTTTCTTGATATGCTAATTTATTGAGACAGGTTTTTTGGGTTATCAGGAGTTGTATGCCAAAATCATCAGTATTAAAACAATAAAAGACCTGACAAATTTCAGTTGGTGGATAATGAATCTATAATATATGAAAGTTTAATTGTAATCATTACATTATGGTAAATAATGAAATTTAACACTATATGCTAATTTTTTGAGAAGGACCTGTATATGTATATATATATATATATATTTGGGTAATTACTGTTTGAATATGGTATTGAGCTACATTTTGGCCTTTTTAGATATAGAATAGTTACACGCGAGCATCGGTGCTAAACAAGTGTAAATACTAATCTTCAACTGGAGCATGTTGATAAAAAATGGTGCCTTAGTTCATTAGATCAGAAGTATGCAATCATCTGCATCATATTTATTAAGTGTCTTGCCAGCTTCTTCTTTCTTTTCTCACATCTGACGTGTTGCACATTTTTACATTTATTATTATTATTATTATTATTATACATTTTTATAGCGCCATTTATTCCATGGCGCTTTACATGTGAATACGGGGCAAATATAGACAAATACATTAAACATGAGCAGATAACAAGGCACACGAGTACATAAGGAGGGAGGACCCTGCCCGCGAGGGCTCACAGTCTGCAGGGGGTGGGTGAGGATACACTAGGAGAGGGAAGAGCTGGCTGTACGGCTGTTCAGTAGGTTGAGGATCACTGCAGGCTGTAGGCTTGTCGGAAGAGATGAGTCTTCAGGTTCTTTTTGAAGGTTTCTATGGTAGGCGCAAGTCTGATGTGTTGGGGTAGAGAGTTCCAGAGTATGGGGGAAGCACGGGAGAAGTCTTGGATGCGGTTATGGGAAGAAGAGATGAGAGGGGAGTAGAGAAGGAGGTCTTGGGAGGATCGGAGGTCGCGTGTAGGTAGGTACCGGGAGACCATGTCACAGATGTATGGAGGAGACAGGTTGTGGATGGCTTTGTATGTCAGTGTGAGGGTTTTGAACTGGAGTCTCTGGGCGATAGGAAGCCAGTGAAGGGCTTGACACAGGGGAGAGGCTGGGGAATAGCGGGGGGACAGGTGGATTAGTCGGGCAGCAGAGTGTAGGATGGATTGGAGTGGTGCCAGAGTGCTAGAGGGGAGTCCAGAGAGTAGGAGGTTGCAGTAGTCGAGGCGGGAGATGATAAGGGCATGCACTAGCGTTTTTGCAGTGTTGCGGTCAAGGAAAGCACGGATCCGGGAAATATTTTTGAGTTTGAGACGACAGGAGGAGGCAAGGGCTTGGATATGTGGCTTGAAAGAGAGGGCAGAGTCGAGGATCACCCCGAGGCACCGGGCGTGTGGGACTGGGGATAGTGAGCAGCCATTGACATTGATGGATAGGTCTGGTGGAGGGGTAGAGTGAGATGGGGGAAAGATGATGAATTCTGTTTTGTCCATGTTCAGTTGTAGAAAGCGAGCAGAAAAGAAGGCTGAAATGGCAGACAGACAGTGCGGGATTTTGGTAAGCAAGGAGGAGAGGTCAGGTCCAGAGAGGTAGATCTGCGTGTCGTCAGCGTAGAGATGGTACTGCATACCGTGGGATTCTATGAGCTGTCCCAGGCCGAAAGTGTAGATGGAGAAGAGTAAGGGTCCTAGAACAGAGCCTTGAGGAACACCGACTGACAAGGGGCGAAGTGAGGAGGTGGTGTGGGGGAGGGAGACACTGAATGTTCGGTCTGTCAGATATGACGAGATCCAGGAAAGGGCCAAGTCTGTGATGCCAAGGGATGAGAGGATTTGTAGCAAAAGGGAGTGGTCTACAGTGTCAAAGGCAGAAGACAAGTCCAGGAGAAGGAGGACAGAGTAGTGTCGCTTGCTCCTGGCAGTTAGTAGGTCATTGGTGACTTTAGTTAGGGCAGTTTCAGTTGAGTGATGGGAACGGAAGCCTGATTGTAACCGATCAAAGAGGGAGCAGGAGGAGAAGTGGGAGGACAGTTCAAGATGGACGTGTTGCTCCAGCAATTTGGAGGCATAAGGGAGAAGAGATATTGGGCGGTAGCTAGACACAGAGGATGGGTCCAGGGAGGGCTTTTTGAGGATGGGTGTGATCTTGGCATGCTTGAAGGATGAGGGAAAGACACCTGTTGTGAGTGAGAGGTTGAAGAGGTGTGTTAGGGTTGGGATGAAGACCGTGGAAAGGTTAGGGATGAGGTGGGATGGGAGCGGGTCAAGCGTGCAGGTGGTGAGGTGTGATCTTGACAGGAGGGTGGAGAACTGATCTTCTGTCATGGTGGAGAAGCTGGTTTTGGAGGAGCAGGGTTGAGCAGCTAAGAGGGGCAGTGGGTGCTGTGGGCCAAAGCTTTCTCTGATCGTATCGATCTTCTGTTTAAAGAAAGAGGCGAAGTCATCAGCAGAAATGAGGGGGGAGGGAGGAGGTGCGGGGGGACGGAGTAGAGAATTGAAAGTGTTGAAAGTGTTTTATAATTTATAATAATTTATAATTAATTTATAATTTATAAAGTAATTTATAAATCCGGAACAATATTTTCTCCTGTTAAAATAAAAGAAAAAAAATCCAAGTGCTAGCTGTTGACAGGTCAGATCTGGAGTATTTGTAAAAAAGGTTTATATGGGGTTGAAATGATGCATGATTGCTAATATGGGTCATTACAGGGGTTGTACAGTCAAAATAAGTTATAACCTATATGTGGGTTGATGATAACCTACTGATTGGTGGGGGTCCTAATAATGTGACCTTCACCAATCATCAGAATGGGGAATTTTTATCCCCAATAGGTAGCTTTTGTCCTCGCTATGGAATGGCACAGCAGGTCAGATGCTCGAATTACCACTCCATTCTCTATTGGACTACTGAAAAAAGCCAAACCCCGCACTTTGTAATCCCATAAAGAAAGCATAAAGCATTTTAAAAGTGATAAAAGATCTCCATTTTGCTGATTGTGCGAGTCCCAGCTGTCGGACCCTCACTGAACACCAAGTTATCACGTCTTCTTTGGATAGGTGAGAGCTTGTGTTTACTGGTCAAGCGCTTTAAGTTACTCATGCTACTTTTAACATAGAAAAGTGATTTTTTTTGGTGTTTTTTTGTCTGAGTGAAGGAAATATTCACATCCCTGACACTTCTTGGAACATTTGTTTGAAAATCAGTGCTAGTCCTATGCAACGCCTCATTATTTATTTATAAATTTGCAGCAAACCTACATGTGTAGTTATAATAGTGCATAAAATAATATTCAGTAACCTCATGATCCAGCCATTTAGTGTAAGTCATACAGTATGTTCTGTATTTTGCTGACTGATTGTCATCATTCTACTGGAGTTCTTCCTTGTTCAGTTAGGAAGAAAGACATTTAAAATAATTTGGTCTGAACAGTACGAAAAACTGCATTTGCAGGATTGGAGATGTTGGGAAGTCCGATTTCTCTTCTTCCTGTAGAGGTATTTATTGGTGCACATTACACAACTGGTACACAGCAGGAAGCCATCACTACCCTCACCGAAGTTGCTGTCATACTTGGTCTATGGAGCTTTCGGTATTTCTGTTGCTTCAAAAGCTGAACTTTATTTCACAATTTGTAGAATGATACATAGAAAAGAAATCAAGTCAGATTTGTTATTGTCATTTGCAAAGCTTTCCGACCCTAAAAACAGCTCTTAATCTATGTTAAAAATGAGAATATGCAGTTTCCAGCTATACAGATTGATTTACTTAATGCTCATTTTTTTAGAATCATGTGCCTCCTAAGCTCTGGAGGCAGATTCTCACAGATCCCTGTCTGGACGATAGATCTTAACAGCTCATTTATATGTAAGAAAAAAGTGGGTTTCTCTGGAATAAAACATCAGATGGCAGTTATGAAGATATCATTTTATTCAGCTTCCTATGACCTACATGCCCATATAGACGGCTTAGGAGGGTTGATCCTACTGACACATTCCCTTTAAAGAAGCACTCCCATTAAGTTTTTTATTCATTAAATATGCATAATGTAGTGTGAGTGTATTAATATACTCATCAACCACCCCTCTATCTGGTGTCAAGCGCCATTCATGTTTTCATCTGAGTGATGTCATCGCTCTTGAGCTCCCTGAATCATGCTGTGCTCTGCTTGGCACAGAAGTGAATTTTACAGTGAAAGCCAATGGAGTGCCAGGACGAGGCTCCACAGATTTATGTTATAATAGAGACTCCCAGCTCATGCATAGGGTATATAGTGAGCCGAATAGTCTGAAGAGCGGTGACGTCATGGAGAAGAGGAGAACAGTGGTGACTCCCAGAAACACTACATTGCTTGCATATATACACACATTTAATGAATACAAAACTTAATGTGTGTGTTTCTTTTATGTCAGTTACTTAAACGTGTTTTTCTGCTCTGATAAAACTATATTGAATAGAGTCTCATTCATGTATGGCCACCTCTTCACATCAATTACTGCTTTCTGGATTGAGACCCCATTCTACTAATATATGGTGGTTCCAGAAAGGGACACATAGTGAACCATAGGTCCTTATGTATTCGTGCTCTGCACAACACCACACATCTTCTAACTAACAAAGAATATACATGTCAGAAACCAAAAGGTACAGATCACATGGTTGGAAGCCATACAGTATAGCATGACAGGCTGCATGTGGCCCTTGGGTAACAGGTTGGGCACCACTAGTCAAGATGATAAAGCACACCACCTAGTCTTAGTTGCCTACCACTGAGAGAGTCCGTATCCCTTCTAGCTAGTTAAGTTGATGGATGATTCACTGCCAAAAGATTGTTACCCACATCTTTAATCCTAGAGATCAGAAGTAATATATGAGAAAGTATCCCACAGCATCCAAAAGTGCTGATTTGGAACAGGAAGAAGGGGCTATGTGAATGCAAAGTGAGAAAATAGTCCCTCTTCCTCCTCTGTGGAATAATCACTGGGATATATACATTTTTATTTATAATTTATTCTTGCTGTGAATCCTTCTAAATTCATTAATAGGATATTTATACTTGGACCATGAGAGGTAGTGCATTGTGTTGCCAAAGTCAGTGAAGTCGCTTGTGTTTTATTGTGCAATTATGCTATTTTGTGGTTGGATTAATGGTAACACAGTTTTTTGGGGTAAACCATATTTGTTTAACATGCTTTCTGTACAAATGCCATGTGGTTTTGACTTGCAGCTATTGCCTATGAAGCTCTCTAACACTTTTTTGAGCCCAACCTAGACTTATTATGATATCAATAAGAAAAAAATGTTTACACCATGATTCTGCCTTCACGATCCTTCTTATCTCACTTCTACATGTCCAGAATTCATTTTATGGATGATCCGTTATGTTTCACTGAGCCTGAACATTTTTTTTCCTATGTAATATTCATATTACTAATGATCTTGGTTAGCATTTGCCAGTTGCATTGATCAACTAAACATAGTTTTTTTTATCTTCACACTAATCCATACTAAGAGGTTGTAAAATTTGCTGGTGATAGAGTTCAAATGAATTTTCGAATGCATGTAGCAATAAGAACAAAACTAATAATATCACCACAGCATGTACAATATGAAGAATTAGAGAGGAACAAGACTCTTTGATAGAAACTCTCAGAGGTAAAACTGGCTAATGAACTAGTGGGCTGCTTAATTCCCAGATGTCTTTATGGCGGAGCAAATTTAATGAAGGCCTTGACTGAGCTAGTGAGCTAACAAGATGGAAAATAAACACAATATGATAGCGGCCTGTAGAGGAGTGCGAATAATGCGTAGGATGAACAGTAAACAAGAAGAGACTGGTTTATTAAAATGTAATATTCTGGGCTGTATCCTCTTGTTAAAAATCAAGTGACATAGTACTCTATTGCCAGCCACATCAAACAAAGCAAATGCTTTATATGAGAAGGTATTCAGAACCAAGAGAAAATGTATTTTTATTCAAGGTCTTACTTTTCCTAGAGATGAATGTATTTTCTTGTGAATAATAACATTCTCAGTATCGGATGAATTGTTTCATGGTAATTCTCCACTTCTTGTTGTAACTAGAGTTGGGCAAATTTATTCAAGTGAAATTGAATTCTACTCGAATTTCATAAAAATCCGTATCCTCCAGAATGCAGTTTTTTTTTTTTATATTACATCTCACACAAATTCAGTAGAAGGGTAGCCGGCTAGACACAATTTTCTGTACCAAAGAGGACAGATTAAAAATGAAAAATAAAAATAAAATAATGCTCATTGCTCACCTCTCTGACCACCTCAGTTGCTAGCTCTCTCCCATATTGTCCATGGTGCATTTTATTCGCTGCCACACACTGAAACACAAGCATCTTCACTCTAAGACAGGTCTTCCGGCTGCAACTAGGCCTGGGATGTCCCTGTACATATGCCTTGCACATGCATCTAAGATTGCAGCACATGTTGTGACATTCTAATGTGCACCAGAACCTTAGGACACAAGCAACTAATGCGTGACATTTCTGCCATGCACTTTGTAAGGTCGAGGTAACCTGCAGTCGGGGTCAAAATTTTCAGCCGCGAGTAGGCCTGGCATATCTCTGCGAATGTTCAGGAATGTCCCAGGCCTAGCTGCAGTTGGACGTCCCAGGTGAGCTAAAGATGTCTAGGTTTTCAATGTGTCAGTAGTATTAAGAGTCGCCGAGGATTGCATGAGTGCTAGTGAGCAGTGGAGGTTATCAGTGAGGTATTAGTTTTGTTTATATTTTTCTATATCTTACATTTATGTTGCTGCGGGGTCTCCCCAGACTCTAGAGCATAATAAGGGACATTCAAATGTGGATATTAATTTAGCTGCAAATTGAATCTCCCAGTAAAGTCCACACAATTTCCAAACTCTAACCTCGTCAGATCCACTTACCGTTTTCTATAATGGTGAAAGTTCACAAATAAAGAATAGGGGAAACAAGCTTTGTTCATTACGAGACTACATACACACTTATCCTTTGAACTCTCAACTTTAAGCAGATGTTTTCACTGTAAAGCTTCAATAACGAAAAGGTTATAGGAAGATGTTAATATTTGACCTTCCAAATCTACAGTGGCATTGAGCAATTCTGATACTTTTGACTGCAAAAATAGCACAGTCTGCTTTGATTTTCTTTTTCTTAAAAAATGATAAAACATCTGATTTCTCCATTTAACTCAACAGTGTCAGTCTTTGCCTGTTTGGGTCTATCGAAAAATGTATCTTTCACAGGATCATGACTTTTATGAACAGACCCTTTGAATTTAACTAATGTTCCGTTATAGCCCTAGAATTCTGGATTCTGGATTCAAATCCACCAGGGGACAAAACCTGTGTGGAGTATGTGCCTTTGTATATTATCCCATTGCTTGTGCTTCCTTCCAGGCAAACTATTTTATTACCATACTACAAAACTGTTCTGATAGATTAATTGTCCTAAAATTAGTTTTCAGACATGACATCACAGCTGGTTTGCAAGTGCCTCTGAATGAAGAATTTCACGCAATGAGGATTTATTTAACTGAACATTTTTGCATATTGTATGATATATAAAAATGATGCACATGTGTTTTAGTTTCTGAAACTTACCTGAAACTGTGTGTAAAACAATAAAATGAAAAATTATAGGCATAGGCTCTCCAATCTATTTTTGGTGTTGAAAAAGTTTCAACTGCATTTTGACACACATGGTTGCACATGAGGCGGGTTGAAGCCTTACTTTGAGCTGCTCATTTGTATGCCCTTTGTGACTTTTTCGTGTTTTCGCATTTTTTTCTTGCTGTTTTTTCCAATAAAATGTGTGTGTTTTATTCTTGTTTATCCCTGTGTGCATAGCATGTGTCTTTTTTCTCCTTACAATTGAATGCTTTTTCACTAGCTACAGACTGTTCCCAACCATTAGATGGTGCCCTAATAAACATTTATGCTTGAAATATTGCAAGCATATGTACAATTTACAACCATTAAAAATACCAGTAGTACCTTCAAAAACAACTTGATAAATAAGATCTGATGCTTTTTGTCATATGGGATTAAAACACATGAAAGTGACCTTAAAAGTTTTCGTTCCTAAGCCGTTTGTCTTTGGATTGGTTGGTCATTCTCAACTTGTTATGTTACTACCTATAGACACATTATAACTGTATAATTTCTGCGCTTCTGAATGAACTTAGATGTATATCCTGGTGTGAGGAGTTGAAAAGGTAGTGTTTTATTCTACACTTTTCGAAGTACAAAATTGCTTCTTCCTCAGGATTGACCACATATATACATGCATAAAAAATTATGCACATATATTTAAGTTTAGCAAACGTACCTCAACCTGTGTGTAACACAATAAAATGAAAACATATAGGCAAAGGCTCTGCAATCTATTTTTGATGTTGAAAAAGTTTCAACTGCATTTTTACTCTCATGGTTGCACCTGTATACATGTGGTCATATTCTGAGGAAGAAGTAATTTTCTACTTCAAAACGCGTGGAATAAGTCACTACTACCTCTTCATCTCATCACACAGGGATATACATCTAAGTTCAGCAGCGCGGAATTTATCCACAAAAATTCCTTTCTTTGAGAGCTCTGTTCTAGAGAACAGTAGGGTCCCAATGGTCTCACCCCAGCAATCTTCAAATTATCATTTGTTCCTTGGATTTCTGATAATGTTTCAAGTTGGGTTTAACCCTTTGAAGATTTTCTAATTACTGTAGTTCCGATATGACTGTATGAAAATATAAGTAATCTATTTCTTCCAATGCACACCCTCCCCCTTAAAAAAAATAACACTTTTAGTCCACTATAAGGTATAGTATAGCTCTTATCCATGTGTCATCTCTCTCATTCCGTCCACTTCCTTCAGGCTTTTGACCGATCTACCATATTGCTTAAATTGCGGCACAGCAGATACTAGGTTAAACTGAGTGGTGAAAATAGATATGACATGGCCTGCACTAGTTGGATTTGAATAGTAAATTGTGGCAGGATATATATTTAGATTTTTTTTCTATTTTCTTTCTATGGTGATTTGAAAATTTCCAATATATCTTTAGAATGTCTTACAAAGATTTAGATAACATCTTCACCGGAGAGTACTTACACGGATGGACAGATCGGACCCACCAGGCACTACAGACAGTAATGGCAGACATTCAGCTACTTTAGATTGAACATAATTGTCAGAAGCACTCTTCATTAGAATTAGTGTTACTATAGCATGTACCTATAAATATTTTATTCCATGAAATATTGATAGCTTTTAGACAGATTCAGTCTTACTTTAGTGATTGTGCAAAGATTTCATTTCTCCCACTGCAAGACTACTACATAAAAAATCAGTACTCATATGGGGACACATATTGAGAGAATCTTGCCTATTTCATGACTAGTGTATATATTTTCTTGACATTCATTAGCCCCTGTAGTATTAATCTTCTTGACATGTAGTAGGCCAGTAGTTTATAGTAGGATCAGCATATCTACTGTATATAGCAGCGGTTAATAAGAATGAAATGAGGTGGTCGGTTTGTTAAAGCTCTTAGGCATTTTTCACACTTTTGTCGCTGCGGGTGCGTCGCAATGCAGTGAAGCGACGTATCGACGGATATTGTGAAAGTTGCTGAAAACGTGTGCAACGCATCCAGTGTTATGATGGATGCATCGAAAGAGTTCCTGCCTGTATTTTCAGGTATAAGATTCGAGAGAGAGAGAGAGACTTTTCCCAGACTTGAAAATCCTTCCGGGCATGCTCAGAGTGGAAAAATGGAATACGTCGCTGGATTCCTGTGTTTGACAGTCAGCGACAGATCCTGCATCCATAGGCTTCCATTATATATTACGGACAGCGCAGGACCCGTCGCTGAGCGACTTTCTGACGTGCAGAAAAACGTTCCTCTGAACGTTTTCTCTGCACGACGGACTGCTATTTTTTGACGGATCCAGTGCACGACGGATGAAACGGATGGCCTTCCGTTGCTAATACAAGTCTATGAGAAACAACAGGATCCTGCAGAAAAATTTGCAGGATCCTGATTTTTCAAAACTCGACGGATTTCTACAGGAGAGAAAAGACGGAAGTGTGAAAGAGGCCTTAGTGTTAGTTTCCAGGGTATGTGAAATGTATTAACCAGTGCAAAGCAAGACTTAGTTCTCGATTCATTAAGTCTGGTGTTTCGTGCATCGGAAATAATGATGATTTTGCTGAAATAAGGTGTGCCTACTTTATTAAGAAGCGCATGCGTGTGCCTTGCCAGAAATGTTACTCAGAGACAGAAGTAACACTTCTGCCATGATTTTAATTAATTTGTCAGACAGGTGATGCACACCCTGTTAGGGGTCGAGTTCCCGCCTCTACACAGGGGGAATCTCGGGCCATCTCCGCTGCGGTCTCCCATTCTTCTACTGCCGCAGTGGAGTCTGCTCAGCGTAGACGTCGTTCCCAGCGTCTCACTCAGTCTGGCTCTGGGCAGAGGGTTACTGCTGCCTTTCCAGCTTCTGCCATTGTAGCTAGTACTGGGCAGCAGCGAGCAGACGTTTTTGGGACTAAGTCCAGCTTTTCCCTTCTTAGCATGCCCAGGGCAAGATCTCTCATTGGAGATCAAGGGTCACATGCTTAGATTCTGCAGCAAATCCCATTGGTTGTAAATAACGGCACCGCGCTCGGGTTATGAAAGGAATGCCTATACTCCTGAATAAGCTGGTGAACACATATGTCCTGCTGCCAACAAAATATGGGCTGTTGCACTCTAATCAGGCGCTGCCCTGTTATGTGCTTGCAACAAGCCCCTACTAGGAAACAATATTCAGGAGCTGAATAGAAAAAAAGGGGATGAAAGGAAGAGATTCCTTACCATGAAAAAGCAATACTGGGTACACTTCGCTGCTGATGGGCGTGTGCACAGGTAAGGCACAGTCATGAACGCTGGCGATGATGAGAGAGTGGACACGCAGGAGCGTGTGCGGCTGGGCGGTGCGGATGCAGTACAATCCGTGCCAGCTGGCGATGTCCGAAGGGTGGGCACACAAGAGTGTGTGCGGACGAGCGGTATGAGGTGCCGATACTGAGTGCAGAGCCAGGGAACGTCCCGGCCGGAGGCGTCCCTGGATGCACTAGGAAACCAAGATGGCCGACGCTGACAAGCAGCGTGTGACGTCACAGGCCTACGGAGGCTCCCGAGGACAAAATGGATTACCAACGCGTTTCAAAGGGTGAGCGCCCTTCTTCATCAGGGCGCTCACCCTTTGAAACGCGTTGGTAATCCTTTTTGTCCTCGGGAGCCTCCGTAGGCCTGTGACGTCACATGCTGCTTGTCAGCGTCGGCCATCTTGGTTTCCTAGTGCATCCAGGGACGCCTCCGGCCGGGACGTTCCCTGGCTCTGCACTCAGTATCGGCACCTCATACCGCTCGTCCGAACACACTCTTGTGTGCCCACCCTTCGGACATCGCCAGCTGGCACGGATTGTACTGCATCCGCACCGCCCAGCCGCACACGCTCCTGCGTGTCCACTCTCTCATCATCGCCAGCGTTCATGACTGTGCCTTACCTGTGCACACGCCCATCAGCAGCGAAGTGTACCCAGTATTGCTTTTTCACGGTAAGGAATCTCTTCCTTTCATCCCCTTTTTTTCTATTCAGCTCCTGAATATTGTTTCCTAGTAGGGGCTTATTGCAAGCACATAACAGGGCAGCGCCTGATTAGAGTGCAACAGCCCATATTTTGTTGGCAGCAGGACATATGTGTTCACCAGCTTATTCAGGAGTATAGGCATTCCTTTCATAACCCGAGCGCGGTGCCGTTATTTACATTATATTTTTTGGTTCTTTCAGAAAGTGGCACATGTTCTGTGGTCACCAGCAGCTGGGTTATTGTACTAGGCTATCCCCATTTTTTCAAGTGGGTTGAGGTGTAGAGTGCCGGTGACATTGTTTTGTATTTTTAAATCCCATTGGTCCTCTAGGAAGGTCCTGAAGGTGCTCAACTCCTGTGTCAGCCTTCCAATTGGTCCTTCTGGGAAGGTCCTGTACTTGCTGCAGCTATAAAAGGTTGACATGGCCGCACAGCCATGCGCTAGTGTACATTTGAAATTGTGTGTGTGTTGATGAGTGCAAGTCCTTCTTTAAACATCCCCTCCCTTGAGTATGTTTGTTCGCATAAGGTGGATGTCTGCTACCTAGTGCTCGGCTGAGCTATCAGCATAAAGCATACGATACAGCGTCTATTGCTGTGACTGCTAGTGCGGTGCCGTGCGCCATTTGAGCGCTTTCCTAACCCAAGTCTGGGTGGCTAGTGGCGTCCGCAAGTGTGGCAGTGCTCGCACTCTTGTGCTTAAAGTTACTTTTGTTATACTCCGACACCCTGTAGCGGTGTTGAGCACTAGTGGTCTAGACAAACTCAATCCCAAGTCTTGGAATTAAGTTTTGTGACCTTTTGCTTGCACTCCTTGTGTGGTACTGCGGCCCTGTGACTTAACAGAGTTCGTTTCCACCGCCATATAGTGCCGCCATTTGCCAGCAGTGGGTTGTCTCTTGCACGGTGAACCCCGGGCTGCGAACGCACCAAATATCATCTTACTATTTACTCGGTGCATTCCACCAGTCCTAACACACCTCATCCTGCCTCAGCTGCATCTAAACTCCTACCATTTTGGAAGAGCTACTATAAATTGGTGTGAAAATGCCAAAAGTCACACCATTTTTGCAGAACTTCGTGTCGCACAAAAATTCTGTGACATTTGAAGGTGTTTTACTGCAGAATTGTGATGTAAACACCATGCTAAATTGGGACCTTGGTGCCTGGTGGCAAAAGTGCTGAACATGGTCAAAATACTGAGAAGTGTTTATGATCACTGATGTTACTTGACAAATAGGTTTCACAGATTCTTAATTCAGCTAGTTAAATGTAGATAATCCATGCAGATGGTGCTCTGTTGATACTGACTGTTGGTCGCACCACTGGTTCAAAGTGCTCTTCCAGGCTAATAGTAGAGGCTTAGCATGAGATTAGAGGAAGCTGGTTGGAGCAAATGATCCAGCCAGTTTCAGGATGGCGTGAGCATGCTCTAAAGCATAGAGCCTGCAAGCGGTATGTGCTCTTTGCCCAAGTAAACCACCAGTCTGAGATTGCTTGCTTGCATTCTTGAGAATGGAAAAGATTTCTAGTTAGCGGTAAACTGCAAAACTGCTTTTTTTTTTTTTTTTTACAAATGCATACAATTAGCAATTTTGCCCATTTGCAAACTTGAGATAACCCCATTAATTTTTGTTAATATCATGTATGTACACTATGAAGAAATCTTAAAAATCTTTTAAAAACATGCAACTGAAGTTTTTTTGCAACTATTTCTTTAAAAGTTAGAGAAATATATTAATTCCTTATTGAGCTATGAGGTACATTTTCATAACTGTTCACTTTGACAAGCATGAATCTGGTATAGGAACTGAATCCGCTTCATATATGTTACATAGCCAGCATCTGCCTGTAAATGCAGCGACCAGTGTTAGCTCTGATCTCTACAGCTTAACCACTTACATTCCACTGTCAATCTTTGACAGCAGCATCTACATAATGACATTGCTGGTGCATGCATCTAAATCAGCGCAAACAATGGGTTACTATGAAAGCTGAGCACTGTTATTTTGGTTCTTCATAGGAGAACCGCTATTTCACTGTATACTGCTATACAATTATTGCAGGTTATAGTATGCGACCAAATGATTGCAGGTTCAAATCCCCTGTAGGGACTGAAAAATGAAAAAATAAATAAAAATCTGTGTAAATGTTTAAATCACCTAGTTTTCACTCTGCAAAAAACAAAAAATGAAAAAATTTGTCATCAACATGTCCAAAAACTATTTAGACCAGACAATAGACGAAAAGAAGAAAAAACTAACCGTAGAATTGACATTTTTCAATCTATATAGTTCTCCCCCCAAAAAAAATGCAATAAAAAGAAATCAAATTGTCATATATACAGCAAAATGGTATAAATGAAAATGTCAGCTAAAGTCGCATGAAGAAAGCGATCACACAACTACACTAAAAAATAAAAAGTTATGTGTCTCAGAAAATGGCTAGACTAACAAAAAATTTTTTCTTCAGAATTTTTTACACTATTGAAATTATTTAAAAAAATGAAAAAGTTTAGTGTCGCCACACTTGTACGCAACTGAAGAATGATATGACTAGGTCATTTTTTCGACACAATGAATGCTGTAAAAAAAAGCCAAATAAACAATGGCTAAATTGTGGGATTTTTTTCCCCAATTTCTCCACACTTGGAATTTTTTTTACCATATTCTAATACATTGTATGGTAAAATGAATGATGTCATTTAAAGCTACAACTTTTCCTGCAAAAAAATAAGAAATTTGGTTATGTCCGCAGAAAATAAAATATATTGCTTTTAGAATAATTGGAGGATACAAGAAGCACAAAAAATACAAATTCCTAGGTCCTTAAGGGGTTAAACGTTATCCTAGCAGAGCCCAAAAATCTATTTACATTAAACCCAATTGAAGTTTTATTACATTTTTACTAGCGATTCCTTTTGCAAATCTTGACACTGGAAAAGCAGAATTCAATAAATTCTCAAAGTAGTGCTCTTGCAATGTATCAGTTTGAAAGAGAGCTTGGATAATGGTGATTGACAGTTTCTGAAAACACTGCAAAATGGATTTGAAAAAATGAGACAGAAAATGGACAAAAAAATCTGTCAGTTTTGACGTATCAAGACAATACTGCTGCAAATACTATGTAAATAAACCATTTAATCTACTAATCGTGTCTGTACCTTTTAGAGAAAGAAGGGCAAGCCAATTTATTATAGACGTCTATCTAGTAGCACGTTGGACCAGTGTAAAATATTTTTTTTTTAAATAACTGAATGATATTTGCTGAATAATCTATTAATCACTTAGGCTACGTTCACATTAGCGTTGCGCCGCGTGCGTCGTTTTCCGACGAAAATCGGACGCACAGAAAATGCTACATGTAGCGTTTTCTTGCGTCCGACGCTAGCGTCGGAAACGACGCACGTGGCGAAAAACGCCACCAAAACGACGCACGCGTCCCCTATGTCAAACATAGGGGCGCGTCGCCGCTGCGTCGCCGGCGCAACAGCGACGCACATTGGCGGAACGCCAATGTGAACGTAGCCTTAGTCACAGTGAACATATAATAGATAAAATGTACTCCATTTAAGGGACTATAAAAATGAGAGCAGGGAAAGCAGCTGCCATTTTAAGATTTTAGAACTAGGGATAGGAGGTCAAAGCGCACAGTTCACCATTACAAATTGGTACTATCAAGGCCTAAATCTGATGGTGGAGTACTGCTGCAGAGAAACATTAAAAAGTGGAGTATCAATCTCAGTCTGTGCATTGTGATTAAAGTGATAGGGAGGTGCAGTACCTGCAGAGTCAGTGTGACTGTGAATTAATTGTTTTCTGATATACTGCAGTATAGCACATTAATATAATTTTTTTTTTATTCTGGATACACTGCAAATAGGAGGAAAATTTTAAAACCCTCTGTCCTAATTTTGTGCTTACATTAAAATGCTCCAAAGGGGTTTAATCCATTTTAAGAGAACTTAAGGTGTTAGGCACTTATTTTCTGTTGAATGGTAGGATTTCTATTTGTGGAGATTGTCTGAAAATGTAATCAAATTTTCTGATAACATTCAATGAAGCTGGAAAATTTGATTTTCAAAAGATTTACTCATCTCTACACGTTGACTGTCCTTTGCTACAGTAGTCTAAATAATTAACTTTCAAGGGATTGTCTCATCGTAGAGATGAGTTCCTCGAATCAGGGCCTTGTTCTTTGAGCCATAGAGGGTAGCTTATATTTAGCATATCTCCCTTTGGTAGATCCAGGCTATTTATCTATTTATTATGATTCTCATTATTTTTTTAATATATCATATGAATGGCTGCATGTAATTTTACATATCCCTAAAGTGCCTACATCTTCTCCTTGCCAGTGCCTTGTGAGCTGTTCGCATAGTTAATAGTTATCAGAATTAAAATAGAAGACAACCACTTCAATATAAACATTTTTTGGCCTTTATGTCATTGTACAGCTACTGTCCAAAAAGCAGATAGTCCAATATGTTGAAAAATGATGCCCATTTTAAAAATTTGCTTTTTTTTGTCTTCAGTGGAGTAATCTACAGTCCCGGAGTACCACCTAAGAGAATCTACAGAAGCATTTCTTTTCTAACAGTTGTAAAATTCAGTCGGCACCGGCAGCATAACAGTATTTTAATCAGCCTGTTTTTATTCAAGTACAATTACTCTTATTGCTTTTGCAAGCAGGGAGGTTTACAGACAAGGTCTCCTTGGAAAGACTAATATTACTTGCCAATTGAAGCGTGCAAATTTAAAAATGTAATATCTGGCTGCAGGTCTATGCTTTTTATGCTGGTTTAGGTACACATTATACCGTGGAGCTTTAAAATAGAAATTATGGTAGTGAAAAAAGTAATATTCCGGCAGTATTACTTCTATAGTTTGTAGAAGAGTAAGAACAAGTGCTGATTTAAGTGTGCTATTAGTATATTGGCCGGGCAGGACACAAATAACTAAAATATGTATTATTTTGAAAGCAAGTCAAATAATACAAATAATACATTTAAGTAAAAGTTATTTTCATTTACTGCTTTCCGTTTGAAAAGATTCCAAGGCATGATAAAACATTGTTGTTGATTTTAGGGTTAAATATGATGGTTATCATTAAAGAGGTATTCCATCTATAGACATTTACGGCATATACAGTCCAATTATATGTCATAACTATTGACACGTGTAGTGTATAACATTGATTACTAGGGTTGAGCGACTATTAGTTTTTCAGGGTCGAGTCGGGTTTCACGAAACCCGACTTTCTCAAAAGTCGGGTCGAGTGAAATCGGCCGATCCTATTGAAAAGTCGGGGTCGGGGATCAGCCGAAACTCAAAACCCAATGTAAGTCTATGGGTTTTTTTTTTCTACATTTCCTTCAGGGCGATATAGCAGAAAAGCCGGTAATTCAATTACCGGCTTTTCATTTCTCCTGCCAAAACCCGACATGATATGAGACACCTTTTTTTGCATACTTCACACTACTAATGTTAGTAGTGTGTATATGCAAAATTACGGCGCTCTAGCTCTTAAATTTAAGGGTTAAATCGCTGAAAAAATTGGCGTGGGCTCCCGCGCAATTTTCTCTGCCAGAGTAGTAAAGCCAGTGACTGAGGGCAGATATTAATAGCCTGGAGAGGGTCCACGGTTATTGGCCCCCCCTGGATAAAAACACCTGCCCCCAGCCACCCCAGAAAAGGCACATCTGTAAGATGCGCCTATTCTGGCACTTGGCCACTCTCTTCCCATTCCAGTGTAGCGGTGGGATATGGGGTAATGAAGGGTTAATGCCACCTTGCTATTGTAAGGTGACATTAAGCCAGATTAATAATGGAGAGGCGTCAATTATGACACCTATCAATTATTAATCCAATTGTATGAAAGAGTTAAAAAAAAGAGTTAAAGAGTTAAAAAAACACACACCCAATATTAAAAAGTATTTTAATGAAATAAACACACCGTTTGTTGTAATATTTTATTGTACGCTCAATCCACTCGCTGAAGACCTTTGCTCTGTAACAAATAAAAAATAATAAACCAACAATATACATACCTTCCGTAGATCTGTAACGTCCCACGTTGTAAATCCATCTGAAGGGGTTAAAATATTTTACAGCCAGGAGCTCTGCTAATGTGTTTTTAATTCATTAAAATACTTTTTAATAATGTGTGTGTGTGTTTTTTAACCATTTAATGCAAATGGATTAAAAATGGATAGGTGTCAGAATTGACAATAGCAAGGAGACATTAACCCTTCATTACCCCATAACCCACCGCTACACAGGAATGGGAAGAGAGTGGCCAAGTTCCAGAATAGGCGCATCTTCCAGATGTGCCTTTTCTGGGGTGGCTAGGGGCAGATGTTTTTAGCCAGGGGGGCAAAAACAGTGGACCCTCTCTAGGCTATTAAGATCTGCCCTCAGTCACTGGCTTTACTACTTTGGCAGAGAAAATTGCGCGGGAGCCCACGCCAATTTTTTCCGCGATTTAACCCTTAAATTTAAGAGCTAGAGCGCTGAAATTTTGCACATACACACTACTAACATTAGTAGTGTGGAATATGCAAAAAAAGGGGGATATGACATGGTTTACTGTATGTAAACCATGTCTCAAATCATGTCGGGTTTTGGTAGGAGAAATGAAAAGCCGGTAATTGAATTACCGGCTTTTCTGCTATATCGCGCTGAAGTTAATATAAATATATATATATGTGTCTGAATGACATATATATATATATATATATATATATATATAAAACGAAACCCGACTTTTAAGTAGAGGTCGCCGACCGCCGACCCGATCCCAGAGTGGGATCGGGTCGGGTTTCACAAAACCCGACTTTGCTAAAAGTCGGCGACTTTTGAAAAGTGCCGATATGTTTCGCTCAACCCTATTGATTACATCTTTACAATTCACCTGCCAAGGGATGGGATATACATTAGGCAGAAAATTAAAAGTCAGTTTCTGAAGCACAAAAAATTAGAAAATGTAATGATCTCATGAAAGTTGACAAATTGTGGTTGCTAGAAAATTGGGTCAAAACTTCTCTAAAATGTTAAGTCTTGTGGGATTTTACAGCTATTGAATGGATAATAGCAATCTAAATTGATCCAAGGATGAACAAATTGTGAACTAGCAACCTATCAAAAGAACAAGGTCCTGTGTCCCTTTTAATAGTATGGAGAATGCTCTCCTAAGGTGTGATTCCAATGGGGCTCACAATCTAACTAAATTCCCTATCATTATGTCTTTGGAGTGTGAGAGGAAACCGGAGTACCTGGAGGAAACCCACACAAACACAGGGAGAACATACAAACTCCTTGCAGCTGTTGTCCTTGGTGGAATTTGAACCCAGGACATCAGCCCTGCAAGGCTGCAGTGCTAACCACTGAGCCGCCATGCTGACCAAAATTCCATTGAACAAAAATTCAACCACAGGTAAGTCTTATTACCTATTACAGAGATGTCCAGCAGATAGATGACTGTAAAAGAGCATTACTTTACCATGAAAACTCCTCCTCAATTCATTTTGTCAGCAATGGTACCAGATGGAAGAGAAATGTCACAATACCTGAGGTAGAAAATAATTTATTTACACAAGAAAGGTGAAAGCTACAAGAAGATAAGCAAAGCTTTACCTATCAGTCAGGATACTGTAGCAAACAAAGATGTAATAAAGATAGAACTGCAACCATCTCACAGTTAGACAAGGGAAGTTAACAACTAAACTAGCTTCTATTCTGATGGGAAGAATTGAAGAAAAGTCACGTAAATTCACTACAGTAAGCTAAACAAGTAGAAAACCAAACTAGGTTGAGTGTTTTCTTTGACACAATACGGTGTACACTGTAGAGAAATATCATTCATGTTTGAAAAAGCCCATCAACAATTTGCCAGGGCCCATGCTGAAAAACATGATAACTCCTGGCACTCTATACACTGGTGTGATGAGACCAAGATTAACCCCTTTCTGACATTAGACGTCAAATGCGATCGGCAGCGCTCACGGGGGGAGCACGGCCGATCGCGGCCGGGGGTCAGCTGCCTATCGCAGCTGACATCCAGCACTATGTGCCAGGAGCGGTTACGGACCGCCCCCAGCACATTAACCCCCGGTACATGGCGATCAAACATGATCGCAGTGTGCCAGCGGTATAGGGAAGCATCGCGCAGGGAGGGGGCTCCCTGCGGGCTTCCCTGAGACCCCCGCAGCAACGCGATGTGATTACGTTGCTTGTTGTGAATTCTGTTGTCAAGCTCCCTACTGTGGTCATGAATGGTACTTCGGCTTGTTCTGTCCATGGGCTTCCTCTGGTGGTTGTGAGTGGAGCTGCTGCTTCTGAGTTTCCTTCCACAGGTGACGAGGTTAATTCGTTAGCTGGCTGCTCTATTTAACTCCACTTAGATCATTGCTCCATGCCACCTTTCAATGTTCCAGTATTGGTCTAGTTCTCTCCTGGATCGTTCTTGTGACCTGTCTTCCCAGCAGAAGCTAAGTTCCTGCTTGTTTTTCTCTGTTTTGCTATTTTTCTGTCCAGCTTGCTATTTTGATTTTTGTCTTGCTTGCTGGAAGCTCTGGCATGCAGAGGGAGCGCCTCCGCACCGTGAGTCGGTGCGGAGGGTCTTTTTGCGCCCTCTGCGTGGTCTTTTTGTAGTTTTTTGTGCTGACCGCAAAGTTACCTTTCCTATCCTCTGTCTGTTCAGTAAGTCGGGCCTCACTTTGCTAAATCTATTTCATCTCTGTGTTTGTAATTTTCATCTTTACTCACAGTCATTACATGTGGGGGGCTGCCTTTTCCTTTGGGGAATTTCTCTGAGGCAAGGTAGGCTTTATTTTTCTATCTTTAGGGCTAGCTAGTTTCTTAGGCTGTGTCGAGTTGCATAGGGAGCGTTAGGAGCAATCCACGGCTATTTCTAGTGTGTGTGATAGGATTAGGGATTGCGGTCAGCAGAGTTCCCACGTCTCAGAGCTCGTCCTATTTATTAGTAACTATCAGGTCATTCCGTGTGCTCTTAACCACCAGGTCCATTATTGTCCTTACCACCAGGTCATAACAGTACAGGTGGCCTAAAGTATTAATGCATCTCAACAGAGGGATAAGAGAAGTTCTGAGACCATTTTTTTTTCTTTGCAGTGTGTTTTGTCTCTCTTTTCCCCTTTACCCCTGGGTGGTTCAGGATACAGGTGTAGATATGGACATTCAAGGTCTGTCCTCTTGTATGGATAATCTCACTGCAAGGGTACAAAACATTCATGATTTTGTGGTTCAGAATCCGATGTTAGAGCCTAGGATTCCTATTCCTGATTTGTTTTTTGGGGATAGATCTAAGTTTCTGAATTTCAAAAATAATTGTAAATTGTTTCTTGCTTTGAAACCTCGTTCCTCAGGTGACCCTGTTCAACAAGTGAAAATCATTATTTCTTTGTTACGTGGCGACCCTCAAGACTGGGCATTTTCCCTTGCGCCAGGAGATCCGGCATTGCGTGATGTTGATGCGTTTTTTTCTCTGGCGCTCGGATTGCTTTATGATGAACCTAATTCAGTGGATCAGGCAGAGAAAATCTTGCTGGCTCTGTGTCAGGGTCAGGATGAGGTAGAAATATATTGTCAGAAGTTTAGAAAGTGGTCTGTACTCACTCAGTGGAATGAATGTGCCCTGGCAGCAATTTTCAGAAAGGGTCTCTCTGAAGCCCTTAAGGATGTCATGGTGGGATTTCCCATGCCTGCTGGTCTGAATGAGTCTATGTCTTTGGCCATTCAGATCGATCGGCGCTTGCGTGAGCGTAAAGCTGTGCACCATTTGGCGGTATTATCTGAGCATAGACCTGAGCCTATGCAATGTGATAGGACTTTGACCAGAGCTGAACGGCAAGAACACAGACGTCGGAATGGGCTGTGTTTTTACTGTGGTGATTCCACTCATGCTATCTCCGATTGTCCTAAGTGCACTAAGCGTTTCACTAGGTCTGCTACCATTGGTACGGTACAGTCGAAATTTCTTTTGTCCGTTACTCTGATTTGCTCTTTGTCATCCTATTCTGTTATGGCATTTGTGGATTCAGGCGCTGCCCTGAATTTGATGGACTTGGAGTTTGCTAGGCGCTGTGGTTTTTTCTTGGAGCCCTTGCAGTATCCTATTCCATTGAGAGGAATTGATGCTACGCCTTTGACCAAGAATAAGCCTCAGTACTGGACCCAATTAACCATGTGTATGGCTCCTGCACATCAGGAGGATATTCGCTTTTTGGTGTTGCATAATCTGCATGATGTGGTCGTTTTGGGGTTGCCATGGCTACAGGTCCATAATCCAGTATTGGATGGAAATCTATGTCTGTGTCCAGCTGGGGTTGTCAGGGGGTACATGGTGATGTTCCATTTTTGTCTATTTCGTCATCCACCCCTTCTGAAGTCCCGGAGTTTTTGTCGGATTACCGGGATGTATTTGATAAGCCCAAATCCAGTGCCCTACCTCCTCATAGGGATTGCGATTGTGCTATCAATTTGATTCCTGGTAGTAAGTTTCCTAAGGGCCGACTGTTCAATTTATCTGTGCCAGAGCACGCCGCTATGCGAAGTTATGTAAAGAAATCCTTGGAGAAGGGTCATATTCACCCGTCGTCGTCACCATTGGGAGCAGGGTTCTTTTTTGTGGCCAAGAAGGATGGTTCTTTGAGACCTTGTATTGATTACCGCCTTCTTAATAAGATCACAGTCAAGTTTCAGTACCCTTTGCCGCTGCTGTCGGATTTATTTGCTCGGATTAAGGGGGCTAGTTGGTTCACCAAGAAAGATCTTCGTGGTGCGTATAATCTTGTGCGTATTAAACAGGGCGATGAATGGAAAACAGCATTTAATACGCCCGAGGGCCATTTTGAATACCTGGTTATGCCATTTGGGCTTTCCAATGCTCCATCACTATTTCAGTCCTTTATGCATGACATCTTCCGAGAGTACCTGGATAAATTCCTGATTGTATATTTGGATGATATTTTGGTCTTCTCGGATGATTGGGAGTCTCACGTGAAGCAGGTCAGAATGGTGTTCCAGGTCCTTCTTGCGAATTCTTTGTTTGTGAAGGGGTCAAAGTGTCTCTTTGGAGTTCAGAAGGTTTCATTTTTGGGTTTCATTTTATCCCCTTCTACTATCAAGATGGACCCTGCTAAAGTCCAGGCTATTTATGATTGGACTCAGCCGACATCTGTGAAGAGTCTGCAAAAGTTCCTGGGCTTTGCTAATTTTTATCGTCGCTTCATCAATAATTTTTCTGGTGTTGCTAAACCGTTGACTGATTTGACCAAGAAGGGTGCTGATGTGTTCAGTTGGTCTTCTGCGGCTGTGGAAGCTTTTCAGGAGTTGAAGCGTCGTTTTTTTTCTGCCCCTGTGTTGTGCCAGCCAGATGTTTCGCTTCCGTTTCAGGTCGAGGTTGATGCTTCTGAGATTTGAGCAGGGGCTGTTTTGTCGCAAAGAAGTTCTGATGGCTCGGTGATGAAACCATGTGCCTTCTTTTCTAGAAAGTTTTCGCCTGCTGAGCGAAATTATGATGTTGGCAATCGAGAGTTGTTGGCCATGAAGTGGGCATTCGAGGAGTGGCGTCATTGGCTTGAAGGAGCCAAGCATCGCGTGGTGGTCTTGACGGATCACAAGAATTTGACTTATCTCGAGTCTGCCAAACGGTTGAATCCTAGACAGGTTCGTTGGTTGCTATTTTTCTCCCGTTTTGATTTTGTGGTTTCGTACCTTCCAGGCTCTAAGAATGTGAAGGCTGATGCCCTGTCAAGGAGTTTTGTGCCCGACTCTCCGGGTGTTCCTGAGCCGACGGGTATTCTCAAAGAGGGGGTAATTTTGTCTGCCATCTCCCCTGATTTGCGGCGGGTGCTGCAAAAATTTCAGGCTGATAGACCTGACCGTTGCCCAGCGGAGAAACTGTTTGTCCCTGATAAATGGACTTGTAGAGTTATCTCTGAGGTTCATTGTTCGGTGTTGGCTGGTCATCCTGGAATCTTTAGTACCAGAGATTTGGTGGCTAGATCCTTTTGGTGGCCGTCTTTGTCGCGGGATGTGCGTTCTTTTGTGCAGTCCTGTGCGACTTGTGCTCGGGCTAAGCCCTGCTGTTCTCGTGCCAGTGGGTAGCTTTTGCCCTTGCCGGTCCCGAAGAGGCCCTGGACGCATATCTCTATGGATTTTATTTCGGATCTCCCTGTCTCTCAAAAGATGTCGGTCATTTGGGTGGTTTGTGATCGCTTCTCTAAGATGGTCCATTTGGTACCCTCGTCTAAATTGCCTTCCTCCTCTGATTTGGTGCCATTGTTTTTCCAGCATGTGGTTCGTTTACATGGCATTCCGGAGAACATCGTTTCGGACAGAGGTTCCCAGTTTGTTTCGAGGTTTTGGCGAGCCTTTGTGCTAGGATGGGCATTGATTTGTCTTTTTCCTCGGCTTTCCATCCTCAGACAAATGGCCAAACCGAACGAACTAATCAGACTTTGGAAACATATCTGAGATGCTTTGTTGCTGCTGATCAGGATGATTGGGTGTCCTTTTTGCCTTTGGCTGAGTTCGCCCTTAATAATCGGGCCAGCTCCGCTACTTTGGTTTCGCCGTTTTTCTGTAATTCTGGTTTCCATCCTCGTTTCTCTTCAGGGCAGGTTGAGTCTTCGGACTGTCCTGGTGTAGATACTAAGGTGGATAGGTTGCAGCAGATTTGGACTCATGTGGTGGACAATTTGACATTGTCCCAGGAGAAGGCTCAACGTTTCGCTAACCGCCGGCGCTGTGTGGGTCCCCGACTTCGTGTTGGGGATTTGGTTTGGTTGTCGTCTCGTTATGTTCCTATGAAGGTTTCCTCTCCTAAGTTTAAGCCTCGTTTCATTGGTCCGTATAAGATTTCTGAGGTTCTCAATCCTGTGTCGTTTCGTTTGACCCTTCCAGCTTCTTTTGCCATCCATAATGTATTCCATAGGTCGTTGTTGCGGAGATACGTGGCGCCTGTGGTTCCATCCGTTGATCCTCCTGCCCCGGTGTTGGATGAGGGGGAGTTGGAGTATGTGGTGGAGAAGATTTTGGATTCTCGTATTTCGAGACGGAAACTCCAGTACCTGGTCAAGTGGAATGGTTATGGTCAGGAAGATAATTCCTGGGTCTTTGCCTCCGATGTTCATGCTGCCGATCTGGTTCGTGCCTTTCATTTGGCTCGTCCTGGTCGGCCTGGGGGCTCTGTTGAGGGTTCAGTGACCCCTCCTCAAGGGGGGGTACTGTTGTGACGCAATAAAAAGCGTCTTTCAGTGTGTGACGGCTGCCAATCATAAAAATCTGCTAAAAAAAACCACTATAAAAGTAAATCAAACCCCCCTTCATCACCCCCTTAGTTAGGGAAAAATTAAAAAAATGTATTTATTTCCATTTTCCCATTAGGGTTAGGGTTAGGGCTAGGGTTAGGGTTAGGGCTAGGGTTAGGGTTAGGTTAGGGTTAGGGCTAGGGTTAGTGATAGGGCTAGGGCTAGAGTTAGGGCTAGGGTTAGGGTTAGGGCTAGGATTAGGGTTAGGGCTAGGGCTGGGGTTAGGGCTAGGGTTAGGGCTAGGGTAAGGGTTAGGGTTGGGGCTATTGTTAAGGCTACAGTTAGGGTTGGGGCTAAAGTTAGGGTTAGGGTTGGGGCTAAAGTTACGGTTAGGGTTTAGATTACATTTACGGTTGGGAATAGGGTTGGGATTAGGGTTATGGGTGTGTCAGGGTTAGAGGTGTGATTAGGGTTACTGTTGGGATTAGGGTTAGGGGTGTGTAAAAAAGTAAAACAGTGCTCCTTCCCTTCCGAGCTCTCCTGTGTGCCCAAACAGGGGTTTACCCCAACATATGGGAAATCAGCGTACTCAGGACAAATAGGACAACAACTTTTGGGGTCGAATTTCTCCTCTTACCCTCGGGAAAATACAAAACTGGGGGCTAAAAAATAATTTTGGGGGGAAAGTTTTTTTTTAATTTTCACAGCTCTGCGTTATAAACTGTAGTGAAACACTTGGGGGTTCAAAGCTCTCACAACACATCTAGATGAGTTCCTTAGGGGGTCTAATTTCCAAAATGGTGTCACTTGTGGGGGGTTTCTACTGTTTAGGTACATTAGGGGCTCTGCAAATGCAATGTGACACCTGCAGACCATTCCATCTAAGTCTGCATTCTAAATGGCGCTCCTTCCCTTCTGAGCCCTCCCATGCGTCCAAACGGTGGTTCCCCCCACATATGGGGTATCAGCGCACTCAGGACAAATTGGACCACAACTTTCGGGGTCCAATTTCTCCTGTTACCCTCGGGAAAATACAAAACTGGGGGCTAAAAAATAATTTTTGTGGGAAAAAATTTTTGTTTTATTTTTACGGCTCTGCATTATAAACTTCTGTGAAGCCCTTGGTGGGTCAAAGCACTCACCACACATCTAGATAAGTTACTTAGGGGGTCTACTTTCCAAAATGGTTTCAATTGTGAGGGGTTTCAATGTTTAGGCACATCAGTGGCTCTCCAAAGGCAACATGGCGTCCCATCTCAATTCCTGTCAATTTTGCATTGAAAAGTCAAACGGCGATCCTTCCCTTCTGAGCTCTCCAATGTGCCTTAACAGTGGTTTACCACCACATATGGGGCATCAGCATACTCAGGACAAATTGTACAACAACTTTTGGGGTCCAATTTCTTCTCTTACCCTTGGGAAAATAATAAATTGGGTGCGAAAACATAATTTTTGTGAAAAAATATGATTTTTTATTTTTACGGTTCTGCATTATAAGCACTTGATGGGTCAAAGTGCTCACCACACCTCTAGATAAGTTCCTTAGGGGGTCTACTTTCCAAAATGGTGTCACTTGTGGGGGGTTTCAATGTTTAGGCACATCAGTGGCTCTCCAAACGCAACATGGCGTCCCATCTCAATTCCTGTCAATTTTGCATTGAAAAGTCAAACGGCGCTCCTTCCCTTCCGAGCTCTCCCATGTGACCAAACAGTGGTTTACCCCCACATATGGGGTATCAGTGTACTCAGAACAAATTGTACAACAACTTTTGGGGTCCAATTTCTTCCCTTACCCTTGGGAAAATAAAAAATTGGGGGCGAAAAATAATTTTTGTGAAAAAATATGATTTTTTATTTTTATGGTTCTGCATTATAAACTTCTGTGAAGCACTTGGTGGGTAAAAGTGCTCACCACACCTCTAGATAAGTTCCTTAGGGGGTCTACTTTCCAAAATGGTGTCAATTGTGTGGGGTTTCAAAGTTTAGGCACATCAGGGACTCTCCAAATGCAACATGGTGTCCCATCTCAATTCCAGTCAATTTTGCATTGAAAAGTCAAATTGCGCTCCTTCGCTTCCGAGCTCTGTCATGCTCCCAAACAGTGGTTTACCCCCACATATGGGGTATCTGTGTACTCAGGACAAATTGTACAACAACTTTTTGGGTCCATTTTCTCCTGTTATTCTTGGTAAAATAAAACAAATTGGAGCTGAAGTAAATTGTTTTGTGATAAAAAGTTAAATGTTCAGTTTTATTTAAACATTCCAAAAATTCCTGTGAAGCACCATAAGGGTTAATAAACTTCTTGAATATGGTTTTGAGCACCTTGAGAGGTGCAGTTTTCAGAATGGTGTCACACTTGGGTATTTTCTATCATATAGACCCCTCAAAATGACTTCAAATGAGATGTGGTCCCTTAAAAAAGGTGTTGTAAAAATGAGAAATTGCTGGTCAATTTTAACCCTTATAACTCCCTAACAAAAAAAAATATGGTTCCAAAATTGTGCTGATGTAAAGTACACATGTGGGAAATGTTACTTATTAAGTATTTAGTGTGACATATCTCTGTGATTTAATTGCATAAAAATTAAAAGTTGGAAAATTGCGAAATTTTCAAAATTTTCGCCAAATTTTCATTTTTTTCACAAACAAACACAGGTAATATCAAAGAAATTTTACCACTATCATGAATTACAATATGTCACAAGAAAACAATGTCAGAATCACTGGGATCCGTTGAAGCGTTCCAGAGTTATAACCTCATAAAGGGACAGTGGTCAGAATTGTAAAAATTGGCCCGGTCTGTTGTGAACTCTGTGGTCAAGCTCCCTCGGTCATGAGTGGTACTTCGGCTGGTTCTGTCTATGAGCTTCCTCTGGTGGATGTGAGTGGGGCTGCGGCTTCTGAGTTTCCTTCCTCAGGTGACGAGGTTAAGTCGTTAGGTGCTGCTCTATTTAACTCCACCTAGTTCTTTGTTCCTGGCCTCCAGTCAATGTTCCAGTATTGGTCTTGCTCTCTCCTGGATCGTTCTTGTGGCCTGTCTGCCCTGCATAAGCTAAGTTCTGCTTGTGTTACTTTTGTTTGCTATTTTTTCTGTCCAGCTTGCTATATTGGTTTGTCTTGCTTGCTGGAAGCTCTGGGACGCAGAGGGAGCACCTCCGTACCGTTAGTCGGTGCGGAGGGTCTTTTTGCGCCCTCTGCGTGGTTGTTTGTAGGTTTTTGTGTTGACCGCAAAGCTATCTTTCCTATCCTCGGTCTATTCAGTAAGTCGGCCTCACTTTGCTAAAATCTATTTCATCTCAGTGTTTGTATTTTCATCTTTACTCACAGTCATTATATGTGGGGGGCTGCCTTTTCCTTTGGGGAATTTCTCTGAGGCAAGGTAGGCTTATTTTTCTATCTTCAGGGCTAGCTAGTTTCTCAAGCTGTGCCCGAGGCGCCTAGGTCTGGTCAGGAGCGCTCCACGGCTACCTCTAGTGTGGTGTGATAGGATTAGGGATTGCGGTCAGCAGAGTTCCCACGTTTCAGAGCTCGTAAATTGTAAACTATTTCTGGCTTTGAAACCCCGCTCCTCTGGTGACCCAGTTCAACAAGTTAAGATCATTATTTCTTTATTACGTGGCGACCCTCAAGACTGGGCATTTTCCCTTGCGCCAGGAGATCCTACATTATGTAATATTGATGTGTTTTTTCTGGCGCTCGGATTGCTTTACGATGAACCTAATTCTGTGGATCAGGCAGAGAAAAATTTGCTGGCTCTGTGTCAGGGTCAGGATGAGGTAGAGATATATTGTCAGAAGTTTAGGAAGTGGTCTGTGCTCACTCAATGGAATGAATGTGCGCTGGCAGCAATTTTCAGAAAGGGTCTCTCTGAAGCCCTTAAGGATGTCATGGTGGGATTTCCTATGCCTGCTGGTCTGAATGAGTCTATGTCTTTGGCCATTCAGATCGATCGACGCTTGCGTGAGCGTAAAACTATCGGATTACCGGGATGTATTTGATGAGCCCAAGTCCAGTGCCCTACCTCCGCATAGGGATTGCGATTGTGCTATCGATTTGATTCCTGGTAGTAAGTTTCCTAAAGGTCGACTGTTTATTTATCTGTGCCAGAGCACGCCGCTATGTGGAGTTACGTAAAGGAATCCTTGGTGAAAGGTCATATTCGCCCGTCGTTGTCGCCATTGGGAGCAGGGTTCTTTTTTGTGGCCAAGAAGGATGGTTCGTTGAGACCTTGTATTGATTACCGCCTTCTGAATAAAATCACAGTCAAATTTCAGTACCCCTTGCCGCTGCTGTCTGATTTGTTTGCTCGGATTAAGGGGGCTAGTTGGTTCACCAAGATAGATCTTCGTGGTGCGTATAATCTTGTGCGTATTAAACAGGGCGATGAATGGAAAACAGCATTTAATACGCCCGAGGGCGATTTTGAGTACCTGGTTATGCCATTCGGGCTTTCCAATGCTCCATCAGTATTTCAGTCCTTTATGCATGACATCTTCCGAGAGTACCTGGATAAATTCCTGATTGTATACTTGGATGATATTTTGGTCTTCTCGGATGATTGGGAGTCTCACGTGAAGCAGGTTAGAATGGTGTTCCAGGTCCTGCGTGCGAATTCTTTGTTTGTGAAGGGGTCAAAGTGTCTCTTTGGTGTTCAGAAGGTTTCATTTTTGGGTTTCATTTTTTCCCCTTCTACTATCGAGATGGACCCTGTTAAAGTTCAGGCCATTTATGATTGGACTCAGCCGACATCTCTGAAGAGTCTGCAAAAGTTCCTGGGCTTTGCTAATTTTTATCGTCGCTTCATCAATAATTTTTCTAGTATTGCTAAACCGTTGACTGATTTAACCAAGAAGGGTGCTGATGTGGTCAATTGGTCTTCTGCTGCTGTGGAAGCTTTTCAGGAGTTGAAGCGTCGTTTTTCTTCTGCCCCTGTGTTGTGTCAGCCAGATGTTTCGCTCCCGTTCCAGGTCGAGGTGGATGCTTCTGAAATTGGAGCAGGGGCTGTTTTGTCGCAAAGAAGTTCTGATGGCTCGGTGATGAAACCATGTGCCTTCTTTTCCAGGAAGTTTTCGCCTGCTGAGCATAATTATGATGTTGGCAATCGAGAGTTGCTGGCCATGAAGTGGGCATTCGAGGAGTGGCGTCATTGGCTTGAAGGAGCTAAGCATCGCGTGGTGGTCTTGACTGATCACAAGAACTTGACTTATCTCGAGTCTGCCAAACGGTTGAATCCTAGACAGGCTCGTTGGTCGCTGTTTTTCTCCCGTTTTGACTTTGTGGTTTCGTACCTTCCGGGCTCTAAGAATGTGAAGGCGGATGCCCTGTCTAGGAGTTTTGTACCCGACTCTCTGGGTTTTCCTGAGCCGGCGGGTATTCTCAAAGAGGGGGTAATTTTGTCTGCCATCTCCCCTGATTTGCGGCGGGTGCTGCAAAAATTTCAGGATAATAGACCTGACCGTTGCCCAGCGGAGAAACTGTTTGTCCCTGATAAATGGACGAGTAGAGTTATCTCTGAGGTTCATTGTTCGGTGTTGGCTGGTCATCCTGGAATCTTTGGTACCAGAGATTTGGTGGCTAGATCCTTTTGGTGGCCGTCTCTGTCGCGGGATGTGCGTTTGTTTGTGCAGTCCTGTGGGATTTGTGCTCGGGCTAAGCCCTGCTGTTCTCGTGCCAGTGGGTTGCTTTTGCCCTTGCCGGTCCCAAAGAGGCCCTGGACACATATCTCTATGGATTTTATTTCGGATCTCCCCGTCTCTCAAAATATGTCAGTTATTTGGGTGGTTTGTGATCGCTTCTCTAAGATGGTCCATTTGGTACCCTTGTCTAAATTGCCTTCCTCCTCTGATTTGGTGCCATTGTTTTTCCAGCATGTGGTTCGTTTACATGGCATTCCGGAGAACATCGTTTCTGACAGAGGTTCCCAGTTTGTTTCGAGGTTTTGGCGAGCCTTTTGTGCTAGGATGGGCATTGATTTGTCTTTTTCCTCGGCTTTCCATCCTCAGACAAATGCCAAACTGAACGAACCAATCAGACCTTGGAAACATATCTGAGATGTTTTGTTTCTGCCGATCAGGATGATTGGGTGTCCTTTTTGCCTTTGGCTGAGTTCGCCCTTAATAATCGGGCCAGCTCGGCTACTTTGGTTTCGCCGTTTTTCTGCAATTCTGGTTTCCATCCTCGTTTCTCTTCAGGGCAGGTTGAGTCTTCGGACTGTCCTGGTGTGGATATTGTGGTGGATAGGTTGCAGCAGATTTGGACTCATGTAGTGGACAATTTGACATTGTCCCAGGAGAAGGCTCAACGTTTTGCTAACCGCAGGCGCTGTGTGGGTCCCCGACTTCGTGTTGGGGATTTGGTTTGGTTGTCGTCTCGTTATATTCCTATGAAAGTTTCCTCTCCTAAGTTTAAGCCTCGTTTCATTGGTTAGTATAGGATTTCTGAGGTTCTTAATCCTGTGTCTTTTCGTTTGACCCTTCCAGCGTCTTTTTCCATCCATAATGTATTCCATAGGTCATTGTTGGGGAGATACGTGGCACCTGTGCTTCCATCCGTTGATCCTCCTGCCCCGGTTTTGGTTGAGGGGGAGTTGGAGTATATAGTGGAGAAGATTTTGGATTCTCGTATTTCGAGACGGAAACTCCAGTACCTGGTTAAGTGGAAGGGTTATGGTCAGGAAGATAATTCCTGGATCCTTGCCTCTGATGTTCATGCTGCCGATCTGGTTCGTGCCTTTCATTTGGCTCATCCTGGTCGGCCTGGGGGCTCTGGTGAGGGTTCGGTGACCCCTCCTCAAGGGGGGGGTACTGTTGTGAATTCTGTGGTCAAGCTCCCTCCTGTGGTCATGAGTGGTACTTCGGCTGGTTCTGTCCATGAGCTTCCTCTGGTGGATGTGAGTGGGGCTGCGGCTTCTGAGTTTCCTTCCTCAGGTGACGAGGTTAAGTCGTTAGGTGCTGCTCTATTTAACTCCACCTAGTTCTTTGTTCCTGGCCTCCAGTCAATGTTCCAGTATTGGTCTTGCTCTCTCCTGGATCGTTCTTGTGGCCTGTCTGCCCTGCATAAGCTAAGTTCTGCTTGTGTTACTTTTGTTTGCTATTTTTTCTGTCCAGCTTGCTATATTGGTTTGTCTTGCTTGCTGGAAGCTCTGGGACGCAGAGGGAGCACCTCCGTACCGTTAGTCGGGTCTTTTTGCGCCCTCTGCGTGGTTTGTAGGTTTTTGTGCTGACCGCAAAGCTATCTTTCCTATCCTCGGTCTATTCAGTAAGTCGGGCCTCACTTTGCTAAAATCTATTTCATCTCAGTGTTTGTATTTTCATCTTTACTCACAGTCATTATATGTGGGGGGCTGCCTTTTCCTTTGGGGAATTTCTCTGAGGCAAGGTAGGCTTATTTTCCTAACTTCAGGGCTAGCTAGTTTCTCAGGCTGTACCTGAGGCGCCTAGGTCTGGTCAGGAGTGCTCCACGGCTACCTCTAGTGTGGTGTGATAGGATTAGGGATTGCGGTCAGCAGAGTTTCCACGTCTCAGAGCTCGTCCTATGTGATTAGTAACTATCAGGTCATTTTCTGTGCTCTTAACCACCAGGTCCATGGTGGTTCTGAATCACCAGTTCATAACACCGGTCATTATCGTGCAAACCACCCTTGGGGGTAAAGGGGTTAATGTTTTTGGAACTCATGGCTCCAAAACTGTATAGTGTTGCAAAGGTGAGGAATAGTGTTGAGCGATACCGTCCGATACTTGAAAGTATCGGTATCGGATAGTATCGGCCGATACCCGAAAAATATCGGATATCGCCGATATCCGATACCAATACAAGTCAATGGGACATCAAGTATCGGAAGGTATTCTCATGGTTCCCAGGGTCTGAAGGAGAGGAAACTCTCCTTCAGACCCTGGGAACCATAGGGATGTGTAAAATAAAGAATTAAAATAAAAATATTGATATGCTCACATCTCCGGCGGCCCCTGGACTTCACGCTGCTAACCGGGAGGCTTCTTTGTTTAAAAAGCGCGCCTTTGTGACCGGCACGCGGCCAATCAGAAGCCGCGACGTCATTCTCATTCAAAAAACTGCTAATGCTAGGAATTGAGGACCTGCGAATGACGTCGCGGCCTCTGATTGGTCGCGTGCCGGTCACATGGGCGGCACGCGACCAATCAGAAGCCGGGACGTCATTCACAGGTCCGAAAGGCGCGCTTTTTAAACAAAGAAGCCTCCCGGTTAGCAGCGTGAAGTCCAGGGGCCGCCGGAGAGGTGAGCATATCAATATTTTTTATTTTAATTCTTTATTTTACACATCCCTATTAATTCGATACCGATACCCGATATCACAAAAATATCGGATCTCGGTATCGGAATTCCGATACCGCAAGTATCGGCCGATACCCGATACTTGCGGTATCGGAATGCTCAACACTAGTGAGGAATGCAAAAAATAATGCTTGCTGCCTACAGTGAAACATGGTGGTTGCAATGTCCTTATATGGGGCAGCAGCAGTCCTGCTGGTGTCAGGGAGCTACATTTCAATGATGTTATCATGAATTCACAGTAATACTGCACTATAGTGAAAGAAAAGATGGTACCATCACCCCTTGCCCTTGGTGATGTGCATTTTTCCAAAAAGACTATGATCCAAAACACATCAAAGGGCACTGTTGCATTTCTGAAGAAGAACAGAGTGAAATTGATTTAGTGGTCAAGTATGTGTTAGGACTGGCGGAACGCACCAAGACAGATGATATAGATACGTTCGCAGTCCGGGGTCCACCGTGCAGGTGAAAACCTGCTGCTAGCAATTTGCAGACTATATGGCGGTACACTAAAGTATACACGCGTGGGTTAACCTCACTCAGCGTGAAAGAAGCAATCCTGTTGAGTCACAGGACCGCGGTACCGCACCTAAAGCGCGAGCAAGTAGTGAGCGAACTCAACCCCAACTAGGATTGAAGTCCGATTAGACCCTTGCTGGCACAACACCGCAACTGGGTGTGTAAGGAAACTGAACAACAATATTAAGGCACAAGAGTGCATGCGGTGCCGCACTGACGAACGCCACTAACCACCCAGGCTTGGGTAAGGAAAGCACAGAGGAAGTGCATGGCGCCGTACTGGCGGTCACAGCAACTGGACGCTGTAATGTGTGATTAGTGCTGTAGGATAAGTCGGGCGCTAGATAGCAACCATACACCTTCCGCGAACAGACATTCAATAGGGTAGGGGTATCCAAGGACGACTTGCACTCACAACATACACACATTAACAATTGTAAGACAATACTAGCGCATGGCCGTGCGGTCATGCGCAGTTTATATAGCTGCAGCACAGGAAGTGGCCACAGCACCTTTGCCCTTCCAAGACCTGCCAAGAGGACCAATGGAATGTGCTGCAGAGCCTGAGCACATGACCCTCGATCTCCAACGGGAGATCTTACCCTGGGCATGCTCATTACGTGCAGACAAGGACTTAGTCCCAGAGAAGTCCGCTCGCTGCTGACCAGCACTGACTTTAATGGCAGAGACTGGAGAAGCAGCAGTAACTCTCAGAACAGAGTGAGAATGAGCAAGACGCTAGGACCGACGTCTGTGCTGAGCAGACTCCACTGCGGCTGGACAAGAATGGGAGACCGCAGCGGAGGTGGCTCGAGATTCCCCCTGTGCAGAAGTGGGAACTTGACCCCTAACAGTATGTCTCCTGATCTGAACCTAATTGAACAAATATGGGGAATTGTGAAGACATGTTGATAATCACTCTCAAATTCAGCATCCTGGCTCTAAAAGTGGTTGTTCTTGAAGAATGGAAAAAGATAGTTGCTGCAATTTGTTGTGAACTCGTTCATTCCATTTCTAGAAGACTTGGTGTTGTCTTTAAACATCATGGAGGTGATAAAAAATACTAGATGTAGTAGTTTTTGATGTGTGGTGTATTACATTTTTGCATCAACTAGTTGTATATATATATAAAGAAAAACCAAGAGCTTCACTACTATATGCTATTTGGGTGCCATACCTCCAGTTATCCACCAAACCTTCAATATGTATCCAGAGATTGGAGACAGTGCACCATTCAAGTGAAAAAAGCTTCTACTTGATGGCCCATCATGGCGACGGTTCTCAGTAAAGAACCGAAATATCACCATTAAATAGAAGTTTTTTCACTTGAATGGTTTGCTGCCTCAATCTCTGATAATATTTTTGTAAGAGTCATAAATTTATATAGAGTTATACTGTATATACAGGGTGGGCCATGTATATGGATGCACCTAAATAAAATTGGAATGGTTAGTGATATCAACTTCCAGTTTGTGGCACATTAGTATATGGGAGGGGGAAAACTTTTCAAGATGGGTGGTGACCATGGCAGCCATTTTGAAGTCAGTCATTTTGGATCCAACTTTATTTTTTCCAATGGGAAGAGGGTCATGTGACACATCATCATCTGGCATCAGTTGAACATCCCTTTGGCGGATATTGGCCACTCACATATGGCACACTTACAAAATCCAGCTGCTGCAGCATCTCAACGAAGATGACCCAGATTGACGTGCTGATTTTGCAGAATGGGCAAAACAAAAATTGGAACAGGACCCTCAGTTTACACAAAACATTATGTTCAGTGATTTGGCAAACTTTTTTGGTTGGGTCTGTTATATATATATACACACCTAAATAACATGGGAATGGTGACAGCTTTCTTGCATAGGGTGTCTTGCACTGAAATCTGCTGCTATGACCTGGGTATTCCATTCACCAGACATCAACCCAATTTCTAGCCGCTCCTCATGTGTTAACATCTGCGACATGTCAGTGGCTGTAAACAAAGAAAAACTTGTAAAAAACTCATGAAATAATTAAGTTACATTAAAACCAATCAAACCATTGTTTTTCTTGAGAAATCATCGATAAGTTTGATGTGTCACATGACCCTCTTCCCATTAGAAAAAACAAATTTGGATCCAAAATGACCAACTTCAAAATGGCCGCCATGCTCACCACCCATCTTGAAAAGTTTTTCCCCTCCCATATACTAATGTGCCACAAACAGGAAGTCGATATCACCAACCATTCCCATTTTATTTAGGTGCATCCATATATATATATATAAAAATGTATTTATTTATTTGATTTATTTTTAAACTTACAGCTCTTCAGGTGAGAATTGGTGTATGCAACAAGAAAGAAAGCTTATATGTTAGGAAATAACTCACCAGGTGATAAAGGACTGCCATGAGGATAAGGCTGTAGAGACAGCACTCTGTAAATTGCATCCACTGTCGCAAGGAGATGAGCGCATACAGTGTAATGATCGATCAGTCGCTGCAAGGTGAGGTGCCACAACATCATATCTGGTGGTCACACTGGAAATGTCGTAATAGTGGTTGGCAATGGATGGCAATATGAAAGTGTTGTGTACCGGAAGTGACACCAATGGGAGCTGAGTTCAACATGTTACTCAGGCTGAACATTTCTATGGTGACTGATATACAAATTACATTGACCAAAAAGGAATAGAGGCAAAGACAGGGCACACAAAAGAAGATGATTGAGTGCAAGGAGAACAAAAGATGAGGAAGAAATAGAAATGTAAATATGAGATTGTTAATTGCTATATCTGTTGAATCTAAACATCACTTAAATAGAACCTGTCTGACAATGTGAAACATAGAAGATCTCAAAAAACATTATTCTACATTCTAAAGACATTGAAATACAGATTTCAGATAAAGTTATTTAAATCTGCTAGTTTGGATAGGGTTACATAGCCATTGCTAAGGCTCTGGGACTCCAGTGACCCCCAGTGAGAACCTTTATTCACAAATAGGGAAAACTTGAGACAGTGGTGAACGTTAATAATAGTGAACAACCTATTCAAATTTAACCAGGAACATTAACACATGTTTCAGGCAGTCCAGAGCTGATGGCTTCAATTGCTTCAGCTAAGGTCTATGTATATAGATCTATAACAAGTAAGACAATGGACAAAAATATCATCCAAAGGAGTTGACAGGCACATATCACTGCAAATTAGAGTTGACCAGATTTTTTTTAAATTTTGATTTGCCAGCTTTGCATATTTTATTTTTAAATATATTCTGCAATTTGCATTACTAAAAAGTCAAAAATTCCATGTAAAGGGTGAGAAACAGAGAAAGAAAGTGACCCATAAATTATTCAGTTTGATTCATAATCAACTTACTGAAATGATTTTGCCACATGTGTGACTCTGGAGATTGACTGCAACCTTGCTGTCCAAACTGCCAGTTCTGTACCCAGCTATTCCGGGACCCATTGCTTTTTGATTTAGGGGATGCAGAGGAAACTGTGTCACATAGAGCTTCTATCATTGCTGTCTAGAGGTGGGATGTTGAGAGGAAGAAAATGAGATGGAGTTCAGTGTTCTTCCAATAGGAAATATCACATGTAGTGTCCCCAGCTGTATAAGGTCTGATAGTTAGGGAAGGATAGACGATGCTTTATGGAAACACCCACGTGGCCACACAAAACATTATCAGCCACTCTCTATGCATCAGCAGCCTGAAGCCAGGTTTTTTTTGTGTGTGGTTCTTGCAAATCGAATCACCAAGCATTAGAATTTGTCTGGAACTGTGAATTTCAGGAAAGTCAACTCAAAGTCAATCCTCTAATTATCGATCTGATAATCAACACTGCTAAGTCCTGACCAAAAAACACACACAAAGACCTATCTTGCATTTGTAAAAAGAAAAATGACTGGTTAACACCCATATAATTTTAGGATATTTTTCTGTAGACTGGTGGTGATTCAATCAGTAAAGATTACGCTGCATTCCACTATAGGAACCTCATAACAACAGTCAATCACGGTGGTGATAGTGTGATGATGTGGGGCTTCTTGTTTCTGCAGGGCCTGACTAACTAGTCAGAATTGATGTAACCATGAATTATGCTCTCAATCAAAGAGCCTTAAAAGTGAATGTCCACCTGTCAGTGCAAGCTGTGCATTTGTCCCATTCACAAAACAAGCGCATGATTTAACCTTCCTCTAGTGTTAGGGTCGTGACCGACCCGTTTTAGGTTTTAAATGCATACAAATTCTACATACATTTGTTTATTGCATCAAAACTTTTTGACTTTTTCAGGAACTTATTGTTAAACAAAATACAATAAAATAAAACTATTTTACTAAATTGTAAAATGCTCTTATTAAAATTATAACATTTGTGTTGTTGGAGTCAATTTCGACCCAGGTCTAATATAAGAGTAAAAAAACAATAATAAGTCTCAAAACTGAACTCATAAACAAAATATAAATCAACAGCCCACAGCCAGCTCTACCTCCAACAACTTGGGTTAGGGACATGTCCAGGCATTTATGGCCAAATCAGCTTAGAGTTGGTACTTTGCAGAGTATAGTTTATACTATTCTCTTGAGGTTCATTTGACAATATTTTTATATTGAAAGTGAAGGGTATGCTCTCAAATGAAAAGCCCAGGGGGCCACAACAAAAATATTAAAATCAATCTTCCATGGATGAGAAACCCTAACAAGGTAACTAAGAGGTAAGAAACAAATTGGATCATAAATAACTGTTTTTAGGGTATCCTAGGGGTGATTTAAGACATGGGTCAAAACCGACCCGTTAACATAAGAGTAACAGAAATCTAACACTAGAGGAAGGTTAAACCAGACGGACCCTGTTATAATCAGTTGGAACAGAGAAACAAAAATCAATAACACTTAGTGATTGTAGCCTAAAAAAAAATTCAATCAGCTTACTTTATAGCAGTTTTGATGTACCCAATAATACAGTTCACTTCAATTTTTTTTAAAACATTTATTACTTTTTCAGTTTGTACAATTTTCCAATGTTGCAGCAAAGAGCTTGACATGTCCCATAAAGCTGTCCAGCCTCCCTAGTCACTCATCTAAATGTGAACTGTCGACTGCTCACTGTTTTAATCATGCAAATGATCATGGCAGAGCAGACCTCTGCATGACAGTTTAACAGTTAATAAATATTAATTCCTGCTTTACTTCTGCCTTATCTGGAGTGTGTCATATAGGGAGCTTTTCTTTTCAGCATTAAGTAAAGCATTATGACAGGGGAGAATTATTTATACAGTGATTAGTGTATATTATTATACTTTACAGCTTTTTAATAGACTAATTTTAAGGGTTCACACATGATCAGTTATTTAATAATGACCTGTTCATGTCTGTGTCAAGCCTTCAATAATGGTTCCATAATGCATTGTATATATCGAAGGCTCTGCACAAATAGTGTTGGAGTCCTACATGGTAGGACTGGGAAAATATGTTAACCATATCCACATGGTTAAATTTACTCGTCAAGGTCTGAAAAAGTGCTCTATGACCTTTCTCAGGTCATATATGTTGGAGTACCTTTTTTCAACTATAGGTACGTTTAGTAGACTGTGCTTTCTTATATAGAGGACCACTTCTAAAAAAGTGATATCATGCAGAATGCATTTTTAATATCGGAGTCTATTGGCGAAGCATGCCACTGTAAATCTATAGGGTGGTATATGTTGGAGGTATACATTAGGGTCCCTATAATATGGAAACATGAGTGCACAGAGCCTTATTGTTTTAGAGAGTATTGGGAACTATAGGAAAAAGCAGATTAGAAAGCAAGTTACAGAGTAATATTGCCAACAGTGTACAGAACAGCGAATTGTTCACTGTCCAATTTGATTTGTGTTAATAGAGTTGAGCCAGTGTCCCAAAAATTATTTTGTGCATAGTTGCTCATTTCCAGGAGAAGAGAGGAGAATGAAATTTGATTTGCATCAAATCTGCCAAGAATTGGTTGAAAAAGAAATAAACTTTTATACTCATTTTTAATGATGTGTGTCACAACCCATGTGACTGCATGCGGCATAGTCAGTTTCAGCATCAGAAGACAGGATTGGGAGAGGGCACATGTAGAAGAAAGCAGAAGATCCAGAAATATCAAGTGGTGGTTGGACAAATGTTGGGAGGGTTGAGGAGAGGTGAGTATAAAAATGTATTTTTGGCCACTTTCCGGGTGTCAGAATTCAGCAAAATGGTGGCTGGCTGTATTTTGATGGATTTGCACAATTCAAATCTCTAAAAATTCAGAATTTGTATGAATGCAATTTTTTTCGGGGTACTTTGTAATGAATTTGTTCCATACTAAATGACTTGCCCATCTTATTATTTATCAGATATCTATATGACTCCAGTGATACTTTCTTTATAGCTTAAAGACCGACTCCATAGAAATTTAAAGCTATTACTATCTCCATGTCATGATCAGTTGTTTGCTTCAGTCATGACTGTAGTTAGCGGAGATCGTTGTATTGCTGTTTAAGCCTAATTATAATTTTCAGCATAAATCTACAATCAACAGCATCATAAATAATTGCTGTAAATTGTACAACTTATAAATCAAACTCATGACATGTAATCAATTTCACTTATTCCACCAATTATCCTTTTTCGTCTTTTCTTTTTTCATATATAATTATTTCTTCAAGACATCAATCTTACAGCAGTAGTTATAGGCTTCCAGAGTAATTAGTGTTTTCTTTATTTCATTTTCATTAGATTATAAACTTTGTGGTTGCACTTTCTAGTCGCACCGAATAATGATTTTCCTGTTTTGGTGTATAGTCATCAATCTGTGTATCTGTGTTTTGTGCAAGTAAGTGACATGCAATATAAGCCAAGGCAGAAGGCCGGAGTATAGAAAAGCAATTAGGAATGGATTCCACAGGGATCCAACATCTTTGATTCATTTCTTTATAGTGGTCAGAATTCCATTCTTCTTCTTCTCCTTCCTCTTCTTTTCCCCCCCTCTTCCTCTTCTTCCTCTTCTCCCTCTTGCTCTTCCTCATCTTCTCCCTCTTCTTCTTCCACACCTCATTATTACCATCTTTACCATATTATTTTAACCCTGCTGTTCTGTTTAGATTTCACATACACTTGTACTGTTCCCGGTCATTTTTGACCGTCCTTATAAAATAATCATTTTTAGCTAATCTAAGTGGTTTTTTTAAACAGTTTTTGCACTATTATATTGCTTGTGAAGATGGTTGTTCAAATACCAGAAAAAAAAATAAATACAAAGCTTGTTTTATATTTTTTTTATATCCAAAAGGGAACATGGTATTTTTTCGATTTTTGTAAAAATTGATTATTTTTGCAGATAAAAAAAAAATCTTGATCTAAATGTTAACTATAAGTAATAATATCAAACATTATGTAGATATACTTTTTTCAAAGGCAAAAAAAAAAAAAAGCTTTTTTCTCTATAAAATGGCAAAAAACGTTGTTTTTTATACACTTATACTGTTCCCGGTCATTTTTGACTGGACCTAACATCCTCGTCTGTATCGGAGTCGTTTATAAACTCCTCCAATTCAGCATGGGTGAAGTGTCTTCTTCTCATGCTGTAAGGCATCACTGTTGAATGAAAAAATAAAATATATCCATAAACAATGAATGAAAAAAAAAATCAAAACAATTTCGCAACAATACACACAATAACGTCCCGTCACACATTGAGATATGCCCTGTGATTATGGTTCTGGAGCGTCGCAAACAAAAATGAGGCATGCACTCATTCTATCACAGCAGTGAGAATATGTACTCATAAGCAGACATTGAGTCTACACAACCCTAATGCTAACCCCCATCATCCATTCTATCACAGCAGTGAGAATATGTACTCATAAGCAGACATTGAGTCTACACAACCCTAATGCTAACCCCCTATCATCCATTTTATCACAGCAGTGAGAATATTGAATAATTTTAGAATAAAAGAATAATTTATCTGTAACATACCTGTAAAAATGGGACTTCAGAGCTCTGACGTCTGAACCTCTGCTCACTCTGTGTTGTCTCCAGCTGAACTGAAACTCTACACTGCTATGTTATCTGTCTACAGATAAGATCAGAGCAGACACCACCCTGCAGCAGGAAAAAGCTCACAGTACAACACTTTAGGTGAATTCTGCTTAGGACAGCATTGCACAGTGTAATACTGTACAACCAGCAAACACATGGAAAATCAGAAAATCATGATTTACAATATGAAATGTTGACAACTGAATGGAACTAGATCTATATGAACAGCAGGGTAAATAAAAACCAGTGAAATAAATTGCGCATAGCTATACTGGAAGCGAATCCGTCGGCTGTATCGCAACTTGAAAATGTTGGTATGTGTAAATCTTTTCTGACCAAAAGTAGTCAGATACATTGATAAATAGTAGTAGATGCAATATATAGTTCCAAATGAGGTGATAGCACCTTTATTTTTGTCAAAAATTGTCTGGAGAGCTGAATAAAGGCCTATCGGTCATTTTTGACCGAACAGTACAAGTGTAAAAAAAATTGTACCAAATAAAGTAAACAAAAATTAAAAAAAAAAAAAATTCCCACAGAGAGTACCCCCCTAATGACGAAAAGTCAGGGAGCCTCAAGTCTCAGAATCACACGCTGAATTTTTATAACATTATAGAATTTCAAAAACGGTCATTTTTGACCTAACAGAACAGCAGGGTTAAAGCACAATTCACAAGTTTCACAAGTGACTAGTAACAAGGGTTTTTATATACAAAATACAAAGCGAGTCCAATAATCATTAGTTTACAGTGACTGACTGGTACAGCTGGAGAGAGGACACTAGGTAATGTGGAAGGAGACAATAGGTTAAGGTATCGGAACACCTCAGGTGATAATAAGGTGGCAGCAGGATTACTATAGGTTTAAGGGTATGATTCCATGGTCAGTAAGCGCTGCGGATTGGACGCTGCCTTCAGCCGCAGTGTCCAATCCGCAGTGGCCAGATGTTACAGCATAGTGGATGGGATTTTATGAAATCCCATCTCCACTATGCGTGCAGGGACACCCGCAGCCTCCCTGCTTATACGGACATGCGGCGTGTCTTTCTAGATCGCAGCATGTCTATCTCACGGAGACGCTCCACCTCCGCAAGATAAATATCACCATCCAATGTATAGGATGCGGTGATTCCGTATGGTTAAATAAACACATGTGGAATCACCGCACTTACAATAGCCGGCAGCGCTTTGGATGGAGCGGGTATGTGCTGAGTCCAATGCGCTGCCGATACGGACCGTGGAAACAAACCTTTAGGCTTTCTTGAAGAGGTGGATTTTCAGGTTTCGTTTGAAGGCTTCAACTGTGTTAGGGCTGGGGGAACGCACCGAGTAAATATAGATAGTATAGGTGCGTTTGCAGCCCAGGGTCCACCGTGCAGGAGTGGAACCTGCTGATAGTAAATGGCGGCTCTATATGGCGGTACTACACCTGAATAGATATGGGTTCCGTCACCTGTGTATATAGGTGAGAACTCTGTTGCTTCACAGAGTCGCCGGGATTAATGGTAACGCTGTGCTCTGTTAACGTCACAGAGGATCACAGCTAACTAAAGGAGCAGGTAGCATACAGTGGGCTTACACTCAGCAACAGCACACAAACAATTCATCTCTGGAGGTTTCGGAATTCTAGTGGCTATATGCCAGCCCTAAATTCACACACTCAAACTGCTCTCCAGAGGTGCCGAAATTCTAGTGGCTATACAGCCGACCCTGAGCACATGCTGACACAGACCACAAAGTAGCTAAGCTCAAACACACAAGATCATAAGTTGATACTAGTGCATGGCCATGCGGCCATGCAAACCTTTTATAGAGAAAGCTCTCCAGGACCTTCCTAGTGGTCCAATAGGAATTGCTTCAGGACCTGAGCATGTGACCCCCGACTTCCAATAAGAGGTCATCCCTTGGGCATGCTCAGTAGAGGAAAAGCAGGACTTAGTCTCAGGAGCGTCTGCTCGCCGCTGAACACTACTGGCTACAATGGCGGAGCCTGGAAGATCAGCAGCATCCAAGTGCACAGTATCTGACTGAGCCGGACGCTGGGATTGACGTCTCCGCTGAGAAGGCTCCATTGTGGCTGAAGAAGAATGGGAGACCGCAGTGAAGGTGGCTCGAGATTCCCCCTGTGTAGCGGTGGGAAATTTACACCTAACAAACTATAGAAGACTTTCTGATGAACCTCCTGGTTATATTTCTAGCCAGGAAGACTAAGTGCTTACTGTATGTCTGTTTTGATAAATATATCAGTGGATAAAAAGTAAGTGATTAAGTTCACTCTGGTGGTGGCTGTAGGACATCTACAGTATATCTAAAGCATCTGCTGAAGGTCCTAAGTCTTGGGCACATGGCTATATTATGGTTTCATACAACTTCTATGGAGCTGTGTTACCTCAACTATAGGAGTTTGTGTGACTATACAGTTTTTTTGCATGCCTTTGATTTCATACAAAGATAAACAGATTTGTATTTATATCAGATCTATATGGAATCTGGCATACAAAATGATTTTCCTTCAGATGCCATATTACAGAGATATTTTTTCCTGGAAGCATTGCTCTGTAGTGAGGTGACATAGGAAATCCTTGGGCTTTCTCTGTGAGCACAGTTCTGAAAACCATGAAGTGTGAAAAACGTTAGCTCATTTAAAGTGTTTTCTGGGACATCTGCTGTCTTGTACTGCAGTTTATCTCCAATTCAAGCGGATGGGTGATAATGTATACTACTTGGCAGCAGCAACTAAACAATATACGGAGCTGTTATGTTCTGCTCAGTACATTGGTTAAATCTAGACATTTCAGGAGCTGATAGCTAATTGGTGAGAGTGTTGGATATCAGACCCCTACAAATTTTATACTGATGACATATCTTATTGAGAGGTCTTCAATATTTGAGTCCCATACAACGCATGTAATAAAATTTTGTCTCACATACAGACCACCTTAAATGAAAATTTGCCGTACTGTAGATATAATACCTTATATGCCAATTGTAGTATTTTCATGGCACAGAAAATCTCATTCATGAAAAAACTTCTCTGACATTGGACATTTTCATTGTGTACACTGCTTTACACTGGCATTACTTCATTGCATCAACATAAAGTTTACATAAAATTTGGATTACCGTCCTGACATTTTTTCTGTTGAGAAGAGTCAAATATATTAGTTATTACTCTTATAATATGATGGGATATGGTGTAGAATGATAACAATTTGTTCAATAGAAGATCATTACAATTCTACATCCAATTACTTATACGGGCTGCTCTGTCGAGATGTTAAAGCTGTGACAGGGAAATGCTGTACATTTATGGATTCTGGAAGAGGTTGGTAATGCTTTACAATTTACATCATTATAGAGTGTCTGTGCCAGTGAATGGTATGATAGATTAAGGTCATGACAGATTTTTGCCTCGTTTACTATACCCACAGTAAAAATTGTAGTGTCTACCCTGTATCAGAACACCCTGGCCAAGGCAAAGTGGTACATACATGTTTCTGGCACTGCCCTGGGTTTAGATATATTATAGTATACATTATAATATATGTATACATTAATTTATAGATAGATTATATAAATGTATATATATACATATATTTACATATATGGTATATTATATATGAGGAAAGGAGAAATGGAACATCCTCGACTTTGCGTTAAAGTGGTAAGTGCCTCAGAGGAAGCTGTTATGGCTGGCAATCAGGCAACACAGCGTGCAGTAATCAGCGCACATACAGAGATCTGGCAATAACCAAAAACAATAGGACGAGCTCTGAGACGTGGAATCTCTGTAGACTGCAGTACCTGATCTATCCTCACACAACTATAAGCAGCAGTGGATTGCGCCTATCAACTACCTATGCAACTCGGCACTGCCTGAGGAGCTGACTAGCCTGAAGATAGAAATACAAGCCTGACTTACCTCAGAGAAATACCCCAAAGGAATAGGCAGCCCCCCACATATAATGACTGTTAGCAAGATGAAAAGACAAACGTAGGAATGAAATAGATTCAGCAAAGTGAGGCCCGATATTCTAGACAGAGCGAGGATAGCAAAGAGAACTATGCAGTCTACAAAAAACCCTAAAACGAAAACCACGCAAAGGGGCAAAAAGACCCACCGTGCCGAACTAACAGCACGGCGGTGCACCCCTTTGCTTCTCAGAGCTTCCAGCAAAAGTTAATAGCAAGCTGGACAGAAAAAACAGAAAACAAACTAGAAGCACTTATCTAGCAGAGCAGCAGGCCCAAGGAAAGATGCAGTAGCTCAGATCCAACACTGGAACATTGACAAGGAGCAAGGAAGACAGACTCAGGTGGAGCTAAATAGCAAGGCAGCCAACGAGCTCACCAAAACACCTGAGGGAGGAAGCCCAGAGACTGCAATACCACTTGTGACCACAGAAGTGAACTCGGCCACAGAATTCACAACAGTACCCCCCCCTTGAGGAGGGGTCACCGAACCCTCACCAGAACCCCCAGGCCGACCAGGATGAGCCACATGAAAGGCACGAACAAGATCTGGGGCATGGACATCAGAGGCAAAAACCCAGGAATTATCTTCCTGAGCATAACCCTTCCATTTGACCAAATACTGGAGTTTCCGTCTAGAGACACGAGAATCCAAAATCTTCTCCACAATATACTCCAATTCCCCCTCCACCAAAACAGGGGCAGGAGGCTCCACAGATGGAACCATAGGTGCCACGTATCTCCTCAACAACGACCTATGGAATACATTATGTATGGAAAAGGAGTCTGGGAGGGTCAGACGAAAAGACACCGGATTGAGAATCTCAGAAATCCTATACGGACCAATAAAACGAGGTTTAAATTTAGGAGAGGAAACCTTCATAGGAATATGACGAGAAGATAACCAAACCAGATCCCCAACACGAAGTCGGGGTCCCACACGGCGTCTGCGATTAGCGAAAAGCTGAGCCTTCTCCTGGGACAAGGTCAAATTGTCCACTACCTGAGTCCAGATCTGCTGCAACCTGTCCACCACATAATCCACACCAGGACAGTCCGAAGACTCAACCTGTCCTGAAGAGAAACGAGGATGGAACCCAGAATTGCAGAAAAATGGAGAGACCAAGGTAGCCGAGCTGGCCCGATTATTAAGGGCGAACTCAGCCAACGGCAAAAACGACACCCAATCATCCTGGTCAGCGGAAACAAAACATCTCAGATATGTTTCCAAGGTCTGATTGGTTCGTTCGGTCTGGCCATTAGTCTGAGGATGGAAGGCCGAGGAAAAAGATAGGTCAATGCCCATCCTACCACAAAAGGCTCGCCAGAACCTCGAGACAAACTGGGAACCTCTGTCAGAAACAATATTCTCAGGAATGCCATGTAAACGAACCACATGCTGGAAGAACAAAGGCACCAAATCAGAGGAGGAAGGCAATTTAACCAAGGGCACCAGATGGACCATTTTAGAAAAGCGATCACAGACCACCCAAATGACCGACATTTTTTGAGAAACGGGAAGGTCAGAAATGAAATCCATCGAAATATGTGTCCAAGACCTCTTCGGGACCGGCAAGGGCAAAAGCAACCCACTGGCACGTGAACAGCAGGGCTTAGCCCTAGCACAAATTCCACAGGACTGCACAAAAGCACGCACATCCCGTGACAGAGATGGCCACCAGAAGGATCTAGCAACCAACTCCCTGGTACCAAAGATTCCTGGATGACCGGCCAGCACCGAACAATGAAGTTCAGAGATAACTTTACTAGTCCACCTATCAGGGACGAACAGTTTCTCGGCCGGACAACGATCAGGTTTATTAGCCTGAAATTTCTGCAACACTCTCCGCAAATCAGGGGAGATGGCAGACACAATGACTCCTTCCTTGAGGATACTCGCCGGCTCAGATAACCCCGGAGAGTCGGGCACAAAACTCCTAGACAGAGCATCCGCCTTCACATTTTTAGAGCCCGGAAGGTATGAAATCACAAAATCAAAACGAGCAAAAAATAACGACCAACGGGCCTGTCTAGGATTCAAGCGCTTGGCAGACTCAAGATAAGTAAGGTTCTTATGATCAGTCAAAACCACCACGCGATGCTTAGCACCCTCAAGCCAATGACGCCACTCCTCGAATGCCCACTTCATGGCCAGCAACTCTCGGTTGCCCACATCATAATTACGCTCAGCAGCAGAAAATTTCCTGGAAAAGAAAGCACATGGTTTGAACACTGAGCAACCAGAACCTCTCTGTGACAAAACCGCCCCTGCACCAATCTCAGAAGCATCAACCTCGACCTGGAACGGAAGAGAAACATCAGGTTGACACAACACAGGGGCACAGCAAAAACGACGCTTCAACTCCTGAAAAGCTTCCACGGCAGCAGAAGACCAATTAACCAAATCAGCACCCTTCTTGGTCAAATCGGTCAATGGTCTGGCAATGCTAGAAAAATTACAGATGAAGCGACGATAAAAATTAGCAAAGCCCAGGAATTTCTGCAGACTTTTTAGAGATGTCGGCTGAGTCCAATCCTGGATGGCCTGAACCTTAACCGGATCCATCTCGATAGTAGAAGGGGAAAAGATGAACCCCAAAAATGAAACTTTCTGCACACCGAAGAGACACTTTGATCCCTTCACGAACAAGGAATTAGCACGCAGTACCTGGAAAACCATTCTGACTTGCTTCACATGAGACTCCCAATCATCTGAGAAGATCAAAATGTCATCCAAGTAAACAATCAAGAATTTATCCAGATACTCACGGAAAATGTCATGCATAAAAGACTGAAAAACAGATGGAGCATTGGCAAGTCCGAACGGCATCACCAGATACTCAAAATGACCCTCGGGCGTATTAAATGCCGTTTTCCATTCATCTCCCTGTCTGATTCTCACCAGATTATACGCACCACGAAGATCAATCTTAGTAAACCAACTAGCCCCCTTAATCCGAGCAAACAAGTCAGAAATCAATGGCAAGGGATACTGAAACTTAACAGTGATCTTATTAAGAAGGCGGTAATCAATACACGGTCTTAGCGAACCATCCTTCTTGGCTACAAAAAAGAACCCTGCTCCCAATGGTGACGACGATGGGCGAATATGTCCCTTCTCCAGGGACTCCTTCACATAACTGCGCATAGCGGTGTGTTCAGGTACGGACAAATTAAATAAACGACCCTTAGGGAATTTACTACCAGGAATCAAATCGATAGCACAATCACAATTCCTATGCGGAGGTAGGGCATCAGACTTGGACTCTTCAAATACATCCTGAAAGTCCGACAAGAACTCTGGGATGTCAGAAGGAATGGATGACGAAATAGACAAAAATGGAACATCACCATGTACTCCCTGACAACCCCAGCTGGTTACCGACATAGAGTTCCAATCCAATACTGGATTATGGGTTTGTAGCCATGGCAACCCCAACACGACCACATCATGCAAATTATGCAGTACCAAAAAGCGAATAACTTCCTGATGTGCAGGAGCCATGCACATGGTCAGCTGGGCCCAGTACTGAGGTTTATTCTTGGCCAAAGGTGTAGCATCAATTCCTCTCAACGGAATAGGACACCGCAAAGGCTCCAAGAAAAATCCACAACGTTTAGCATAATCCAAATCCATCAGATTCAGGGCAGCGCCTGAATCCACAAACGCCATGACAGAATATGATGACAAAGAGCACATTAAGGTAATGGACAAAAGGAATTTGGACTGTACAGTACCAATAACGGCAGAGCTATCGAACCGCCTAGTGCGTTTAGGACAATTAGAAATAGCATGAGTAGAATCACCACAATAAAAACACAGTCTGTTCAGACGTCTGTGTTCGTGCCGTTCTACTTTAGTCATAGTCCTGTCGCACTGCATAGGCTCAGGCTTACTCTCAGACAATACCGCCAGATGGTGCACAGATTTACGCTCGCGCAAGCGACGACCGATCTGAATGGCCAAGGACATAGACTCATTCAAACCAGCAGGCATAGGAAATCCCACCATTACATCCTTAAGAGCTTCAGAGAGACCCTTTCTGAACAAAGCCGCTAGTGCAGATTCATTCCACAGAGTGAGTACTGACCATTTCCTAAATTTCTGACAATATACTTCTACATCATCCTGACCCTGGCATAAAGCCAGCAGATTTTTCTCAGCTTGATCCACTGAATTAGGCTCATCGTAAAGCAATCCCAGCGCCTGGAAAAATGCATCAACATTACTCAATGCAGAATCTCCTGGTGCAAGAGAAAACGCCCAGTCCTGTGGGTCGCCGCGCAAAAAAGAAATAATAATCAAAACCTGTTGAATAGGATTACCAGAAGAATGAGGTTTCAAGGCCAAAAATAGCTTACAATTATTTCTGAAGCTCAAGAACTTAGTTCTGTCACCAAAAAACAAATCAGGAATCGGAATTCTTGGTTCTAGCATCGATTTCTGATCAATAGTATCTTGAATCTTTTGTACATTTACAACGAGATTATCAATTGAGGAGCACAGAGCCTGAATATCCATGTCCACAGCTGTGTCCTGAAGCACTCTAATGTCTAGGGGAAAAAAAAGACTGAAGACAGAGCTAAGGAAAAAAAATGATGTCAGGATTTCTTTTTTCCCTCTATTGGAAATCATTGGAGGGCTCCTTGTACTGTTATGGCTGGCAATCAGGCAACACAGCGTGCAGTAATCAGCGCACATACAGAGATCTGGCAATAACCAAAAACAATAGGACGAGCTCTGAGACGTGGAATCTCTGTAGACTGCAGTACCTGATCTATCCTCACACAACTACAAGCAGCAGTGGATTGCGCCTATCAACTACCTATGCAACTCGGCACTGCCTGAGGAGCTGACTAGCCTGAAGATAGAAATACAAGCCTGACTTACCTCAGAGAAATACCCCAAAGGAATAGGCAGCCCCCCACATATAATGACTGTTAGCAAGATGAAAAGACAAACGTAGGAATGAAATAGATTCAGCAAAGTGAGGCCCGATATTCTAGACAGAGCGAGGATAGCAAAGAGAACTATGCAGTCTACAAAAAACCCTAAAACGAAAACCACGCAAAGGGGCAAAAAGACCCACCGTGCCGAACTAACAGCACGGCGGTGCACCCCTTTGCTTCTCAGAGCTTCCAGCAAAAGTTAATAGCAAGCTGGACAGAAAAAACAGAAAACAAACTAGAAGCCCTTATCTAGCAGAGCAGCAGGCCCAAGGAAAGATGCAGTAGCTCAGATCCAACACTGGAACATTGACAAGGAGCAAGGAAGACAGACTCAGGTGGAGCTAAATAGCAAGGCAGCCAACGAGCTCACCAAAACACCTGAGGGAGGAAGCCCAGAGACTGCAATACCACTTGTGACCACAGAAGTGAACTCGGCCACAGAATTCACAACAGGAAGCATGATTCTCATGCGAAACGGCTGTGAGACAATCTGTCCCAACAATTCCTGTGTTTATGGAACCACAATAAAGTAACCTTTAACGCAAACTGGGGAGTGCCTCAATTCTCCTTTCTTATTATTTACAAGTTGAATTTTTTCCTTGGTATTCACCACCAATGCAATGTTGCTGCAATCAAGTCAATAACGTATATGGTTACTGTCTGGCCATGTACATATATATATTCGATATATACATATATTTGCAAACATTATAATTAAATCAATACTTTGGTACAACAAATCAGCATAATTATTATTTTCGCATTATCAGAATTTTTCAGAATTTACTATTAAGATTCAGTTTACCATGTAACATTGCAATCAATCCTGGGTAACCTAAACTTCACATTTATTCAATGCTAAAAGAAACTTTTGAAGGTTTGCCAAGTTCTCACTAGGCTCTCACTAGGGTCTCCGCCGTTTATTTATATGAAGATCAATATCTTGGTTGCTACATTTGGGGTTTTGGCAGCACAGATGTTATTACATTTGTACAAAATGTAGCTTTTGATTTGTTAATTGCGATGAAATCTCACTTTAAAATGGTAAATTATAAAAGCTTTGTTCAGCTGGGTGCTTGTATGTTTAACAATGTAGTCAACTCATAAACATTAATATGTTTGTTCAATCATTTCAAACAATTTGCAAAATACCAGTATGTTCAAATTGTACTATTTTTTTCATTTTTTTGGCTTTTTTTGCTTGTTTTTAATTTGCACCTAACTCTTCTTTTAATTTGCACCTTTTTAAAGTCTATTTTTTATGTGTCCACATTTTTTTATGTTTCCCATTGTGGAATTTGAATTGTGGAATTTGTGAGGATTGGAATTTCCAGATGTTTTTGCGTGATTCATCATTTCCAATTTTTAAAAAGTCATCAAAATTTGGCGCAATTTTCCTCTAATTCCAACATTGTGGGATTTTATGAATGCACAATTTTTTGCACATTTTTTTAGCCATTTTTCAAATTATAGTTTCATAGTTATTAAGGCTGAATGTAGACTTAAGTCCATTGAGTTCAACCAATAGCCTAACATAATTATCCAGAGGAAGGCAAACACCCCATGGGACAGATGTTAGTCACCCCATATTAGGGGACAAATTCAGACTAGTTTCCTGGATTAATGTCCCATCACAGAATTTAGTGCCAATAACACTATTATGTTTTTCAAGAAAGGCATCCAGGGAATTTCAGCAGTGAATCAACCATTACAACATCATGTGGCAAAGAGTTCCATAGTCTCACTGTTCTTACAGTAAAGAATCTGCCTGTGTGATTATGATTAAACCTTCTTTCCTTTAGAAATAGAGGGTAACTCATATGACTTTTGTTCTAAAAAGTCACAAAAGAGGGATAAAGACAAAAAAATAAAGACCATTTTTGATGGTTAAAATTTCATGATCTGTGTGTGCCATTTTGATGAATTTGATATCATACTGAGACCGAGGTGGAAACATATGTGAAGTGCCATCGCTGTATATCGCTGTTTTTCACTAATGCAAATTTATTTTTTGATGCTTACAGAAGTGTTTGGCTATTGAAAAGACTTATAGAACATAGTAATAAAAGTGACTAATGGAAGAAGAACACCTAGAGTCGGGAAAATAAGTATTTGATACATTGTTGATTTTCCAAGTTTTCCCACCTACAAATAGCAAAGAATTATGTAATTTTTATCATAGATACATTTCAATTGTGAGAGACAGCATCTTAAAAAAAAAAAAGAAAAATCACATTGTATGATGATTTGCATTTTATTGCTTGAAATAAGTATTTGATACAATAGAAAAACAGAACCTAGTATTTGGTACAGAAACCTTTGTTTGCAATTAATAGAGGTCAGACGTTTTCTGTAGTTCTTGACCTAGTTTACACACACTGCAGTAGGGATTTTAGCGCACTCCTCCATACAGATCTCTTTTAGATCTTTCAGGTTTTGGTGCTGTCACTGGTCAACTTTAAGTTTCAGCTCCCTCCAAAGATTGTATTTTGGGTTCAGGTCTGGAAATTGGAAAAAATATTAAACTGTGTAAAAATATATGTACAAAAAAAAATTCTAAATAAGGAAAAAAAAATGTTGTTCCAATAAATACATTTCTTTATGTAAATTAAAAAAACAATAAAAGTACACATATTTAGTATAGCCGTGTCCATAACGACCCAACCTATAAAACTGTCCCACTGGTTAACCCCTTCAGTGAACACCGTAAAAAAAGAAAAAAAAAACAAGGCAAAGAGCAATGCTTTATCATTATACCGTGTTAGGACTGGCGGAACGCACCAAGAGAGATGATATAGATGCGTTCGCAGTCCGGGGTCCACCGTGCAGGTGAAACCTGCTGCTAGGCAATGACAGACTATATGGCGGTATACAAAAGTATACACGCGTGGGTTAAACCTCACCCAGCGTGAAGAAAGCGATCCTGTTACGTCACAGGACCGCGGTACCGCACATAGAGCGCGAGCAAGTGGTCAGCGAACTTAACCCCAAGAGGGATTGTAGTCCGATTAGACCCTTGCTGGCACTACACCGCTACTGGGTGTGTAAGGAAATATATAATTATAGCACCGAAGTGCGAACTGTGCCGTGCTGGCAGGCACCACTAAGCACCCAGACGTGGTTCAGGAAGCGCACACTGGTGCGTGGCACCGCACTGGCGGTCACAGCAATAGACGCTGATACGTGTGTGACACGTTGAGTGATTAGTCGGGCGCTAGATAGCAGCCATACTCCATACGCAAACAGTCATACAATAGGGTAGGGGTATTTAATGAACGACTTGCACTCACAACAAACACACGTATTCAATTGTACACTAGCGCATGGCCGTGTGGTCATGCGCAGTTTATATAGTTGCAGGACAGGAAGTGGCCACAGAAACTTTGCCCTTCCAAGACCTGCCAAGAGGACCAATAGAATGCGCTGCAGAGTCTGAGCACATGACCCTCGATCTCCAACGGGAGATCTTGCCCTGGGCATGCTCAGTGTGCGCAGACAAGGACTTAGTCCCAGAGAAGTCCACTCGCTGCTGACCAGCACTGACCTTAATGGCAGGAGCTGAAGAAGCAGCAGTAACTCTCTGAACAGAGTGAGACCGAGCAAGACGCTGGGACCGACGTCCCTGCTGAGCAGGCTCCACTACGGCTGGACAGGAATGGGGGACCGCAGCGGAGACGGCTCGAGATTCCCCCTGTGCAGAAGCGGGAATTCGAGACCTAACATTACCCCCCCTCCTAGGGCCCCCCCCCCTCCCTGGGCCTCGCTACGCTCGAAGGCAGCAATGAGCTGTGGGGCCCGAATGTTTTCAGCAGGCTCCCATGACCTGTTCTCTGGACCATAACCCTTCCAATCCACCAGATATAACTTTTTGCCGTGTACCACCTTACACCCCAAAATCGCGTTCACCTCGTAATCGTCTGTAGACGAACCCGATGTCCCGGCAGATGACTCGGAAAACCGGGACATGTATACAGGTTTCAAGAGGGACACATGAAAGGTGCCGGTGATACCCAAGCGTGGAGGAAGAGCCAGGCGGTAGACCACAGGATTAACCTGTTCGAAAACCTTGAAGGGACCCAAGTAGCGAGGAGCAAACTTAGTGGACTCAACTCGCAGCCTGATGTTACGGGCGGAGAGCCACACCAAGCCGCCAGGAGCAAAGGTCGGAGCGGGGCGCCGATGAACATCGGCGGAGGACCTCATTCTCTCCTTGGAAGCCCGAATGGCATCCTGAGTGCGATCCCAAATGTCCCGTGCCTCCACAGCCCAGTCTGCCACCCTGGAATCAGCGGAATACACGGGCATGGGTACAGGTACCCGTGGATGCTGACCATAGTTAAGGAGGAATGGGGTCTGTCCAGTGGAGTCAGCTACAGCATTGTTAAGAGCAAACTCCGCCCATGGTAGCAAAGATGCCCAGTCATCTTGCTTAGCAGAGACAAAATGTCGCAGATATGTGACCAAGGTCTGGTTGGCTCTCTCCACCAACCCATTCGTCTCGGGATGATATGCCGAAGAGAGATTCAACTCGATACTGAGAAGGCGACAAAGCTCTCTCCAGAACCGAGACGCAAACTGGGGACCCCGGTCACTGACAATTTTGTCTGGCATACCGTGAAGACGGAAGATGTGTTTAACAAACAATGCTGCCAAGGCCCATGCAGAAGGTAGCCGAGGAAGCGGCACCAAATGCACCATTTTAGAAAAATGGTCGGTGATAACCCAAATGACAGTACAGCCACGTGACTTGGGCAAACCCACCACAAAGTCCATCCCGACCATCTCCCAGGGCCTGTCTGCCACCGGCAGAGGGTATAACAACCCAGCTGGCCGTTGACGGAGAGACTTATTTTTGGCACAAGAGACACATGCCCGAACGTAGTCTCCAACGTCACGAACCATATGTGGCCACCAATACATTCTCGCCAACAACTCAGATGTCCTCTTTGCCCCAAAGTGTCCACCCACTCTGGACGAATGAGCCCACGAGAGAACCTCCGGACGCAAATTGATGGGAACAAAAGTCTTGCCCGGAGGCACAGACTCAAGCGAAACCGGAGCTACGGTTCTCAGACTCTCTGAAGGGACAATGAGCCGAGGCTCGTCCTCCTCCTCCACAGTTGACACCAGGGAGTGAGAGAGAGCGTCAGCACGAATGTTCTTCTCCCCGGCGAGATAATGTAGAGTGAAGTGGAACCGGGAGAAAAACAAGGACCATCTGGCTTGACGAGAATTCAGCCGCTGGGCTGTCTGTAAATAGACCAAATTCTTGTCGTCCGTGAAGACTTGGAATGGGAACTGAGCACCCTCCAAGAGATGTCTCCATTCCGAAAAGGCCAACTTCATTGCCAGCAGCTCCCTATCCCCGATGGAGTAATTTCTCTCCGCTGGTGAGGTCTTTGAGAAGAAGAAGCATGGGTGCTTCCGACCTTGAGCATCCTTTTGATAGAGGACTGCTCCTGCACCAACGGATGAGGCATCCACCTCCATTAGGAATGGCTTATCCACATCAGGACGATGTAAGATGGGAGCGCTAGCAAAGTGGGACTTAATAGAAGTGAAGGCCTTGGAGACCTCTTCGGACCACAATTTAGGATTCGCTCCCTTCTTGGTGAGGGACACCAAGGGAGCTACCAGGGTTGAGAAGTGGGGGATGAACTGACGATAGTAATTTATGAACCCCATAAAGCGCTGCACCGCTTTCAGAGAATGGGGTTCCTGCCAGTCCATCACTGCCTGTAGTTTGGCAGGATCCATAGCCAATCCCTGGGCCGAGATGATGTAGCCCAGGAAAGGTAACGACTCCTGCTCAAACATACACTTCTCCAACTTGGCATAGAGGGAGTTTGCCCATAGGAGGTCGAAGACTTTGCAAACATCTCTCCGGTGGGAGTCAATATCTGGAGAGTAGATAAGAATATCATCCAGATAGACTACGACCGAGGTGGAAAGCATATCCCGGAAGATATCGTTCACAAAGTCTTGGAAAACGGCTGGGGCATTACAGAGCCCGAAGGGCATCACCAGATATTCATAGTGCCCATCCCTGGTGTTAAAGGCCGTCTTCCATTCGTCCCCCTCACGGATGCGAATCAGGTTGTAAGCACCCCGCAGATCCAATTTAGTAAATACCCTTGCTCCCCGAAGTCTATCGAATAACTCAGATATCAAGGGCAAAGGATACTTATTCTTTACGGTGATGGCGTTAAGACCCCTGTAGTCTATGCATGGGCGCAATTCCCCATTCTTCTTCTGCACGAAGAAGAACCCTGCCCCAGCAGGTGACACTGACTTCCTAATGAATCCTCTTGCCAGATTTTCCTGGATGTACTGTGACATTGCCTCCGTCTCCGGGAGAGATAGCGGATAAACTCGACCCCGGGGAGGCTCAGCACCAGGCAAGAGATCAATAGGACAGTCATAGGGGCGATGAGGCGGAAGGACCTACGCCGCCTTTTTGGAGAACACGTCTGCATAAGACCAATACTGCTTGGGGAGAGAGGATAGATCTGCGGGTACCTCAGTAGTAGCAACCTGAACGCAGTCCCTCTGACACCTACCCCCACAAGATTCACCCCAACCCAGAATTCTGCTTGAGGACCACTCGATATGAGGAGAGTGGTACCATAGCCAAGGTATTCCCAACAGGACCTCATCAATTCCTTCCGGAATGACGATCGAGAAATTATCTCCTGATGAGATGGCGACATGGACAGAGTAAAAGGGATGGTCTGGTGTGTTATCTGTGAGGGCAATGTCGACCCATTCACCACTCGCACCGTTACTGGTTGAGCAAGCATAACCAGGGGTATTGCGTGACGTTGGGCGAAGGCAGAAGACATAAAATTGCCCTCCGCCCCAGAATCCACGCAGAGCTCTACCGAGTGGGAGAATGAGCCAATAGTAATTGTCCCCTTAAAGGACAACTTAGAGGCAAACGTCGCCGTGTCTAGTGTACCTCCACCTACTACCACTAGACGCTGACGTTTCCTCGACCGCTGAGGACATCTAGTGGCTAGATGTCCTGACTGCTGGCAAACATGACAGACCCTGAGTGCACAAGCGGTCCGGGACTTAGATCCTGCTTGTGACACTTCCCTGGCCTCATGTGACTCAGGAACCAGGACCGGAGACTCCAGAGGTTTGGCGAAAGTAGGAGCCAGCCGAAACCTCTGCCTACACTGGGCTCGCTCTAACCTCCGCTCGTTAAAACGGAGGTCAATTCGAGTGGAGACAGTTATTAACTCCTCCAGTGTGGCAGGAATCTCCCTAGTGGCCAGAGCGTCCTTTACGTGGTCAGCCAAGCCCCTCCAAAATATGGGGATAAGAGCTTTATCCGACCAATCCAGCTCAGATGCTAAGGTGCGGAATTGGACGGCCAGCAATTGGAGCGCAGTATCATGGGTGACTTGAGGTCCTAAAAAGACCTGTTTCAGAGCGCTCAGAAACAGCGGAGCACTCTGCACCACATGATCGCCACGCTCGCCACGCTCCCACAGCGGCGTAGCCCATTCCAACGCCCTGTCCGACAATAGAGACAGAATAAATCCCACCTTAGCCCGCTCTGTGGGAAAACGTGCAGCCAGGAGCTCGAGGTGAATAGAGCACTGACTCACAAATCCCCTACAAAACTTGCTATCACCAGAAAATTTTTCTGGCAGCGGGAGGCGAGATAATGTCGGAACAGGGGTGGCAATGGACATAGTTGCTGCAGCCACGCTGGCAGCCTGTACAGCTACTGCAGTAACATCCACAGCTGAGGTCGCGCTCTCGAGAGCCGCCACCCTACCCTCCAGATGCTGGATATACCGCAGAGATTGCTGTTTGTCTGTCATCACTAGCCAGACCCAGGCGCTAGTGTAATGTTAGGACTGGCGGAACGCACCAAGAGAGATGATATAGATGCGTTCGCAGTCCGGGGTCCACCGTGCAGGTGAAACCTGCTGCTAGGCAATGACAGACTATATGGCGGTATACAAAAGTATACACGCGTGGGTTAAACCTCACCCAGCGTGAAGAAAGCGATCCTGTTACGTCACAGGACCGCGGTACCGCACATAGAGCGCGAGCAAGTGGTCAGCGAACTTAACCCCAAGAGGGATTGTAGTCCGATTAGACCCTTGCTGGCACTACACCGCTACTGGGTGTGTAAGGAAATATATAATTATAGCACCGAAGTGCGAACTGTGCCGTGCTGGCAGGCACCACTAAGCACCCAGACGTGGGTCAGGAAGCGCACACTGGCGCGTGGCACCGCACTGGCGGTCACAGCAATAGATGCTGATACGTGTGTGACACGTTGAGTGATTAGTCGGGCGCTAGATAGCAGCCATACTCCATACGCAAACAGTCATACAATAGGGTAGGGGTATTTAATGAACGACTTGCACTCACAACAAACACACGTATTCAATTGTACACTAGCGCATGGCCATGTGGTCATGCACAGTTTATATAGTTGCAGGACAGGAAGTGGCCACAGAAACTTTGCCCTTCCAAGACCTGCCAAGAGGACCAATAGAATGCGCTGCAGAGTCTGAGCACATGACCCTCGATCTCCAACGGGAGATCTTGCCCTGGGCATGCTCAGTGTGCGCAGACAAGGACTTAGTCCCAGAGAAGTCCACTCGCTGCTGACCAGCACTGACCTTAATGGCAGGAGCTGAAGAAGCAGCAGTAACTCTCTGAACAGAGTGAGACCGAGCAAGACGCTGGGACCGACGTCCCTGCTGAGCAGGCTCCACCGTGGCTGGACAGGAATGGGGGACCGCAGCGGAGACAGCTCGAGATTCTCCCTGTGCAGAAGCATGAATTCGAGACCTAACATACCGCTGAAGAAAAAGTGGAATAAAACGCGATAAAAAAGACAGATGTAAATAAACATGGTACCGCTGAAAACGTCATCTTGTCCCGCAAAAAAATGAGCAGCCACACAGCATCATCAGCAAAAAATAGATAAGTTATAACCCTCAGAATAAAATGATGCAAAAATCATTATTATTTATATAAAATAGTTTTTTACTGTAAAAAAGCGCCAAAACATAAAAAAATAAATGAGGTATCACTGTAATCGCACTGACCCGAAGAATAAAACTGCTTTATCAATTTTACCAAAGGCAGAATGGTATAAACGACCACCCCAAAAGAAATTAATGAATTCCTGTTTTTTGTTCATTCTGCCTAACAAAAATCGGAATAAAAAGCGATAAAAAATATAATGAGCCGGAAAATGGTACTAATAAAAACGGCAATTTGTCCTGCAAAAAACAAGACCTCACATGATTTTGTGGACCAAAATATGGAAAAATTATAGCTCTCAAAATTTGGTGACACAAAAGCTATTTTTTGCAATAAAAAGCGTTTATTAGTGTGTGACAGCTGCCAAACATAAAAACTCGCTGTAAAAACATGCTATAAATAGTAAATCAAACCCCACTTTATCACCAACTTAGTTAGGGAAAAATAATAAAATAAAAAATATATATTTATTTCCATTTTCCCATTAGGGCTAGTGTTAGTGTTGGTGCTAAAGTTAGGGTTAGGGTTAGAGCTAAAGCTAGGGTTAGCGCTGAAGTTAGGGTTAGGGTTGGGCTAAAGTTAGGGTTAGGGTTGGGGATGAAGTTAGGGTTAGGATTGGGGCTAGAGTTGGGGTTAGGGTTTGGATTACGTTTATTGTTAGGTTAGGCGTGTGTCAGGGTTAGGGATGTGGTTAGGGTTATGGTTAGGGTTGAGATTAGGATTATGGGGTGCGTTGGGGTTATGGTTAGGATTAGGGTTAGGGGTGTGTTGGGGTTAGGGGTGTGTTGGGGTTAGGGGTGTGGATAGGGTTTTTTCAGGTTAGGGGTGGGATTAGGGTTAGGGGTTTGTTTGGGTTAGCGGTGTGGCTAGGGTTATGGTTAGGATTAGGGTTAGGGGTGTGTTGGGGTTAGGGGTGTGTTGGGGTTAGGGGTGTGGTTAGGGTTGGGATTAGGGTTAGGGGTGTGTTGGGTTAGGGGTGTGGTTAGGGTTGGGATTAGGGTTAGATGTGTGTTGGGGTTTGGGTTAGAATTGGGGGGTTCCATTGTTTAGGCACATCAGGGGCTCTGCAAACGCAATATGACGTCCGATCTCAATTCCATCCAATTCTGCATTGTAAAAGTAAAATGGTTCTCTTTCCCTTCCGAGTTCTGCTGTGCGCCCAACCAGTGATTTACCCCCACATATGGGGTACCAGCGTACTTGGTACAAATTGCACAACTTTTAGGGTCCAATTTATCCTGTTACCCTTGGGAAAATAAAAAATTGAGGGCAAAAAGATCATTTTTGTGAAAAAATATGATGTTTTATTTTTACGGCTCTACATTATAAACTCTGAAGCACTTGGTGGTTCAAGTACATTATAAACTTTAGTGAAACAATCAAGGGTTTAAAATGCACACCACACATCTAGATAAGTTCCTTAGGGTGTCTACTTTCCAAAATGCTGTCACTTGTGGGAAATTTCCACTGTTTAGGCACATCAGGGACTCTCCAAACGTGACATGGCGTCCTATCTCAATTCCAGCCAATTTTGAATTGAAAAGTCAAATGGCGCTCCTTCCTTTACGAGCTCTGCCATGTGCCAAAACAGTGGTTTACCCCCACATATGGGGTATCGGCATACTCGGGACAAATTGTACAACTTTCGGGGTCCAATTTCTCCTGTTACCCTTGGTAAAATAAAACAAATTGGATCTGAAGTATTTTTTTTTTTTAAGTGAAATGTTCATTTTTTTTTTAAACATTCCAAAAATTCCTGTGAAGCACCTGAAGGGTTAATAAACTTCTTCAATGTGGTTTTGAGCACCTTGAGGGGTGCAGTTTTTAGAATGGTGTCACTTTTTGGTATTTTTTTTATCATATAGACCCCTCAAAGTGACTTCAAATGTGATGCGGTCCCTAAAAAAAATGGTGTTGTAAAAATGAGAAATCTCTGGTCAAATTTTAACCCTTATAACTCCCTAACAAAAAAACATTTGGTTCCAAATTTGTGCTGATGTAAAGCAGATATGTCAGAAATGTTACTTATTAAGTATTTTGTGTAACCTATCTCTGTGATTTAAGGGTATGAAAATTCAAAGTTGGAAAATTGCGAAATTTGTAAATTTCCACCAAATATCATTTTTTTCACAAATAAACGCAAGTAGTATCAAATAAATGTTACCACTATCATGAAGTACAATACGTCACGAGAAAACAATGTCAGAATCTCCGGGATCCGTTGATGTATTTCAGAGTTAAAACCTCATAAAGGACAGTGGTCAGAATTGTAAAAATTGGCCCGGTCATTAACGTGCAAACCACCTTTGGGGGTAAAGGGGTTAAAGAGAAATTAACAGGTCTGTTAGAGCCAGAATTCTTGCTAGTTGGTAGGTGATGAAATACTTATTTCATGCAATAAAATGTAATTTAATTATGTAAAAAATATTGCCATGTGATTTTCTTTTTTTTTATTTTAAATTCTGTCTCTCACACTTGAAATGTACATATGATAAAAATTACAGACCTCTCCATTTTTTGTAGGTGGGAAAACTTCCAAAATCGGCAGTGCATCAAATACTCATTTTCCCTGCTGTATACTAGATGCCGCAAGAGAAAAAAATAGGCCAACACACCTTTAGTGTTAAATTAATATACAGGTAGGCTCAGACTGGCCCATAGATAAACAGGTGAATCCTCCAATAAGATTGGGCCCACCACCCCTCAATAGGAGCACAGTTGGCACAATACATTTGATTCCTTATGTGATGACAAAGGCAGCATCTCATCATTCATTTAACAATCAACCCAATGTATCATTATATGAATTTGTGAATCAAGGTAAAGTAATATTTCTAAATTTCTGAATAGTGAGCACCTAGAATCAATGTTATTGGTGGGCCCTTGGTCCTCCAGTCAAAAACTGTGTACAACTGTATGAATACATTGTTGCCAATGTACAAACATACAGAAATTTGCAGATTATTAGACGCACCAAATCATAAGACACACCTCAAATGTTTAGGAAAATAGGAAAAATTGTTTTTATTAAAATGGTGTTGCGTCTTATAGTCCACTTTTATAGTAGCTTACCTGGGGGATGGGGTGGCTGCGGTGGTGCAAAGTCTCAGGAGGCAGGGTTGCTGCTGCAGGAAGCTGGTGACAGCGGCAGTAGTGGGGCGATACAATAGGCCTTGGGCTGGCAGGAGTGGGTGTGAGGCGATGTGAGGCTGCGGCTGTGTATATTATCCCGCAGCTCCCATATTCTATGTATGTCATCCCACAGCTCCCTCATTGTGTGCATGTCCTCCCACAGCTCCCCCATTCTGTGTTTGTCATCCCACAGTTCCCCTATTCTGTACATGTCCTCCCACAGCGCCCCCGTTCTGTGTATGTCCTCTCACAGCTCCCCTATTTTGTGTATGTCATCCCACAGTTCCCCTATTCTGTACATGTCCTCCCACAGCGCCCCCGTTCTGTGTATGTCCTCTCACAGCTCCCCTATTTTGTGTATGTCATCCCACAGTTCCCCTATTCTGTGCATGTCCTACCACAGCGCCCCCATTCTGTGTATGTCCTCTCTCAGCTCCCCTATTCTGTGTATGTCTTCCCACAGCTCCCATATTCTGTGCATGTCCTCCTACATCGCTCCCATTCTGAGTTTGTCTTCCCACAGCTCCCCTATTCTGTGTATATCATCTTACAGCTCCCCTATTCAGTGTATGTCCTCTCACAGCTCCCCTATTCTGTGCATGTCCTCCCACAGCTCCCCTATTCCGTGTATGTCTTCCCACAGCTCCCCTTTTCTGTGTATATCATCTTACAGCTCCCCTATTCAGTGTATGTCATCTCACAGCTCCCCTATTCTGTGCATGTCCTCTCACATCTCCCCCATTCCGTGTATGTCTTTCCACAGCTCCCCTATTCTGTGTATATCATCTTACAGCTCCCCTGTTCTGTGCATGTCCTCTCACATCTCCCCCATTCCGTGTATGTCTTTCCACAGCTCCCCCATTCCATGTATGTCTTTCCACAGCTCCCCTATTCTGTGTATATCATCTTACAGCAACCCTATTCTGTGTATGTCCTCACACAGCACCCTCATTCTTTGTATGTCTTCCCACAGCTCCTCTATTCTGTGTATGTCATCCCACAGCTCCCTCATTCTGTGTATGTCCTCCCACAGTGCCCCCGTTCTGTGTATGTCCTCCAACAGCTCCTCATTCTGTGTATATCATCCCACAGTTCCCCTATTCTGTGCATGTCCTACCACAGCGCCCCCATTCTGTGTATGTCTTCCAACAGCTCCCCTATCCTGTGTATGTCATCCCACAGCTCCCATATTCTGTGCATGTCCTCCTACATCTCTCCCATTCTGTGTTTGTCTTCCCACAGCTCCCCTATTCTGTGTATGTCATCCCACAGCTCCCCTATTCTGTGTATGTCCTACCTCAGTGCCCCCATTCTTTCTATGTCCTCCCACAGCTCCCTGACTCTTTTCTCACTTTCAATTTTGTGAGCGAGATATAGACTTTTTTAGACTATTTCTTTAATAAACTAAAATTATTATGAACGTTTCATTTCTACATACTTTTTTTTAGCATAACTAGGGTTCGGACTAAGATTAGGACTAGGGTTAATAAATGGTTGAGGGTTAAAATTATGGCGAGAATAAGGATGAGGGCTGGTCTAAGTTTAGGAATAGGTTGAGGGTTCAGACTAGAGCTAGGATTACAATGAAAGAAATGGTTTGAGCCCCCATACACATTAGATTAACTTCTACCAATATTAGAGGTATTGGCTGGCAGTCTAATGTGAATAGGTTTGTAGAAGACTAGAATCTGTGATCGGTCTCCTTTGAAGATTACAGTCTTCTTTGAAGCCCTGCCACAGGCAGGCTTTCAGGGGAACCTCTGTAATGACAAGCAAACCATCAGCTGTCCTAGCAACCCATCGGCAGCCCTCAATCACACCACGGGAGCGCCAATAAGGGCATAAAATAATGCGCTCCCATGCCTGTGCTCTGTTAATCTCGCTCTCAAAATTTGACAGCTGAATTTAACAGGTTAACAATGACAGGCGAAGCTCTGTGCCACCTGTGGTTTTTAGAGGCAGGTCCTGTCTGAAACATACAGCCATTACCTGCCGAGTATTGGGTAATCTCACCCTGTGAGCGCACTCCATACACCCTCTTCCGACTTGCGCCGTATATGCACGGCGGATGTCAGTAAAAGGTTAATGCATAAATATTTTCTTACCACAGCTGAGATATCAATTTACAATTGATAAAAAAACGCAATGTGCACACATCGGGTCAGGAATCAAGTCTATGCTTGGACTGTGACACGTAAATTTGTGATTACAACATAAGTGTTAGTGGATGTCTGTGAGAGAGACATTCAAAAGGAGTACATATACATATGTATATTTGTATATAATCTATTTATAAGTATATACAAACATATTATAAGTTTATAACATTTATTTGATTCATATTCAAACATATGATGACAGAGTTAGACAGGGGAGTGTTGTTTGGAAGTGAAATAATGATCGTCCACACTATTTTTAGAAAAAAAATGGGTTAATGGGAAACTGAAATGTAGTAAGGGACTATTTGACCACTAAAGTGGGGAAGTAGACAATAAAGGCAGTGATGTGGTGGCTGAGCCAATGAAGGAGAGGCAGATGAGGTCACATGGGTTTTTGAATCCCTCCCACAATCTCTTCTGTTTATTATGACATGAAGGGACCACAGGTGAATCACAGAACATAAAAAAGGTATTTTTTAATCAAATTATCCACTTTAAACATTTTTTGTGAACATTGATACCTGCATAGGAGCTTTTATCAGCAAAGTGTGTTGTGTTTGTAATTAACCAACCAAAGACTTCTTACAATTTCTTCATTTTTTGTCTTTTATATTTGTTGTTCTGCTTGTTTCACGCCTATTTCCCTCAACGGTTATATTTTCCATTCTTATCTATTGTATTTGTCTCGCTATTGTGAAGGATGGAATATTATTATAATAGGCAGTTTACGGAGTTCAATATTGCTCTGTCTAGAGGAAAGAGCTGCTTGGAAATCACATGTGATAAATCAATAGTTTAATAAGAGTCATTACAGAAATGAATACTCTTTTGTCACTGCAGAATTTAGTTGGTAAATATATCGAAGCGGAGAAAAATATGACATCTATTTATACTGCATAAATAATAAGCCAAGTGCTACCAACGAAACACTCTGCTGGAGCCATTCATTTGGACTTATGCATTTTGGGAAGAGGAATACACATATATCACTGCCATGTTATAAAAGGACAATTTCCATGAAAAAAAAAACCAGTAAAAATATTAGATTCCACCTATTACTTGCTGTGACCACTACCAATGTTGATATTTGTTAATTATGATGCTAGCGATGTGGACAAATAAGTCCATTGATTTGTATAGTTCTTTTCTTTCAGTCTGTATAATAAGTGCTCCTTCTATGCAATCTATTTCATGTACAGTATCTGATCGGAGAAATATGCATTCTCCTCATGCAACAACATTTTTACAATTATGTAAAAAATAAACTATATTTTTTTGTAGATCTGTTTAACATGTAGATTACTGGGGATCCAGTATTAGATTTTTCAGTTCTATGACCTCTTTAAAAGATATATTTATAGCCACTTTCTCATTGATAGTCCACGTCTAAAGTGTAAAGTGATTAACAGATCCTTCAAGATTAAGCTATGTACCATATATCCCCTTGTTACCATCTTAGTGATTATTTGAAATCTCCTTCCCTTTGTCTCAGAGATAACTTACAAGTGATGATTCAATAGTTAGTGCCACCATCTACCTAGTTGTGCTGCAATCTCCGTAGCTGATTTACCTGCTGGGATTATTTTCCAACTAGACTTTCTAGTTTCTTGATTTTGTTGAGCAGACTTTCCACTTTTTTGATTCTGCTAAGTATAATATATTATGTGCAAAAGTTTTAGGCATGTGTAGAAAAAAAGCTGCAAAGTTAAGAATACTTTCAAAAATTGAAATCAAGTTTATTTTTGCCAATTAACAAAATGCAAAGTGAATAAACAAAAGAGAAATCTATATCAAATCAGTATTTGGTGTGATCACTATTGGCCTTCAAAACGGCATCAGTTTTTCTTGCTACAGTTGCACAAAGCCGGGGATTTTGGTAAGATAATAATCAAGTGAATGTATAACCAATTATGACAAACAGATAATTTTCATATGTAGGAGGAAACACAGTCATATCTGAAACAGAAAGAGATGTGTAGGAGACTTAAAACCAGATGAAAAACAGCCAACCTTTGCTACGAATGTAAGGTTGTGGAATTCAGTTGTGCATCACAGGTCATATACTGTATATTCCATGATAAGAGCACAGCAACAAGACACAGGGTAGTTATACTGCACAAGCAAGGTATTCCCCAGTGAAAAATATCTTTCTGTATGAACAAAGGTTCACCGTCTTTATAGATGGCAATGTTCACATTTTGCACGTTCTATAATCCTGCCAGCTTCAAAATAATGATTTTCATTTAACATCTTAATTTAAATAATGTTGTTTACTTGGTAAATATTTATTTAAACTATAAAAAAATAAGTTTTAAGATCCTAATATATTAATATTGTAGTTTCTATCATATTTTATGACATGACACTGTTGCAAAAAAGAAAGGGTTTCTCATATTAGTTGCCATTGATTTTGAAAAGCAAAACAGCTAAACTGTTTAGACATTAATACATCATCATATTGCCTTTGAGGCTACATCGATTGATCTGTGGACCATATTAATTGACTCATCTACCAGTTTGCTCTTTTCAGCAGTTAATTAAATTGTCATTTCTCTGATCTAAGTAGCATCTTATGAGCTCCTGCTACAATAAGCCTATTGTTAAGTACAAATATGAATTAAACTGCTTTAATAGACAATAAGTTTAAGTCTCGGACAAATTGTACTTTCCTTTCTGGTGTCTTTATGTTTTTAAGTCTTCAAACACATTACTTATCTAAGCAAATGCTTTCTTCATTGTCTTAAACTGTGTCCTGCTGTAGAGATTGTCTCGATGGTAATGAACTACAGATGTCATTTGAGGCAAATATAGAAAGAGGCAAACTATTGATTTGTACAGTATAATGAGATAATGGAGGTAGTAAGGGAGAACAGTAACTGGAGGACTGCAAAACCTCACCGTGGCGCCCTATTAAGAAATCTCTAATCCATTGCTTTACTCAAAATAGGTTTCCGAGTCTTGAGTTAGTTCCTATGGATACAAGAAGAGGACTTGCGTTTCCTTGGGAACTCATGAAAGTTTGTAGAGTTGAATGAATAAGAAGACTGCTTAATTTATTATTGTCTTGTTTTAGCATTAATTAATGATTTGGCATATACATCAGGCCAATATCATACTCATAACTTACTTTCTAGGTGCACTTTGATATATAGGTCCAAGCAAAAAGAGAAAAATATGCGGCACTCACCCGTCTTTGTGCTGAGCATTCGTGTTCTTAAAGTAGTAGAATGATTATACATCCATTAAAACATCAGGTACATGTGAGGGTGCGGTATTGGAGAAAGGACGACGGCCGTTTCGCACACTGAGTGCTTCAACGGGTCCTGGACTCAGTGTCTTTATTAAGTGAGAAAAACAAAGAACGCTTGTTTTTTCACTTAGTAAAGATGCCTGTAAGATGTATAATTGTGTTGTAAATAAAAAACCTTATTATCATTGTTGAAGAATCAATTTACTCCAGCAGTGCAGCCCACCCCACGTGTTTCATCCAACTGGATCCAATATTTCCTGGGCTTTATCCACCAGCCACGGGGCAGTAACATAAGCTGTTTTCATTCATGGCTACATAGGAGTTGTTTGTGCCTGTCACAACTCCACCAGGTGAGCATAACCTGCACTAACCTACTGTCACTCCATTGGGTATTAAGCTATTATGTGCTGTTTCCTATGTCAATATTTATAAAAAAGTTGCAGAATTATAAGCTGAGTGATGAACTTATATACATTCCACTACAGTAAAAGACTATTTACAGTAGTTGCATAATTTTACACTAAATGAACAACAGAAAATTCAGAGTAAAGGTGCCCATAGTCTTTGAAATGATCCATGGAAGAAGTGTCATTGGGTCCTTCACCACCTCTATTGGTGGATAGTCAGGAGGAGTAGTAGGTTGAGCGCATCGTGGATTCCCGGTTTGTCCATCTTTCCCTTCAGTATCTTGTGCACTGGAAGTGGTATGGTCCAGAGGACCGATCCTGGGATCCTGACCGATTGGTTAACGTCAATCATCTGGTGCAGTCCTTTCATCACCGATTTCCTGGGAAACCTGGGGGTTTGGTGGCCTCCCATTGAGAGGGGGGTACTATCATGATACAACCTCCATCCTGGTCAGCTCATGGTTAATGTGATTTGCCTCTTTCTGGTTTTGGGGTGGCTATTTAATGCTGGTGGTTCCTGGGTCTGGTGTCGGTGATACTTCTGTGTTCTCGGTTAGTGGTTGCTGACTCAGGTTACTTCTGTAATCGTTGTGCCTCTGTGCGTGTGAGCTTTGTTGTGCATGACCCGGTTTTGTCCCCTGAATTCTGCCTCTGTTTTCTGCTCGGTACTGATCTGTCCTTCCTGGTTCTCTGAACCCCTTGGCTCATCTCGGTTTACTCTTCTGTCTTATCCCTGGTACCTTGCTCTCATCTGGCTTTTGGCCCCCGGCTTCCCTCTGACTACATTATTGTTTGGTGCCTTGTGCTCCGTGCTCTTGGCTGATTCCCTGTCCTCACACACAGTGGCTCCTCCCCTCTGCGATCACGTGACAGTCTAGTCTCAGGTCCTGTGCTTACTGCGTGCCTTAGCCTCAGGTCCTGTATGCACAGCGTGCCCTGCTCCTTTCACTCCTGGCTCTCAGTCTTGTGCTCACTATTTGCGCCATCTAGGCTTGCCACAGTGACACTGTCTGAGTCCTTACAGTCTTTATATGAATGACATTGACAACATGAATATTACACTAGATATTTGCCAAGTTAGAATTCTTCTTAGACATTTTTATATTTTATTCTTTACATGTATGAGTAGACGTTACATGACAAGAAGTCTTTGCACTGTAACAATAAGCCAGTCACACATTAAACAGCCATCAACTCATACAGTCAAATATATACCTAGATAATGACGCTATCATAGCAAACCAGAAAAAAAATATTTAGCAAAGTGCCCATATTTTTATTTAAAGTATACAAAGCACCTTTTAACAAAAGAAGAATGCCCATTTAATGAATTTGTGCTACAAATTGCATTGCATTTAATGACAATATTAAAGTTGTTTTCCCTGCACATGAAGTGTTTCCATAGTCTTAGGACATTCCACTTTATCTGTATCACAACAAATGTGTCAGATACATGATTGTTGCACTTACTAATTAAAAGATATACAGGTTTTTCCACAATATTTTTCTTTGTGAAACACCACCCACTTGTTCATGCAGCTTTTCTTAAAGAGTACACAGTTCTCTGCATGGAAGAACATGTGAGTAGACCTGTCCATCAGCCTCCTTGTTTTGCAAATGTTTATCAATCTAATGAGGATGATGGACTTAACTAGTTACTTGTTGATCCAATAATGACCATTTTGGGTTCCGGGTGAGATTTGCAGATTGTGATAACAGCTTAACTATTACCTGCAGGAGGAGAACTTGTAATTAGTGATGAGGAAACATGCTCAGATAAAGTCTTATCCAGGCATGCTTGTGTGCTAACCGAGTTTCTTTGGCGTGCTCAAAAAATATGTCCGAGTCCCCTCGCCTGCATGTCTCGTGCCTGTTCAACAACCGCAACACATGCAGGGATTGCCTGTTCGTTGCTAATCCCTACATGTATTGTGGCTGTTAAACAGCCGAGCACACAGAAAATACTAGGTTAGCAACCTGAACATTCCCGAATATCACTCATCACTACCTGTAATGCTTATATAGTTGTAAGTGGCACAAAATCATGTCACCAATACGTTTTTTAAAATAAAATGGTCAACTTTATTAATGGGGGTTCTAAAGTAGGAATTTCACTTTTACCTAAAAAATTATAAGGCTGAGATTTTTTTTTTCTGCACAAACAGCTCACGTGCTCAGTCCCATCTTTTTTCAGGGACCAGTGTAAGGTGCAGCAATTGGATTCACCACTGGCTAGAAAGCAAAAAACTGCAAGATCGTAGCAATTAACTACTTTGTTTGTTAAACCCCTTCAATGCTCTATCAAATACATTGGATTTGGGACAGAAGACATATTTATAAAATGATCTAGATTCAAGAATCAACATCTATTCCAATGAGACAGCTCAGAGATAATGAGTGAAGTCTGCCAAATGTATATTTTTTCAGGTAAAAAGAAACATGTCCATTTAATAAAGTGTCAGGAACAGTGCATGTCTTTGTAGAATTATTCTAACCTCACAGTCAATCTCTGCCTAGTTGCGGTAGGTGATTGATAGACAGTGCTAGGGTTGTCGGATTGCGCTAAATAAAATAAATAATAAAGTGCAATCGCAATTTGGGGTCCACCATGCAGAGCTGGAAAAGTGCTGCTAGTCAACAATGCGGAACACACGGTGAGGGATTGCCTGTATGCACTGGGTTAATGCCACTCAGTGTGAACAGGATGCTGAGTTCCAACCTCTGTTACTCCACAGAAGAACAGTACAGAAATGAAAGAGAAGCTCTGCTACTGAGCTGTTTCACTTGCACACAGAAACAAAAGAGAAGCTCTGCAACTAACATAGTAACATAGTAGCATAGTTAGTAAGGCCGAAAAAAGACATTTGTCCATCCAGTTCAGCCTATATTCCATCATAATAAATACCCAGATCTACGTCCTTCTACAGAACCTAATAATTGTATGATACAATATTGTTCTGCTCCAGGAAGACATCCAGGCCTCTCTTGAGCTGAGCTGTCACTCGCACACAGAAACTAAAGAGAAGCTCTGCAACTGAGCTGTGTCACTCGCACACAGAAACGAAAGAGAAGCTCTGCAACTGAGCTGTGTCACTCGCACACAGAAACAAAAGAGAAGCTCTGCAACTGAGCTGTGTCACTCGCACAGAAACAAAAGAGAAGCTCTGCAACTGAGCTGTGTCACTCGCACACAGAAATGGAACAGATGCACTGCAACTGAGCTGTGTCAGTCACACACAGAAATGAAAGAGAAGCTCTGCAACTGAGCAGTGTCACTCGCACACAGAAACGGAACAGATGCTCTGAGCTTAATACCTTGACTTTGGTTGTGCTTGCTCTGGAACTCTGCTGTGCTAATTGCACACATGTATGAATCAGATGCTAAGCCAATGGCTTACTGCCTCCACTGATGAAAGCTGCCTGCCTGCGTGTACAGTCCCAAGCTAGACCGACACACAATGCTTGCAGAGTGGTAGCAACTCACTCACATAGCCGTACATAAAATGATACTAGCGCACTTGCATGCACCTCTGAGAGCCTTATAAACATTAGGCTCCACCCCAAACTCTCCCACCCAGCCGGCTGTGAAATCTCTCGCAGGCTAATCCGGAGCTGCCACATCACGGACATGCTCAGTTAGGTGATTTCTGGACTTAGGATCCAGAGTACAAGACTGCACCTGTGCAACACTGGTTACTATAGGTTTGGTTGGAGAGCCAGCAGCAACCAAGCACATACCAAGAGCCTGAACAAGAACGTGTTTATGCTGAGCAGCAATCTGAGCAGCCAGATCTGAATGGGAGACCGCAGAGGCAGAAAAGGCTTGGGATCTATCCCGTACAGCGAGAGAATCCTGACACCTAACAGACAGTGTGTTCTGTGTATTATATACAGGTGATTCTCACAAAGTTAGAATATCATAAAAGGGTTAATTTATTTCAGTTCTTCAATAAATGAAACTCATATTATATAGAGTCATTACAAACAGAACGTTCTATTTCAAGTATTTATTTCTGTTAACGTTGATGAAAACCCAAAAGTCATTATCTCAGTAAATTAGAATACTTTATAACAACAGCTTGAAAAATTATTTTAAAATCTGATATTTTGGCCTACTGAAATGAATGTTCAGTAAATGCAGTCAATACTTGGTCAGGGGCCCTTTTGCATCAATTACTACATCAATGTGGTGTGGCATGGAGGCAATAAGCCTGTGGCACTGCTGAGGTGTTATGGAAGCCCACGTTATATTGATAGCAGCTTTCAGCTCATCTGCTTTGTGGGGTCTGGTGTTCCTCATCTTCCTTCTGACAATACCCCATAGATTCTCATTGGGGTTAAGGTCAGGTGAGTTTGCTGGCCAAACACGCACAGTGATACTGTTGTTTTTAAACCAGGTATTGGTATTTTTGGCAGTGTGGACCAGTGCCAAGTCCTGCTGGAGAATGAAATTTCCATCTCCAAAAATCTTGTCGGTAGAAGGACGCATAAAGTGCTCTAAAATTTCCTGGTAGATGGCTGCACTGATTATGGTCTTGATAAAACACAGTGGACCTACATATGGCTCCCCAAACCATCACTGATTGTGGAAACTTCACACTAGACCTCAAGCAGCTTGGATTGTGGCCTCTCCACTCTTCCTTCAGACTCTGGTACCTTGATTTCCAAATGAAATACAAAATTTACTTTCATCTGAAAACAACATCTTGGACAACTGAGCAACAGTCCAGTTCTTTTTCTCCTTAGTCCAGGTAAGATGGCTCTGGCATTGTCTATTGGTCATGAGTGGCTTGACACAAGGAATGCAACACTTGTAGCCCATGTCCTGGATACGTCTGTAGGTAATGGCTCTTGAAGCAATGACTCCAGCAGCCAGTCCACTCCTTGTAAATTTCCCCCAATTCTTGAATGGCCTTTTCTTAACAATCCTTTCAAGGCTGCGGTTATCCTGGTTGCTTGTGCACCTTTTCTATTACACTTTTTCCTTCCACTCAACTTTCCATTAATATGCTTGGATACAGCACTCTGTGAACAGCCAGCTTCTTTAGCAATGACCTTTTGTGGCTTACTCTCCTTGTGGAGTGTGTCAGTGACTGCCTTCTGGATATCTGTCAACTCAGAAATCTTCCCCATGATTGTGGAACCTACTGAAACAGACCAAGGAACCTTTGTAAATGCTTACTAAGCCTTTGCAGGTTTTTTTGGTAATTATTTTAATTTACTGAGATAATGGCATTTGGGATTCATTGGCTGTAAGCCATAATCATCAACATTAACAGAAATAAACACTTGAAATAGATCACTCTGTTTGTAATGACTGTATATGATTCATGTGTTTCACTTTTGTATTGAAGAAGTTAAATAAATTTAAATTAATTACATTTTTGATGACATTCTAATTTTGTGAGAAGCACCTGTAGATATCCACTTGTGCTAAAAAATCTCAAAAAGATCATAAATAATTTACTTAGTAATCTTATTTGTATATTAGGTCTACTTTGGATGGATTGCATCCATTGTTAAAACTGGCAGCAGATCTGTAAACTAGCAGCATAATCTTTGGCAGTAAATCTTGCACCTGTTGGGTTTATAACGTGTACTTTATTTTCAATATTTTTTATGGGGTTTAGGCTTTGGATAATTTTTGATCTGATTTTAACTGTCTATATACACTATGCATAGGTAGAAAACTATAAATCATATGGATTGGATCAGGGAATGGAGGCTATACAGAACTAAGGAGTACGGATGACAACATGGAAGCAGGTTTACTAAACCTCCAATGATAATGTTGCATTGATAACCATGTTTTTATAAAAATGACATCAAGCTGCCTAGTGACACAACACTGGAATCTGGGTCTCAGTCTGTTAGGTGTTGAGTTCCTACCTCTGCATGGGGCGAATCTCGAAACATCTCCGCTGTGGTCTCCCATTCTTCTCCAGCTGCAGTGAAGTCTGTTCAGCGGAGACATTGGTCCCAGCATCTAGCTCAGGCTAATACTGGATAACTGGTTACTACTGCCCTGCCAGGCTTTGTCCTTGTAGCCAGCAATGTTCAGCAGCGAGCAGGTCTTTCTGGGACTAAGTCCTGCTTTTCCCTTTCTGAGCATGCCCATGGGACGACCTCCCATTGGAGGTCGGGGGTCACATGCATAGATACTGCAGCAAATCCCATTGGTCCTCTAGGAAGGTCCTGAAGGTGTTTTTCTTCTGTGGCAGACTCCCATTGGCCCTTCTGGGAAGGTCCTGTACTTGCTGCAGCTATAAAAGGTTCGCATGGCCGCACGGCCATGCGCTGGTATACAATTGAAAACGTGTGTGTGTTGATGAGTGCAAGTCGTTCTTTAAACATCCCCTCCCTTGTGTATGACTGCTCGCGAAAGGTGGATGTCTCCTATCTAGTGCCCGGCTAAGCAATCAGCACAAAGCCACATATTAACAGCGTCTAACTGCTGTGACCGCCAGTGCAGCGCTGTGCGCTATTAGAGCACTTACCTTACCCCAGTCTGGGTGGTTAGTGGTGTCCGCTAGTGTGGCACAGCATGCACTTCTGTGCATATTAGTTACCTCTGATACCCCAATTGTGGTGTCGATCGCAACAGGTCTACACTAAATCTAAACCTGTGTCCTGGGATAGAGTTCTGTGGTTCCTTGCTTGCGCTCTCTGTGCGGTACCGCGACCCTGTGACATAACAGGGATCGCTTTCTTCATACAGGGTGAAGTTAACCCATGTGTGTATCCTCATTGTACCACCATATAGTCCGTCATTACTTAGCAGCAGGTTCCATCTCTGCACGGTGGACCCCGGGCTGCGAACGCACCTTATTCTATCTATTTAATTATTTGGTGTGTTCCGCTAGCCCTAACACAGTCTCTGCATCATGCTGCACTCAGATCTGATTGGCTAAAACTTGGTGACAATTAATTTTAAAATAAAATGCAAATAAGCTTTTTTTAGAGAGAAAGGCAACATATCTATTGAGACCTGTTGGATGAAGAAATCCTGAAAGTCAAACCATTAAGAATATCTAGGTAAGGCATGGATATGTCAGGTCCTCCAGCATGAAATACATTTCTTGTAGCCTCTTTCCAAACTGGCTGATGGACGAGTCATTTTTATTAGGAGTATTTGTTAATGGATTTTCTAAAGCAGACAGCAACTTAAAGTTCTAAATGGCACGAATAATGGAGCAAGGAAGGGAAAGTGCATTTGTACAAAGCAATGGAATAATTGCCACATTACATCCCAGCTTGTCTTCACTCTACAACTGATTTATACATCTCGTAACATAAAGTGTTGTATTAGTCAGATTTGTAAGTCAGTCCAATAAATAGAATTTTCCTGTTCGAATTCTCAGTTTAGGTATTATTAAATGTTGCAGATCTTTTGTGTATTTGCAACAATTTACCTTGCAATAGACATGGGCAGAGCTGTTCAAGTACAATGTATAAGAAAAAATCTGAAAACTATTTCCAGCTAAATCAATGTACTTATATTTGATGAATTGTAACTCATATTTACTTATATCTTAATATATATAAATGAACTTATTACAAGCTTTTTTTGTGACCAGGAAAATGATGATAAATACAATCACAATGAAGTTGTTCAAGTGCTGCAATCCTCAAAAAATAAAAGACGTTAACTTTCAGTGAAGCGGCTCTGCAGGGGATGTTACATCTACACTTGCAGAGCCGCTGAGCTCACTGATTGGCTGTCAAGTGGCGTCAGTGCCTCATCTATTGCCAGGCAGCAGGAGCAGTAGCAGATACGTCAATGGACCCAGGAGAGGGGAATATATTGCAGTTTGGTGTTTTATAACAAATTGCAACCAGGATAGAAACATAATTAAAAGGGAACAGCCCCTTTAGGGATGCATGTATTTTTTAGTGATGTTGAACAAAAGTATTCAAGTTTAGCAAACTATCTAGTACTCTACAGCTAGTCAGCGAAAATTACAATTTACCAAAACATTCCCTTTTGATAAAGCCTACGCGAAACGCGCGTCAGGGGGTGGATCCGATCCCTTGGCTTTTTGTTACACTCATCATGGGTAAGCTATCATGCTACTAAATGCACTGTAACTCTTTTTTCTCCTTTGTGGGGGCATTGGTCACTGTCACAGCCTAAGGGAAATACACTATGTGAGGGATATCCAATAGTAAGGTTAATATTGATGTTATATGAACAGCATTATATTGGGTGTCAGCAAAGTTTACAGTGTTTCATATTGGGACCATAGTAACATAGTAACATAGTAACATAGTAACATAGTTAGTAAGGCCGAAAAAAGACATTTGTCCATCCAGTTCAGCCTATATTCCATCATAATAAATACCCAGATCTACGTCCTTCTACAGAACCTAATAATTGTATGATACAATATTGTTCTGCTCCAGGAAGACATCCAGGCCTCTCTTGAACCCCTCGACTGAGTTCGCCATCACCACCTCCTCAGGCAAGCAATTCCAGATTCTCACTGCCCTAACAGTAAAGAATCCTCTCCTATGTTGGTGGAAAAACCTTCTCTCCTCCAGACGCAAAGAATGCCCCCTTGTGCCTGTCACCTTCCTTGGTATAAACAGATCCTCAGCGAGATATTTGTATTGTCCCCTTATATACTTATACATGGTTATTAGATCGCCCCTCAGTCGTCTTTTTTCTAGACTAAATAATCCTAATTTCGCTAATCTATCTGGGTATTGTAGTTCTCCCATCCCCTTTATTAATTTTGTTGCCCTCCTTTGTACTCTCTCTAGTTCCATTATATCCTTCCTGAGCACCGGTGCCCAAAACTGGACACAGTACTCCATGTGCGGTCTAACTAGGGATTTGTACAGAGGCAGTATAATGCTCTCATCATGTGTATCCAGACCTCTTTTAATGCACCCCATGATCCTGTTTGCCTTGGCAGCTGCTGCCTGGCACTGGCTGCTCCAGGTAAGTTTATCATTAACTAGGATCCCCAAGTCCTTCTCCCTGTCAGATTTACCCAGTGGTTTCCCGTTCAGTGTGTAATGGTGATATTGATTCCCTCTTCCCATGTGTATAACCTTACATTTATCATTGTTAAACCTCATCTGCCACCTTTCAGCCCAAGTTTCCAACTTATCCAGATCCATCTGTAGCAGAATACTATCTTCTCTTGTATTAACTGCTTTACATAGTTTTGTATCATCTGCAAATATCGATATTTTACTGTGTAAACCTTCTACCAGATCATTAATGAATATGTTGAAGAGAACAGGTCCCAATACTGACCCCTGCGGTACCCCACTGGTCACAGCGACCCAGTTAGAGACTATACCATTTATAACCACCCTCTGCTTTCTATCACTAAGCCAGTTACTAACCCATTTACACACATTTTCCCCCAGACCAAGCATTCTCATTTTGTGTACCAACCTCTTGTGCGGCACGGTATCAAACGCTTTGGAAAAATCGAGATATACCACGTCCAATGACTCACCGTGGTCCAGTCTATAGCTTACCTCTTCATAAAAACTGATTAGATTGGTTTGACAGGAGCGATTTCTCATAAACCCATGCTGATATGGAGTTAAACAGTTATTCTCATTGAGATAATCCAGAATAACATCCCTCAGAAACCCTTCAAATATTTTACCAACAATAGAGGTTAGACTTACTGGCCTATAATTTCCGGGTTCACTTTTAGAGCCCTTTTTGAATATTGGCACCACATTTGCTATGCGCCAGTCCTGCGGAACAGACCCTGTCGCTATAGAGTCACTAAAAATAAGAAATAATGGTTTATCTATTACATTACTTAGTTCTCTTAGTACTCGTGGGTGTATGCCATCCGGACCCGGAGATTTATCTATTTTAATCTTATTTAGCCGGTTTCGCACCTCTTCTTGGGTTAGATTGGTGACCCTTAATATAGGGTTTTCATTGTTTCTTGGGATTTCACCTAGCATTTCATTTTCCACCGTGAATACCGTGGAGAAGAAGGTGTTTAATATGTTAGCTTTTTCCTCGTCATCTACAACCATTCTTTCCTCACTATTTTTTAAGGGGCCTACATTTTCAGTTTTTATTCTTTTACTATTGATATAGTTGAAGAACAGTTTGGGATTAGTTTTACTCTCCTTAGCAATGTGCTTCTCTGTTTCCTTTTTGGCAGCTTTAATTAGTTTTTTAGATAAAGTATTTTTCTCCCTATAGTTTTTTAGAGCTTCAATGGTGCCATCCTGCTTTAGTAGTGCAAATGCTTTCTTTTTACTGTTAATTGCCTGTCTTACTTCTTTGTTTAGCCACATTGGGTTTTTCCTATTTCTAGTCCTTTTATTCCCACAAGGTATAAACCGCTTACACTGCCTATTTAGGATGTTCTTAAACATTTCCCATTTATTATCTGTATTCTCATTTCTGAGGATATTGTCCCAGTCTACCAGATTAAGGGCATCTCTAAGCTGTTCAAACTTTGCCTTCCTAAAGTTCAATGTTTTTGTGACTCCCTGACAAGTCCCCCTAGTGAAAGACAGGTGAAACTGCACAATATTGTGGTCGCTATTTCCTAAATGCCCAACCACCTGCAGATTTGTTATTCTGTCAGGTCTATTAGATAGTATTAGGTCTAAAAGTGCTGCTCCTCTGGTTGGATTCTGCACCAATTGTGAAAGATAATTTTTCTTGGTTATTAGCAGAAACCTGTTGCCTTTATGGGTTTCACAGGTTTCACTTTCCCAGTTAATATCCGGGTAGTTAAAGTCCCATAGTGATGGTTTATACTATTAATCTTTATGCCTGGGACCTACGTGTCTCTTACTAGGGTCTCCTTTTTTTCTATGGTTGTGTTACATTTGTGATAAATTGTGTAACATTATTTGTAATAAAAATTAAACTTTTTTAATTTATTTTTTGTGTATGGAACTCCATTTTTTTCATTGTTCCTCAAATTTACCAAAACATATTGGTTCTATGAGAGACGTTGTGATATCAAATCCAATACATCATCTAGTAGGGTTTTCATATCCAATCATGATTAGCAATTTATTTAAATACCTAATGGGTATATTTTGTGCTTTTTTTTGTAAAACATAAGACTAATTTGACTTACAGTATATCCTCCCTAATCATTTTATTAACATTTATCTTTGTATATAGACTTTGTTTAATATTGTTGCTTACAAATTTTAGAGAAGCACTCCCATCAAAGTTTTTATTCTCTTAATATATTGCAGTTATCATATTATATGTCACTGTGTACTTACAATTGCTTATTTTTGCCTTTCTACCCAGTTAATTCTTCTCTTTTCCATTTGGTTTATGACATCATGTGATTAAAACTGACTAGCTGAATCATTCTAATCTCTATATGGAAACAGGAGGTCAATTTTCCCTGCATGAGTCATCACTGCAAAAGACCCTGGCAGGGCAGGGGGAGGAGGGAGCAGCTGGTCAGAAAGTGAAGAGGAGAATCATTTCTCCAGGGACAAGAGACTTCCTGGTTCTACATAGAGCAGAGAAAAGAGAAGAATAAACTAGGTAGAAAGGTAAAATGAGCAATCGTAAGAACACAGTGCTATATAATATGATGAATGCAATATATTAAGACAGAGGATAAAAACTTTAAGGCTCCTTCACGGTAGAGAATCTGCACTGGTATATACCGGCATTGCTGTCTTTGACTCAAACCGCATCTGTTCTCTAAATTTCACCTATATTTATTGCATCATTCTGTAGGAGAAATATGAGGACATTTACTCTGTGTCAAAACATTCTTCTGTTTTCATTTTCATCAGAAAAATGTCTCAGCTGAGTTATGTGTAAAAGAAACAATACCTTTCACTCATATGAATTTCAGCTTTGAGTTGATTTGTGCAGCCATGTTTTTTTTTATGTGCTTTAGAGATAATAACAGTGACAGCTATTAATCCATATGAGCTCATGGCTGTCAATCTTCACAGTCTGGTAACAATCCCCAAAACATATATCACTTTGACTTCTTAGCATCCAGCCTGTACAAATGAATAGAGATGACTGAATTTGATAGGGTCCATGCTTATTCGGCAGGCTATAGCACTTACTGAATAAGCTGCAGCGGGAACCTGGATACTTTGAGCGCTCCTGCTCATCAGCTATCCCGCTCAGCATCTGCATGTGTCGCGGCGGTGTGACATTCACAACACCTGCATGGAGAGCCCAACACACAGGCTTTTCATTCATGTGTTGTGACAGTGACACAGCCGCGACACATGCAGCTGCGGCGTCGGACAGCTGATCAGCTGTAGTGCTCCGGGTATCCAGGTTTGGTAAGCACTATAGCTTGCCAAATAAGCAAGGACCCGATCAAATTCAGTCATCTCTACAAATTAATAGACATTGTGGGTTTATCTTATAAAGCAAATTCACATTTCGCATCAGTGTCAAAGACATTGGCATCCTGACAACAATGCGGTGCTTAAGCGTTGTAAAAATAATTGTGGATAATGATCTTTTGTACATTCGATTCAAGCACCCTTTTATGACTTGACACTTCTGGCAATATGTTTTCAATTAATTAAATAACTTCATCTCTCGATGACAAATCTCATCTTAACCCATTTCAAAGTCAAGCTGAGAACATAGTGACAAAAAGATCTGTAATTCAAGCTGCCATGATGATATTACTTGTTCAAACATTTTTTCTTTAAAAGTATGATATCAAAAAAGTGCAGTTACCAGCCAATTCATACCATCTATGTGCAAATCATTTTGGTAAGAAAAGGACAAGGACACTTGAATGTGGATGTTTCAATGTGAATGAATAATCTAGCCTGCCAACATGTTAATGGGGAGAGCTATTTCACCACACAGTTAAATTGTCTAATCTTTAAAATTAAAGTAAACATTAATTGCATACAACTATTGTACCATCGCCTATAAGTATCCAACTAGAGTATTGGGACCAATAAAATGATGATTTAACCGTACAGAATACTGAATCAGCAGCATAGCCTGAGTGGCAACATACACTTTAAAACAAGACGAAAAATAATAATAATAAACTGCTTTTAAGCCAACAATCAAACAGCAAATAGAAACAATAAATATATAGCCAGTTTGTAATTGCAATATTCCATAATATTTGATAATCTGGTACATATTAAAATCTGGAATATAAATGCTCATGGTTCCTGGGCATTGATGGTTAATTGCGAAGTGTCTCATGGTTTGCTCTCATACCTAAGACCATTGTCTTTGCTTTATTACCTCAATCTAATTTCTATAAAACTGCCACTAATCAAAGACTACTTTGAAGACTACAAACAAGGAATATCAGCAAAGTCCAAATCTCCTTATGAGAGTCAATGAAGATGATCATTGAGTCCTTCATACTTTGTGAGTCAGTGGAGTCCATGCCACTCTGTCCACTTATCTGAGAGGTAGTCATAGAAAATAATTCAGAACAACTTAGGATGTGAAGCTGTTCAATATCATTAAGGGTATAATTCCAACAGCAACATGAAATAATCACTGTTTGAATTAGAGTTTTTCATAATTGTTGTTCTGCACTCATTACTAAATGGTGAACGGGTGGATTTGCCAGACCATCAGATATAGGATAAAAAAAAAATGTGTGTGTAATTTTTAGTCCAAAATCCAGGGGTAGGATATTTATATTCTAGTACCTATGACCAACAACTATAGTTAGGTTAATTTTAGACCACAGGTCTGATAAGTCAGACTATCAACATCTTAGCTTCCTTTAATGTTATTAAGTTGGGTCATTATATATGTATTAGTGATTGGTCCAGGTTTTTTTTTCCCAATGTAGAATTACATTGTGGTAGCCATGCATATACAGTAAAATGCCATGACAGTAAGCTATACCAACATCATCACATGATGGCTATAATAAAGTAAAGCCAACACCTCACTTTAATGGCCATGATCAAAGATATAAGACAAAAGATAAGACATTAAGATATGAAAGTTAAGACATTATAACATCTGTGGTTTTAAAGAGGGAGATGACACCCTTTGTGAACTTATTGCAATCACCCTTCACAATGTGATAATAGGGTACCTGCTGATAAATTGCCATGGCAGTAAGGAGTCCAATATTGGACCCTTTTTGAAAGCCTAGTAGACGTTTCCGGATAAAATGAGCACAATGTCAGAATTGCTGTTTTTCAGTCCCCCACCTGCTAAAGCAGATTGGCAGCAATGAAAACTACAACTCTTCCTCGGTTTGACCAATTGTTATAAGAGGTAGAGTATAAATCATTTTTTGTAACCAAAAAAGAAAAAAATACCACTAAAATGTAACTTTTATTAATGAAAGATAAAATTATTCACACATTACGGTCACAGAGATTAAATAACACAGTCTTATCCTAAATAGAAAAGATTAACTGGGGGGAGACAGTGAACTTCCCCTTCCTTAGTCTACCTTTCCGCAGTAAGGTAGGGTAAGGAAAGGAAAGTTCACTGACTCCTCCCCCAGTTAATCTTTTCTATTTAGGATAAGATTGTGTTATTTAATCTCTTTGACCCTAACATATGGGTAATTTTACCTTTAACCCCTTCATGACCCAGCCTATTTTGACCTTAAAGACCTTGCCGTTTTTTGCAATTCTGACCAGTGTCCCTTTATGAGGTAATAACTCAGGAACGCTTCAACGGATCCTAGCGGTTCTGAGATTGTTTTTTTGTGACATATTGGGCTTCATGTTAGTGGTAAATTTAGGTCAATAAATTCTGCGTTTATTTGTGATAAAAACGGAAATTTGGCAAAAATTTTGAAAATTTCGCAATTTTCACATTTTGAATTTTTATTCTGTTAAACCAGAGAGATATGTGACACAAAATAGTTAATAAATAACATTTCCCACATGTTTACTTTACATCAGCACAATTTCGGAAACAAATTTTTTTTTTGTTAGGAAGTTATAAGGGTTAAAATTTGACCAGCGATTTGTCATTTTTACAACGAAATTTACAAAACCATTTTTTTAGGGACCACCTCACATTTGAAGTCAGTTTGAGGGGTCTATATGGCTGAAAATACCCAAAAGTGACACTATTCTAAAAACTGCACCCCTCAAGGTACTCAAAACCACATTCAAGAAGTTTATTAACCCTTCAGGTGCTTCACAGCAGCAGAAGCAACATGGAAGGAAAAAATGAACATTTAACTTTTTAGTCACAAAAATTATCTTTTAGCAACAATTTTTTTATTTTCCCAATGGTAAAAGGAGAAACTGAACCACGAAAGTTGTTGTCCAATTTGTCCTGAGTACGCTGATACCTCATATGTGGGGGTAAACCACTGTTTGGGCGCACGGCAGGGCTTGGAAGGGAAGGAGCGCCATTTGACTTTTTGAATCAAAAATTGGCTCCACTCTTTAGCGGACACCATGTCACGTTTGGAGAGCCCCCGTGTGCCTAAAAATTGGAGCTCCCCCACAAGTGACCCCATTTTGGAAACTAGACGCCCCAAGGAACATATCTAGATGCATAGTGAGCACTTTGAACCCCCAGGTGCTTCACAAATTGATCTGTAATAATGAAAAAGTACTTTTTTTTCACAAAAAAATTCTTTTCGCCTCAATTTTTTCATTTTCACATGGGCAGTAGGATAAAATGGATCATAAAATTTGTTGGGCAATTTCTCCCGAGTACGCCGATACCTCATATGTGGGGGTAAACCACTGTTTGGGCACACGGCAGGGCTCGGAAGGGAAGGCGCGCCATTTGACTTTTTGAATGGAAAATTAGCTCCAATTGTTAGCGGACACCATGTCGCGTTTGGAGAGCCCCTGTGTGCCTATGCATTGGAGCTCCCCCACAAGTGACCCCATTTTGGAAACTAGACCCCCCAAGGAACTTACCTAGATGCATAATGAGCACTTTAAACCCCCAGGTGCTTCACAGAAGTTTATAACGCAGAGCCATGAAAATAAAAAATAATTTTTCTTTCCTCAAAAATGATTTTTTAGCCTGGAATTTCCTATTTTGCCAAGGATAATAGGAGAAATTGGACCCCAAATATTGTTGTCCAGTTTGTCCTGAGTACGCTGATACCCCATATGTGGGGGTAAACCACTGTTTGGGCGCACGGCAGGGCTCGGAAGGGATGGCACGCCATTTGGCTTTTTAAATGGAAAATTAGCTCCAATCATTAGCGGACACCATGTCACGTTTGGAGAGCCCCTGTGTGCCTAAACATTGGAGATTCCCCAGAAATGACCCCATTTTGGAAACTAGACCCCCAAAGGAACTAATCTAGATGTGTGGTGAGGACTTTGAACCCCCAGGTGCTTCACAGAAGTTTATAACGCAGAGCCATGAAAATAAAAAATAAAATTATTTTCTCAAAAATGATCTTTTAGCCTGGAATTTTTTATTTTACAAAGGGTAACAGGAGAAATTTGACCCCAAAAGTTGTTGTCCAGTTTCTCCTGAGTACGCTGATACCCTATATGCGGGGGTAAACCACTGTTTGGCACATGCCGGGGCTCGGAAGTGAAGTAGTGACATTTTGAAATGCAGACTTTGATGGAATGCTCTGTGGGCGTCACGTTGCGTTTGCAGAGCCCCTGATGTGGCTTAACAGTAGAAACCCCCCACAAGTGACCCCATTTTGGAAACTAGACCCCGAAAGGAACTTATCTAGATGTGTGGTGAGCACTTTGAACCCCCAAGTGCTTCACAGAAGTTTATAATGCAGAGCCGTGAAAATAATAAATACGTTTTCTTTCCTCAAAAATAATTATTTAGCCCAGAATTTTTTAATTTTCCCAAGGGTAACAGGAGAAATTTGACCCCAATATTTGTTGTCCAGTTTCTCCTGAGTACGGTGATACCCCATATGTGGGGGTAAACTACTGTTTGGGCACATGCCGGGGCTCGGAATTGAAGTAGTGACGTTTTGAAATGCAGACTTTGATGGAATGCTCTGCGGGCGTCACGTTGCGTTTGCAGAGCCCCTGATGTGCCTAAACAGTAGAAACCCCCCACAAGTGACCCCATTTTGGAAACTAGACCCCGAAAGGAACTTATCTAGATGTGTGGTGAGCACTTTGAACCCCCAAGTGCTTCATAGAAGTTTATAATGCAGAGCTGTGAAAATAATAAATACGTTTTCTTTCCTCAAAAATAATTATTTAGCCCAGAATTTTTTATTTTCCCAAGGGTTACAGGAGAAATTGGACCCCAAAAGTTGTTGTCCAGTTTCTCCTGAGTACGCTGATACCCCATGTGTGGGGGTAAACCACTGTTTGGGCACACGTCGGGGCTCAGAAGGGAAGTAGTGACTTTTGAAATGCAGACTTTGATGGAATGGTCTGCGGGCGTCACATTGCGTTTGCAGAGCCCCTGGTGTGCCTAAACAGTAGAAACCCCCCACAAGTGACCCCATTTTAGAAACTAGACCCCCCAAGGAACTTATCTAGATATGTGCTGAGCACTTTGAACCCCCAAGTGCTTCACAGACGTTTACAACGCAGAGCCGTGAAAATAAAAAATCATTTTTCTTTCCTCAAAAATGATGTTTTAGCAAGCATTTCTTTATTTTCACAAGGGTAACAGGAGAAATTGGACCCCAGTAATTGTTGCGCAGTTTGTCCTGAGTATGCTGGTACCCCATATGTGGGGGTAAACCACTGTTTGGGTGCACGTCGGGGCTCGGAAGTGAGGGAGCACCATTTGACTTTTTGAATACAAGATTGGCTGGAATCAATGGTGGCGCCATGTTGCGTTTGGAGACCCCCTGATGTGCCTAAACAGTGGAAACCCCTCAATTCTAACTCCAACACACCCCTAACCTTATCCCAACTGTAGCCGTAACCCTAATCACAACCCTAACCCCAACACACCCGTAACCCCAACACACCCCTAACCCTAACCACAACCCTAATTCCAACCCAACCCTAGCCCTAAGGCTATGTGCCAACGTTGCGGATTCGTATGAGATTTTTCAGCACCATTTTTGAAAAATCCGCGGGTAAAAGGCACTGCGTTTTACCTGCGGATTTACCGCGGATTTCCAGTGTTTTTTGTCCGGATTTCACCTGCGGATTCCTATTGAGGAACAGGTGTAAAACGCTGCGGAATCCGCACAAAGAATTGACATGCTGCGGAAAATACAACGCAGCGTTCCCGCGCGGTATTTTCCGCACCATGGGCACAGCGGATTTGGCTTTCCATATCTTTACATGGTACTGTAAACCTGATGGAACTCTGCTGCGGATCCGCAGCGGCCTATCCGCACCGTGTGCACATAGCCTAATTCTAAAGGTATGTGCACACGCTGCGGAAAACGCTGCGGATCCGCAGCAGTTTCCCATGAGTTTACAGTTCAATGCAAACCTATGGAAAACAAAAATCGCTGTACACATGCTGCAGAAAAACTGCACGGAAATGCAGCGGTTTACATTCCGCAGCATGTCACTTCTTTCTGCGGATTCCGCAGCGGTTTTACAACTGCTCAAATAGAAAATCGCAATTGTAAAACCGCAGTGAAATGCGCAGAAAAAACATGGTAAATCCGCCATAAATCCGCAGCGGTTTAGCACTGCGGATTTATCAAATCCGCAGCGGAAAAATCCGCAGAGGACCAGAATACGTGTGCACATACCGAAACCCTAACCCTAACCCTACCCCTAACCCTACCCCTAACCCTAACCCTACCCCTAACCCTACCCCTAACCCTAACCCTACCCCTAACCCTAACCCTACCCCTAACCCTAACCCTAACCCTAGTTCTTACCCCAACCTTAGTGGAAAAAAAAAATTATTTTTTTTATTGTCCCTACCTATGGGGGTGACAAAGGGGGGGGGGTCATTTACTTTTTTTTTTATTTTGATCACTGAGATATAACCTATCTCAGTGATCAAAATTAACTCTGGAACGAATCTGCCGGCCGGCAGATTCGGCCGGCAGATTCGGCGGGCGCACTGCACATGCGCCCGCCATTTTGGAAGATGGCGGCGCCCAGGAAAGAAGATGGACGGTCCCCGGGAGGCCAGGTAAGTATAAGGGGGGGAGATCAGGGCACGGGGGTGGATCGGAACACGGGGGGGTGGATTGGAGCACGGAGTGGGGGATCGCTGTGCGGGCGGGTGGATCGGAGCACGGGGGGGAATCGCTGTGCGGGGGGGATCGCTGTGGGGGGGGGATCGGAGTGCGGGGGGGTTTGATTGGAGCACGGGGGGTGTGATTGGAGCACGGGGGGAGCGGGCAGGAGGACGGGGGAGCGGAGCACAGGACCGAGGGGAGCAGACCACAGATCGGGGAGCTGGGGGGGCGATCGGAGGAGTGGGGTGGGTGCACATTAGTGTGTGGATTGTAATATCTCACCATTTTTTTAGGTGAAATATTACAAATCGCTCTGATTGGCAGTTTCACTTTCAACAGCCAATCAGAGCGATCGTAGCCATGAGGGGGTGAAGCCACCCCCCCTGGGCTAAACTACCACTCCCCCTGTCCCTGCAGATCGGGTAAAATGGGAGTTAACCCTTTCACCCGATCTGCAGGGACGCGATCATGGGTCGGAATGGCACCGACTTTCATGACGCAGCGTATGCGTCAAAGGTCGGGAAGGGATTAATTAATAAAAGATACATTTTAGGGGTATCTTTTTCTTTTTTGGTTAAAAATACAACTCATCCTCCAAAAATAATCTCCAAGCAAATTGCTGATGGAAAAATGAAAAAGGTAATTTGCAAAACAATCCACATCTATAAATCATTTCTATAATACACGTGTTTTTTGTCATGTATTTGTAAGAACATACACTATTTTACTCTGTTTTGATGGATATTTTTCATTGTTTTAGCATTTTTTTGCTGCAAAATCATCAAAAACTGCGATAAGATTAATTTATGTGTGGAAGATGCACCAAATAGGTGATATTACACCTTTTCTTACATGCATTAAAAAACACAAGAAAAAGTGTAATCTTTAGGCTCATTTTCTCATTCAAATAAATAGAAATCTTGCTGCAAGCAGATTTGGTGCATTTTTGTGGATTTAAAATTAAATTAGTTCCAAAAATCACAAAGTAAATGTGTGTAAACATAACCAAATGGGGTTATGAATAATAATAATAATAATAATAATAATAATATTCTTTATTTATAGAGCGCCAACATGTTCTGCAGCGCTTTACAGTTAAGCAGTTTCAAACACAAGTCATAAATAACAATGTTAACAATACAATAATTAAAGCACAATAGGACGACCCTGCTCGTGAAAGCTTACAATCTACAATGAGATGGGGGAGATACAAAGTACAGGAGATTATTTACAAGGATGCATTTACAATGATGGTCCAGCCATCTTATTAAAACATATAACTTAACCCTCAAAAAACAAGCTGTCAAAAAACTAAATTGACACAAAAATATGAAAGTTAAAGCTACTGCATTACATCTTTAATTGATGACCCAGCACTGAAATGGTGGAAACCTTTGCAAAAAAATACCATCTGACCAGATCTAATAATTTGTTGAGGATTTTCATTTCAACTCATTTGTATGTTTCTGCAAGTCTCTGAGAAAACTTTAAAAATGCTATCTGAACTACAGTTTTGGGTGTAGTGAATATGTAAAAAATTGTGTTCAGACCGTAGAGCATATTAAACACATAATAAATAATAAATCTCACCTGGACAACACCTGTCTCCCTTCACGGCCTCTCTCTGGTCTAGTCATCTTCTTTGGTCAGAACCCCATGTGGTGTAAACTGGGCTATATTTTTCATCTTCCAGCACCCAACATCTTTGATATCTTCTGGCACCCATGGCACAGACAAAGGAGAGCCAAGTGAGACTATTTTTTAAAATTTTTTTTAACCCTACTTGTCTGCCGATTGGCTTCCATTTTACTGGATTTGTGTATATTGAATTGAAAAAAAAAAATCAGATTCTGGTCAACCAGAATTTTTGTCAATTTTTTGTTAATTTCTAGTGATCATACATATTTTAAAATAGGAACAATCAATAATAATGGAGCACAAAAGGCAATAAACCCAACAGACCCAATAGATAACTGCCTTTATTCTCCTGACAGGAGTGTTCCCACTAATGGACGCTACAGTTGCATTAACAAGACTTTATCAGGGAGTTGCTAATTATGCAATTTCCATGCCAAAGGTGTGACCACGTTGTAATACTAAAATCAAAACATGTCACTTACCTGTAATTGTAAAGTGTCTACGAGCTTCAGGCATATTAGAGCTACAGGTCCGGGGAGACCTTCGCTAGTTTTGCTGTGACTGAACCTTCATCTTTTTCAGTTGTTTTATTTCTGTGGCCAGGGATATATTTTGCTTTGTTAAGCGACCTTGTTTTTGATCATCTTATTCAGCCATGTTATTCATATGGGAGTACACAGTAGTGACAAGGAGATACTGCTTGAAGCTGTTATGTGCCACAAGTCAATGATGAAGTCTTTCAGCTCAAATTTAAACATAAAGGAGATAAAAGGGCACAAAGGGAAGAGAAATTGAGAAGTGCCGGGAATGCATGTTTGTAGAACTGGTAATATGAATATTAGATTTTAACAGGGCTTCTGAATAGCTTGGAAGTGACATGCATTCACACACATATACTGTATATATATATATATATATATATATTTATATATAAATATACACATGCATATATATAAGTATATTCATGTTTATAAATACAGATTGACAGTATATAAGAATCACTGATAGAAGGGCTAGTACAACATTTGCCTTGTGGCTCTTTACCTTTGGAGCGCCAACAAGCCTGTTGGCATTTGCCAAGATATTTGAAAACAAAAGTAGTGTAGAGAAGTCACCCATTCTTCATGCAATTGTTATCCATGCAGTGCAGCAATTTATGAGTTGCTTAACCCGTTCACGACCTTGGGATTTTTCTTTTTTGCATCTTTGTATTTTGCTCCCTTTCTGTGCATAGCTATAACTATTTTATTTTTCCGTCAATATGACCATGTGAGAGATTATTTTTGTGGGACGATTTGTACTTTTAAGCGACTCCATTGATTTTGCCATATAGTGTACTGGAAATGGGAGAAAAATTCCAAGTAATGGAGACCCCGTAACATCTCCATTTTTTGGGATCTTGAGCTTGGTGTCTCTTTATTTTTTGCTCACTGAGCTGACATTTTAGTTGATAACATTTTTGGGTAGATACGATGTTGTACCGCTTACCAATCAGATCAATTTAATTTATATTTTGATAAATTTGGCGTTTCACGGCGCTGCCAAATTTGTGGTTTTTTTAATGGGTCAAGTTTTTTACTTGATTTACTTGCTTCAATAGTCCCCTTAGGAGACTTTAATCTGCAATCATCTGATCACTTGTGATATAGCCCTGCTATGTCTAGCAAAAATCCTCATCTCCTATGAAAGCCACCCACGGGAAGGCAGTTAAAAGGAAATCTGCAATGACAAGCACGGGGGTCTTGGGCAGACCACTGGCTGTTATGCCAACCCATGATCTTATGACTGGGGCACCTATGGCCAGGGTTTGTGACATGCTTCTGGGTCACTTGTGTTAAATGCCATGTCACTGTCAGTAATAGGTATGTAAAAAACAGGTGACTCGTACACCTTGTGAAGTGGACAGTTGCAGTTAAATGTCTGAATTTTGGATAATTTTGTTTTACTTTTACAAAAACAATTACTAACTCTAGTAGTACTACGGAGGACAGAGAATGAACTTCAATCCAATATTGCAGCCAGCATGCAGCCAGCGGGTAAGGAAAGGGTGAATCAAACACCCAAAAACCCCGCCTCCATGGCTGAAGATTATTCCCTCCAAATTCAGGTGACAGTGTCCCTTTAAGTACTGTACGTACATTACCCCAATGCAAACCACATAAGAAATCCTGGCATGCAGAAACCAGGTCAGCACGCTTCCCAGAAGTAATCGCCCTTCTGTAGAAGTCCTTATGTGTTCAGTCATTACCCTACCCCTCCGACTGATCTCTGCTGAAGTGTTAAAGTGACCACAAGTAAAGTCCTTTGTAAACTAATGTTAAAAAATAGGCATTTAGGCAGAAATATAAATATAAGATAGAAATCGATAAGCAGATTAGTGCAATTCATTGTGACAGCATGTAAATAATAAGTGTTGCAGGCAATGATTATATTTGTATTAATTTATGTCTAACATAACCTTACACCCGAGAGATAAGACTCAGACTCAGCAAAGCTAAGGAAATCTATGAAGGTCATGCTTATGGATTACTCCAGATAAGGGTCCATTAGACTTAAATCAACATCTTAAATATATAGCGCTTTAGAAGTATTTGCTTAGCTCTAAGCTCCTGGTGTCAGTAACAGTTTCTAATACCCTGCATATTTTCCTTGCCTGAAGAGGTATAACAGAATTTGTATCTGTCAGAGATCTAAAAGACTTTGATGAATTAAACCATTGCTTCTCGGAGTGCACTTGTGTTCCAAATAAGATCACATACAAAAAGCTGAAACTGACAAAAATTAAATTCACGCCTCTGGCAGTGACAACATGTTGAAGAGATTTCAATATCAGCAATGTGTTAGGCATTGATAATAATCTACTGTTGTACCGAAAATAATGGTGTGAATGGCGGCTTTGAAGACACAATCCATAATTGAAAGTTGTTGCATTTCACAACCTGGAGAAAAAAAGGGAAAGTTTCTACATTTTCTTCTTTATTAGACTCTAGGCCGGGGTTAAGGTATGGAAAATCAGTCCGAGTCTCCCTGCTGTGAGTCGCACGAGTGTTCTCCATATGGTCATCCGTGTGTAATGCGTTTGCAATGCAATGTGATTTTCTCGCACCTATGTATCCATATGACATCCGTATAACATGCGTATGGTTTACATTTCGCACTGCTTTTCCCCATTGAATTTAATGGCTCAATGGGCTGAAATGAGGAAAATGTGTGCGTATTTCTTGCAAGTCACACTGATGGTCTGTATGGTGTGTGATTTTTTTTTTCGCACCCATAGACTTGCATTGGCGATATTCGGACAATATACAGGTAAAATCACAACATGCTGCGATTTCACTCACATGCTGAAAAATGAAATAATACGGTAATGTGAGCTGCCCCATAGATTAACACTGGTCCGGGTGCTGTGCGATGTTTTCTCGCATAGCACTCGTCCGTATTCTATGCTAGTGTGACCCCGGCCTTAGATAGAGAAACTTACAATGCTATATACAGTGGGGCAAAAAAGTATTTAGTCAGTCAGCAATAGTGCAATTTCCACCACTTAAAAAGATGAGAGGCGTCTGTAATTTACATCATAGGTAGACCTCAACTATGGGAGACAAACTGAGAAAAAAAAATCCAGAAAATCACATTGTCTGTTTTTTTATCATTTTTTTTGCATATTATGGTGGAAAATAAGTATTTGGTCAGAAACAAACAATCAAGATTTCTGGCTCTCACAGACCTGTAACTTCTTCTTTAAGAGTCTCCTCTTTCCTCCACTCATTACCTGTAGTAATGGCACCTGTTTAAACTTGTTATCAGTATAAAAAGACACCTGTGCACACCCTCAAACAGTCTGACTCCAAACTCCACTATGGTGAAGACCAAAGAGCTGTCAAAGGACACCAGAAACAAAATTGTAGCCCTGCACCAGGCTGGGAAGACTGAATCTGCAATAGCCAACCAGCTTGGAGTGAAGAAATCAACAGTGGGAGCAATAATTAGAAAATGGAAGACATACAAGGCCACTGATAATCTCCCTCGATCTGGGGCTCCACGCAAAATCCCACCCCGTGGGGTCAGAATGATCACAAGAACGGTGAGCAAAAATCCCAGAACCACGCGGGGGGACCTAGTGAATGAACCGCAGAGAGCTGGGACCAATGTAACAAGGCCTATCATAAGTAACACACTACGCCACCATGGACTCAGATCCTGCAGTGCCAGACGTGTCCCACTGCTTAAGCCAGTACATGTCCGGGCCCGTCTGAAGTTTGCTAGAGAGCATTTGGATGATCCCGAGGAGTATTGGGAGAATGTCCTATGGTCTTATGAAACCAAACTGGAACTGTTTGGTAGAAACACAATTTGTCGTGTTTGGAGGAAAAAGAATACTGAGTTGCATCCATCAAACACCATACCTACTGTAAAGCATGGTGGTGGAAACATCATGCTTTGGGGCTGTTTCTCTGCAAAGGGGCCAGGACGACTGATCCGGGTACATGAAAGAATGAATGGGGCCATGTATCGTGAGATTTTGAGTGCAAACCTCCTTCCATCAGCAAGGGCATTGAAGATGAAACGTGGCTGGGTCTTTCAACATGACAATGATCCAAAGCACACCGCCAGGGCAACGAAGGAGTGGCTTCGTAAGAAGCATTTCAAGGTCCTGGAGTGGCCTAGCCAGTCTCCAGATCTCAACCCTATAGAAAACCTTTGGAGGGAGTTGAAAGTCCGTGTTGCCAAGCGAAAAGCCAAAAACATCACTGCTCTAGAGGAGATCTGCATGGAGGAATGGGCCAACATACCAACAACAGTGTGTGACAACCTTGTGAAGACTTACAGAAAACGTTTGACCTCTGTCATTGCCAACAAAGGATATATTACAAAGTATTAAGATGAAATTTTGTTTCTGACCAAATACTTATTTTCCCCCATAATATGCAAATAAAATGTTAAAAAAACAGACAATGTGATTTTCTGGATTTTTTTTTCTCAGTTTGTCTCCCATAGTTGAGGTCTACCTATGATGTAAACTACAGACGCCTCTCATCTTTTTAAGTGGTGGAACTTGCACTATTGCTGACTGACTAAATACTTTTTTTCCCCACTGTAACACCAAGAACCGACACAGATTGAAGAGGATTCCTCTGCCAGAACAGTATATGAGGCCAAGAATTCATCATAATGCACAATTCTACAAGAATGAAAGGTAGAAATGGGCTCCCTTACCTCTTGGGCACAGGTTGCACCATTGGTATGTCCACCCCTCCATAATATAGACATTATTTCCATGATAAAGATCTGTTTCCTTTTGGTAACTTATTTTTTAGTTAAACTTTCTACCACCATTACAGTAATTATTAACTTTTCAATTCTTGGAATAGTCTAATTTAGAAAACTCATTTTCCTAAAACATGTTAGCAAATTATGGCTAAGTAGTGGGGCATCTTCTCTTCAGTAACTTCATTTCTAGGCCAGATTACACTTTGCACTTACAAAAATCATCTCTCATTTTCGAGATCGTGGCCTACATTACATAGCTAAACCAATTTATAAATAGGTTTTGTGAAATGCCTAATATCTCTTCTAGTAAAATAATCTGTAGGAACATTTTTTATTCTGATTTGCCAATTCAGACTCGAGTCACGCTGCGCTATGTGTTACCCATTTTTTTTTTAACCAAATCTTGATTTTTTTCACCCCTTAACTGAAAAAGAACCTATACTGTTTGGTGTCTATGAACTTGTAATGACCTGGAGAATCATAATGACAGGTCAGTATTAGCATTTAGTGAACATGGTAAAAAAAAAACAACAACTGTGGAATTGCATTTTTTTTTGCAATTTCACCACACTTGGAATTTTTTTTTCATTTTCCAGTAGGCGATATGTTAAAACCAATGGTGTCGTTCAAAAGTACAACTTGTCCAGCAAAAAACAAGCCCTCACATGTCCATATTGACTGAAAAATAAAAAAGTTTTGGCTCTGGGAATGAGGGGAGCAAAAAATGAAGACGCAAAAGCGGAAACACTTCTGGTCATGAAGGGTTTAAGGGCCTGAGTTAGATATTTTAGTTATCATCCCATTATTTGGTACATTAATACATTCCTAGAGTGTCTAAAACCCTTTATGGATAAAGTCCCCTAATAAAAAAGGTTTTTTTTGTAGACGTTAGATGTGTTAGTTATGTGAAATCAAGTAGATAAGCCATATGCAAAGCAGATTGGAAGTGCACTAGGGGCATGTCAATGCATTTGGAAGAAATGGTTCAATTGTATTGTCATGCTCAATTGCACTATTGGCCTGATTTGCATATAGTTTCTAAGCTAAATTTCTTATGACTAGTACTTTGAATCTATACAAAAATTGTATCATTTTTTATTGAGGAACAAGCGCCTCAGCAGCCAAACCACTACTTCTATATCTAAAATGTGTTGACAGGGTCCACTTAAATGCTCTACCCAAGGTTAGAAAAGCATGTCTGCTGTCTCCAAAAGCAGTGCCTGCCACACCTGTCCTTGGGTTGTGTTTGGAATTACAGTTCAGATCCACTTAAAAAGTAACTGTCATTATTTTTATTTCATAAATCAATAATACATATAAAAATAGGATGGAGTATATCTTATCAGATGAATCTGCCTCTTTCGTCACCAGAACTGATCATTCATTACCAAAATTCTCAATTTATGGGTAAAATCAGTATTCAGTGAAGACAGACTGTTATATTACTGAGATAGGAGATGACAGTTGGTACTGATAAGATTCTATGTAGAGGCGTGGAGGTGTAGGGGGAGAAGATTGAGGCAAAGCTCCTCCCGTATGATCTCAGTAGTTTAAAAAATCTGTATTCACCGAAGACAGATTTAATCTGTGAATTGAGAATTTTGAAAATGAATGAGAAGTCTAGGAGGATTAAGTAGCAGATTTTTATAATATAATATATTACAAAATTGGTTATTTTTAGGTGTATTACTGATTTATGAAATAAAAATTTAAACACCTCCTAAATTTACTGTTTAAGTAAATGGGGCTAGGCTGCAATTCTAGGCACATCCTGATGAAGGTATTTTGTTATTGGCGAAAGAAACAGCACTATTCAACACAGTGTTGCAGTGCGTACCAATAATCAAATATTAATGATGTTGTTCCATACATATTGACCTCATAGATTGGAGCTAGAGCAAAGATATACTAGTGAAATCACTCTAGTTATTTAAATTATCCATTAGTTTAGCTGTTGGCACTCATTGTGATAACTGTATTTCCATAGTAAGTATATGTATGAGTTAAAAAAATATAAAGTAGTTTAATACCAAATAATAAAAGTCGTAAAATGAAAATGAACAACTTGATACTCAATAAAAAAAACTATATAAAATGGGTGAAAAATTTCACATAGTTCAATTCATTAGAAATTCAGCTGTAACATAGAACAACGACATCATTCTTCCAACTTCTCTAATAGCTTTTTAATACCAGTTCCAAGACGGGAAGAGTTGTACACACTGTATTACAATTACTGGTGATTTCAACAGAACTAAGGAGGGTCTTCATCATATCAAATGTAGACAGCCTACAAAAACAGGACTGTAAGCCAGCGCTTGCTCTGATTTATGCACATCTTAAATAAGGTAGCACATTTGCTATTATGATTAGATGCGGTGCTGCTAGCAGTCCGTGAAGAGCAAGTATTCTTGAATGCTATAAATCCCCAGCTGCCCAGAACAACATGGACTTTCATTTATCTGAGTGTTGTTCTGCATTTCTGTAAGGTCAGAAAAGATTTAAGTTTTGTTTGATCTCTTTAAACACGGAACCATAAAATTCCATATGTAAATGAGAAGAACAGCAGAGAGCACTAGGCAAATGTCTTTACTGCTAAAATACTCTCTTTAGGTTTACACACTGGCCTCATCCATTAAAACATGAGTGGCTTTTCATGTTTTAAGTGTTGCAAGAGGTTGACGGTCTCACTTGTTACAGAAAGAGGAAATCGCTCTACTGCTCAACTCGTGAATTCCAAATACAATATCATACCTGCATGATATGTTCTCAAGTTACTGAGCAAACGGCATGAGGGATGGCATGTATAATTCTACATATTTATTGTGATTTTGTCGTTTTTTTATAATCCTCTAACATGACTGATTACATATTACAATTGTTTTTTTACTAATGTTGGACCAGAGTTTTTTGTGAGAGGTGTATAGTATCAGATTACTTAAGGAGTACCCATCACCTGTTTTGGGCCACCATTTTTATTTAAAAAAATCAGTGGTCAGCCATAGACTGCTGAATATTATAGCTATAATTTACTACAGTGGCCAGCATGGTGGCTCAGTGGTTATCACTGCAGCCTTGCAGCGCTGTAGCCCTGGGTTCAAATCCCTCCGAGGACAACATCTGCAAGGAGCTTTTATGGGTTTCCTCCGGTTCTCTGGTTTCTTCCCACAATCCAAAGACATACTGATAGAGAATTTAGATTGTGAACCCCATCAGGGGCAGAGATGATAATATATGCAAATTGTAAAGCGCTGCAGAATATCTTGGCGCTATATAAAGAGATTATTAGTACCACAATGGCCAGAAGTGGCCCTAATGCCCCCTTTACCCAGAAAGAACTTCTGGGTTGTGGGGTCCTACAACACATAGTGGGATCCCACAAGCCTCACATGTTAACATAAGATCTCACACTTTGCACTAAGTTTTCGCTGTTGCGTTGGGCATAATAGTGCGTCATACCATTTTTGATAGTTATATTTAGAAAAATCGTCAATCTGTGGCTGCCCCCTGATGGACACTTGTCAAAGGGGTTGTTCACTACTTATAAACATTTATAGAATATACCCATAGTTGTTCTAAAGAAACATACATGTCAGCTCACTGTCACTCCTCCAAACTGCTGCCATTATCCACCTGCAGTTTCCGGGCTTTCTCTTCTGGTTACCAGCATCAAGTTTCTGCTATGGCTAATAACAATTGTGTGGGGGCATATTTCCATTGCCTTGGAGCACAAAGCTGTATTGTTACAGTGTGGGGGCACAAAGTGGGCACTATTACCAAGTGAGTTCAATGTTTGAGGCCCTAAGGTGACTATGCAAACGTGGCAAATTATGCATAAACAAGTCATAGCTAAATAAAGTCTTCAAGTGATCTGGGCCAGAAAATGTTGTGCAGAACTAGTAATCACCACAATATTTTTACTGTTTGTAATTTCAGCACTTTGGCTCTGTGGATAGCACTGCAGCCTTGCAGTTCTGGGGTCCTGGGTTAAAATCCCACCAAGGACAACATCTACAATGAGTTTGTATGTTCTCCCCATGTTTGCGTGGGTTTCCTTCGGGTACACTGGTTTCCTCCCACACTCCAAAGACATACTGATAGGGAATTTAGATTATGAGCCCCATTGGGGACGGCGATGATAATGTCTGTAAAGTGCTGTGGGTGGAATGTGATAGCTATATAAGCAAAGCATAATAAATAATAACAATAATAACAGTACAGTGGTTTTAACTAACAGTATAGTGATATTATTTGTCACAATAGTCTATATTAATCAAAAGTGTTTTATCATTATTTGATTCAATAGTACTTAATTTGGAACTATAAAATGACTGCATTTATTAATGTGTTATGATACATACAGTACGGACGAAAAGTTTGGACACACCTTCTCATTTAAAGATTTTTCTGTATTTTCATGACTATGAAAATTGTACATTCACACTGAAGGCATCAAAACTATGAATTAACACATGTGGAATTATATACTTATCAAAAAAGTGTGAAACGACGGAAATTATGTCTTATATTCTAGGTTCTTCAAAGTAGCCACCTTTTGCTTTGATGACTACTTTGCACACTGGTCTGTACTTTTTATAACATAATATGTAATGCTTATAGACATGAGCAAACCCCAACTTATAGATTGTTTGAACCTCTTAGACATTAAGACATTTTATTGACTTTATTGAAAAAATGACAATGTTTTGGAAACGAACCTTTAAATTAATGACAATATGTTCAGAAATTTATGAGAAATCAATCAGGGGCTTAAATGCTTTATCAAGACTTTCACTTTTTTATCTCTGTGCAATGGTTCATTTTTTTACAAATTGAGTTTGAAATAATAGATGGGGTGTCTGGGACTTAGTGTCTGATCCGTGCTCACAGTGTCGGAGGCGACTAGAACTGCTTAGTTACGAAACTGTACAACTTTGGCGATTAAATGTGCAGTACCATGGCCACTAGTAGTTGATGGACCTGTGCAGCTCCATAACTGAGCAGTCTGGAAAAGCTGTAAGTTGTAGGGTGTCGCACCCCCATCGATCAGACATAGATGACCTAAGCAGAAGATAGGCCATCAATGTAAAAGTCCTACACATCATCTTTAAATAGACCTCTTTGTCCCAGATGAGCTATGCAGTTGGACAATCAGAACATCTTCTGTTCCAAGTGATGACACTAATATTTTATGGCCGTAGCAAATACCAATAGAAAATTCAAATGGGCTATACAGTATATTAGAATAAATATTAAACTATTTGCAGAAATATATACTGTAAATCATATTTTTTTCATAGCATAAATAGTCTAGAGTATGAAAATAAAATGCAATGAAAAACACACATTCTAATATTATTATTAAAAAAGGATTATGAGCAAACAGTGAATCACTTTTATGTGTAATGCGTCTAATAGCTATCATCACTGCGGCACAATACACTCATTGCTTTAACAATCGGTGCATGTCTAAAACTTCTTGTAACGGAACAGCCACAGTTTGTGTGTATAGATTTTCTCTAGGGATCTTCTCAGTTCCTTCAGGCCAAATGATATCCTGTCTAAACATTAAATGAATATGAGAGCAAATAGCATGCTTGATGTGGATGGCAAGTGCCTGAACCCAAACAAATAAAGAAATGGATTTATAACATATTAAATATTCTAAGCTCTCTGTGAGGTTTTCTGTTTAGAAATTAAAATGCATTCTGGCTGTTAATGGAACAAATCATTTTTTGCTTGTTCACAGAAGCAGTTGGAGCCTTGGGGGATGTTTTGTTTGATTACACAAAGTACTGTGCGTTCTGTTGTTTTAGCCATAGTTTGCATAGAGCATAAAAAATATAGCGAGCTGATCAAATGATGTGAATCTCAATGAGTTTTCCTTCCATAAATGAAAACTATCATTTAAAAAGGGCCTTGTGTGGAGACACGGTGGTCAGGGGGTTCCCTAGTCCGTTAGCCGAAACCGTATGGACCACAGCTCAAACCACCGAACGCCCGCTCTCCTTTTTGCCATGGGCATAATGCTACTCAGACAGCACAGTCAGGGTAAAACAGTGGGGTAAAATTTTATTGACCCACAAAACAAGCAAATAACAAATGGAACAGTCCCAGCAAAATACCCAAGATGATGCAAAATTACAACGTTTCACCCTTCCACGGACTTGCCGGGATCAGCACAGCTTCCAGGTCAGACTACCCCCACATGTGGCATGCACAGAGAGGAGGTAAGGACAAGCTTAGAAAGCTGACAGTCCATTGAGGTACAAGGCCAGGTGAATTAGAGGGTAACAACCTGGCTTCTCTGAACATCTCCATGGAGACAGGTGAGCGGTGGGTCCTAATCCTGGGTTTCCCAAATGTATCCATGGGCTCAGGTGACCGGTGGGTCCAAATCCTGACTACCTCAAACGTATTGATGGGTTCAGTAATGGTCAATGAAACAGATCTGTATTCTTTCAGCTGGGGCTGTGGTCCCCTAAACTGGCATCCTGTAGAATGTCAAATTTGTGTCCCTCGTCATGGAGCCATGATCTGGCAGCTATCCTGTAGAGTGTTCCTGGCTGTGGTTTGTTTAAAGAGTCTCTGTTTCTCTCAATCTCTTGGATGAATTGGATGTGTGGATGCATATTGTTACAGAGGCATATCCCTTTTTATAGTTCACAACTGTTCTTCAAGCCATTATTCACATTATTCTCAAGAGGAAAAGGTGAGGATATTAACTAGCATTGTTTAATTATGTAGTTTATCCTTCAATGTTTGGAAATCAACAAACTGCATTGCCTTGTGTAATGTGTAATTAACATATCAGCAAATATCATTGTTCAGTGACCCTGCATCCCTGTTTTGCAACAATAACAGTACAATCAATTGTAGGAGCTGATCTGAGAGGTAAATAACAACCATTCACCAATTTCCAAATATCACTTCAACATACAAGAAAAGTCAAGATAAAGATAAGAGTCAATGCCTCCATGCTTACTGAAAATATAAATATGGATTTTTAAGACTGATGCTGTAGAAAAGGGATATATGACACTTGTGGTTGAGCGACTCTGGTGCCTAAGCAGGGTTCCAACTGTAATCCAATAGTAGCAATAAACCTGGCACTCAGTATAGTTTGAGCGTATAACATATTTATTTGGCAATCCACAAATTAACGTTTCAGTCTCTTTAAACCTTCATCAGAACTGATTGCCATGTGGGAACTGTCGGAGTACAATGCTGACAAGGGTAATCTAAATTGCAGTAGAAAGGCTCCTTAACAACTGTGCCATACAGCTAGCACCTGAGAGCATCAATTGAGATCAAGTCTGTCCTCAATTTCAACAATTTTACTCTTAGATGTCACTGTCAATCAAGATAATGGCATTTAATGGCATTTCTATTTTAAGACTAGCTAAGTTTTAAAAAAGCAAACTCTGCTTTACTCATCCTTCCTAGGACCAGTGCAGATTCTTATCTACTGAGCCCGTTGTCACATCAACAACACTTCAGTCAATCAGTGAGCTCAGCGTCTCTGAGCGGGATGAGCCATCATCTCAGTGACACTCTCTGAGGTCACTGATTGACTGCTGCATGGCAGAAAGTCGAAAGAACAATGTAAGATTTTTTTTTCACTTTATCACAACAGTTGGAATTTTATTTTTCATCTTTTGAATATATTATATGTTAAAGTCACTGGTGTCGTTCAAAACTACAGCTCATCTCTCAAATCATTCCTCCCTCAAAAGCAAGCCTTGTTTTGTCTATGTCGAAAGAAGAATAAAAAATAAATTATGGCTGCTCGAAGATGAGGAGGAAATAAACCAAAGCACTAAAAATAAAAATAGACACTGGGGTTAAGGGAATATGTTATTACTATTTCTGCAAATATTAATGTTATTGTAACTAGCCCCTTTTGCATGATACCACACTAAAAATGCATTTCTTGTTGATTAGTTACATAATAGATGCTAAATATGTGGTGGTCCCACCTTTGGAGATGGCGAGTATTGTATGGTTTCTGAACATACCCTTAGTCTGCTTTATATAAACAGCTAACAAGGTGTTAAATTAGCCTTTACATTTATATCCTGGCCTCTGAAAGACCCCTATGCCATGCAAGGAGACGATGATGCTATAAGTGGTGCAAAGTTGATATGGGGCTTTCATACAATTTATGCCTTTTGAGATCTTTGATTAGCCATAAGTCTATACAAGTCATTCCCACCAATAATCACCACCATTGTGAGTATGCATAACAAAAAAAGCTTGATACGATAAGATCATATCAGTTCCATACCTTTCATATCAGATGAGAGAACAAGAATCTTGCCAGGGTTTTCAGCACTGCTGAACTTATTAGGTTTTTATGGGGCGATGCTTATGCATTCCCTTCGATTGAATTTTTATTGACGGAAGCAGAGGCTGTTCCTCTTGTACCCAACATTGAAGATTCGCTTCAATAAAGCTGCTTAATAAGTTTGAAATCAGCATAAATTGGAGCCTCCCTATGAATAAATTGTAGAAATGATGCATAAGGTACTATATGTCTATGAAACTAGTGCAAGTCATCAAGATTGCTTCATGGAAAATGATCTAGACAACCACGGATTTGCACATTTTACATTACTGTGAAAGGGTTCATTCATTGTCAAATCAGCCATATAATAAGGTGCATAATTAAAAAGCAGTACCAAGTCATACAAATTGAAACACACCAGTGCTTTTATGAAATCAATAATCTGATGTCAATAATGATGATCGTATTTGCAATGATTGGACTGCATAAAAGCATAATAGCGACAGTCATGTCTGGAGAGTCAGCATCTGTCTGGATTGATGATACATTGAAGAACACCACAGTTTTATTAAATTGCCATCATGCAATAATTCTAAAACCACAAATCTTAAGATAGCCCTTTGGAAATTCAACCATTTTTTATCTGGTCCTCTGCAATGTTTTCCTCTTCACTTACACAGAGACTTTAAGAGAACCTGTCACCTCATTTATGTTGTCTAAAACTGTGGGTGGCATGAATCAGAGCCTGGCTGCACAATCGTAGGCAGGTATATTTTTCTCTTTAACTCTCAGAGAAGAAATACTTTATGTGTCTGGCCGGGAACCATAGCTTGAGATGAGACTAGTCTAGTGACGCTTTACTTCTCCCTGCTCCACTCGCAGTGATTGACAGGTCTCTCGCTTTAGGAGAGACCTGTTAATCCCCTGCAGTGACGCTGGGTTCCTTTATCTCTTTCTTCTTGTCAACATAGCAGTATACAAACTTATCTTTTGTAGTTACTATGACTGCATTCATTTTAATATATATTGTACTAAAAAAATCCAAGTGTGGTGAAAGAAACAACAATTCTGCCATTGTTTTTTTTTATGAAGTTGACTTTTAAAAATGTATGTTCTTTTTAGCCATTTTCTGTGGGCCATGACTTTGTGTTTGTTTTCAATTGAAATAGTTCTATGAAGGCTTGTTTTGTATTGAGCTGTAGTTTTACTTTATACCATTTTGGAGTTCATATGATTTTTTTACCTCTTTCTATCTAATTGTTTTGGGGATGTGAACTGCCTTAAAGACATTGTTTCTTTAATTTATATTTTTTTCATCATTTGCTATAAGGTATAACTAATATTTTATTAATTTGAACAGTTATAGATGTGGAAATCCAAAATATATTTTTGAATTTTCTTCTGTTAAGTTTTGGGAAAATGTATGATTTTTTTGTTGTTATGTTTTTGAAAAATATTTTAATTATTTTTTTAGATAATTGTATAGCCCCCTTAGGGGTTTTTAACCTGTGATCACTTGCTCGCTTGTAAAATACACAGTGTTTCAGTCATTTGAAAAAATGTATGATCTGTTATGAAGCTTGGCTTCATAGGTGTGCAAACATTCAGTATTCCCTCGGCTGTAATATCAACAGTATTAGAACCCTATAAACAAGCCAAGTAACTGAATACTGTGTACTCATTAAATATATGCAATGCCTATAAACATAATACACAGTCAATATGCCAATAGATTAATACAATATTTTATTAGTTACATGGTTAAAAAATAAACATACAAACCAATAGAGGTAAAATGGAAAAGTGGAAAGTCATCATGAAGCGCAAATGCAGGGGCTAGATAGAACAATGGTCATCACGTTGCATAAAATATGAAAACATATAATATATTTGTAAGAATCATAAATCTATATAGAGTTAAACCATATATATATATATATATATATATATATATATATATATATATATATACTAGATGGCAGCCCGATTCTAAAGAATCGGGAGTCTAGAATCCATATATACTTTATTTATTCAAATGTAAGAATAATACAATTAATAAATAATAGTAAGAAAGAACAAAAATAATAGGCAGTATATGGAGAAAACACCAAACAAAAGTTCAAAATTGGTGTGAAAATGTCACTGAACCACTTCACAACTAAATATATATAGTTTTGGTAAATGGTATTATCATTTTTTTGACGAAATTCGGCAGGAGCTTGAAGAGCAACGTCACTGGGCCCGCCTCCACGCAGTAGAAACTTGCTGTGAGGTAAAAATTCAAAAATCACACCAAAATGGCAGGCGGAGTGTGTCACAGTACGGCACGTTTCTGATTGGTCGCTCGCAGCAGGCGGCAACCAATCAGACACTGGACACTGTTGACGTCACTTATCTCCGGACATTAGCTCCGGACATTAGCTCCGGACATTAGCTCCGGACAGGAAGTTGGCACAAATTGCAGGAAGTAGTATTCTAGGCAATTATATATTAGATATATATATTATACAGTAAAGTGATGTGTACAGATTTATTGACTCCTAGTAAAATAAAGGGGGATGTTAATAAATAAAATAACTTCTTTCAAGCAAATCTAATAGTTTAGGATGTGAGTAAAATCAGTTTTGGTTAAGTAGTGACTCTATAGGTAATTGTATGAAGCTGTAGTTCCCCGTTGAAGCCGCAGGCAAAACACATGTCACAATGGGTTACAGTGGGATAGTATTATCTTGCCATCATTAACATTTGCTGCATTTTCTTACCTTCGGTCATCTTACCTTGCTACACCATTCATATATTTGTGTGTCACATGAGGTACTTCTTTGCCACATGTGGTGATAGTTGGGCAGTTATCTATAGAGTCACTACTTAACCAGTACTGATTTTACTCACATCCTAAACTCTTAGTTTTCTTTGAAAGAGGTTATTTTATGTATTAACATCCCCCTTAAATTTACTGGGAGTCAATAACTCTGGACACATCACTTTACTGTATACAAAATATATATGGTAAAACTCTATATAAATGTATAACTCTTACAAATATACAGTGGGTACGGAAAGTATTCAGACCCCTTTTAAATTTTTTACTCTTTGTTTCAATTGCAGCCATTTGGTAAATTTAAAAATTCAAAAAAATTCATTTTTTTCCTCAATAATGTACACTCTGCACCCCATCTTGACTGAAAAAAAAATGTAGAAATTTTTGCAAATTTATTAAAAAAGAAAAACTGAAATATCACATATTCAGACCCTTTGCTCAGTATTGAGTAGAAGCACCCTTTTGAGCTAGTAGTGTCTTCTTGGGAATGATGCAACAAGTTTTTCACACCTGGATTTGGGGATCCTCTGCCATTCTTCCTTGCCGATCCTCTCCAGTTCCATCAGGTTGGATGGTGAACGTTAGTGGACAGCCATTTTCAGGTCTCTCCAGAGATGCTCAATTAGGTTTAGGTCAGGGCTCTGGCTGGGCCAGTCAAGAATGTCTATTTTTTAATCATGTGACTAATAGATTGTATTACTCTTTTGACATATTGCCCATGTATCATGTTTATAGGCATTGCACTATTAGAATCCTGCAATTGTGTTGTGGGGGAGATTTTAGGTTCTCTCATATCCATCTGCATATATACAGTGGGCTCAAGCTCCTGGGCTAGTGCTCCATACAGTTGGTGCACACATAGGGCCAATTTATGACATAAGATACAACCATGCATAAATGAGACTCAAGTTAAGCAGCATTCAGTGAGTGAGCTCAGGACACAGCAAATGATGGGACCTGCCCAAGGAATACTTGCTGTCGCAGAGCAGATGGATTAAAAGTTATTTACCTTGGTCATGTAGGAAGTCTGACCATCAACGTAGGTACATTTAAACTGCTGTACTCCTCATTTATTCACGCTGACACCACTATCACTTATGTTTGACATGTTCTTTAAAGAGAACCTGTAAGCACAATTTTGTAATGTAAATTGAAGACATGGCTGTAATCGAACTGTACTACTGATTACACTGATACCTTTGATGAAGAAAACCGCTTTGTTCTTCACAATTTAAAGGTTTCTAATAATTAGATCTACTCATCCCATCTGTGTTTCCCGGCCCCTCCACTTGCCTCCAGTCTGTGAATGACAGGTCACTGCTGAGATTACAGAAGAGGCAGGTCATTCACAGACCGGAGGCAGGCATAGGGGCTGGGAATCACGGACAAGGAGTAGAAGACCCAGAGTGCAGAAATCGAATGAACAGAAAACATCAAATGGTGATTACAGAAGAACAGGAAAGCAGATTTCTTCATCACGGTTGTCACATTACAAAATTGTGCTGACTGGCTCTCTTTAAGATGTTAAATATTTCTGCTTACAAAAAATTATAATTGATCAAGTTGTAACTTGAAAGCTAACTACTTTGACCTTGGGATTTATAGAATACTTGAGTTGTAATTTCTTAGTGATGTCTAAAGGAATTTCTTTTGCACTAATTGCATCCTATTCCTCACATGGGAGGTGATCACCGCAGGGACCCAAACTTTCGCAAGAATGGATTTCCCACCCATCCTGACAATGGTGCATACAGATATTAGCATTATGATCATTGTCCATGATCTTGGAGACAAGAAGTACAGAACTTGTTTTTTTTCTGGCAGTCCCAGAGACAACAAATGAAGTGCTACCGTAGCCCTCTCATCAAAATTGCTTAAGGTACCGTCACACTAAGCGACGCTGCAGCGATACCGACAACGATCCGGATCGCTGCAGCGTCGCTGTTTGGTCGCTGGAGAGCTGTCACACAGACAGCTCTCCAGCGACCAACGATGCCGGTAACCAAGGTAAACATCGGGTTACTAAGCGCAGGGCCGCGCTTAGTAACCCGATGTTTACCCTGGTTACCATCATTAAAGTAAAAAAAACAACCACTACATACTTACCTACCGCTGTCTGTCCCCGGCGCTCAGCTTCTCTGCACTCCTCCTGTACTGGCTGTGAGCGCCGGGCAGCCGGAAAGCAGAGCGGTGACGTCACCGCTCTGCTTTCCGGCCGCTGTGCTCACAGCCAGTACAGGAGGAGTGCAGAGAAGCTGAGCGCCGGGGACAGACAGCGGTAGGTAAGTATGTAGTGGTTGTTTTTTTTACTTTAACGATGGTAACCAGGGTAAACGAGAGAACCAAGAAACAATGGACACAAGAGCTCAAAAAATAACAGCTTTATTAAGACAAATTCAAAACATTACAATAAGTACATAAAAAATAAATACGTAAAATGCAAAAGATGAGAGAAGAGGCGAGCCTAGTGCCACGCACAAATACACTAATCCATTAACGAGCAAATCAAATGGTAGCTATAAGGTAGAAGGGCCATGTGTAAGAGCATGTAAAGATGTAATCAAAGTCATGAAATAAGTATTAGCCCAATATACAATATAGTTGTAGTGTATACTAATACCAGAAAGTGGGCAGCTACACAGGAGATAAAGCTCCAAAGTACCAAGCAAACAGCAGGAAGGTAAAAAGGTATATAGCCAAATGAACGGGTGTCACGTTAAAGCATTATATATAGAGACTGACCCCTTATGGCCTATTACAACTATCAGTGCAAAAATATAAGCGTTATAGTTTAGTTCCCCCTAGTGGCTCAGTAAGCCATATATTGCACATAATCCCGGGAAGTTATAGTTTAGTTCCCCCTAGTGGCTCAGTAAGCCATATATTGCACATAATCCTGGGAAGTCCCATGCAAAAGAAGGGGGAGACTGAACAGATGCGAAAATAATACGTTACCAACCTGCTGCTGCAGTGCGTGGAAGAGGAGGCCCTGCGCTTAGTAACCCGATGTTTACCCTGGTTACCAGCGAAGACATCGCTGAATCGGTGTCACACACGCCGATTCAGCGATGTCAGTGGGAGATCCAGCGACAAAACAAAGTTCTGGACTTTCTTCCCCGACCAGCGACATCACAGCAGGGGCCTGATCGCTGCTGCGTGTCACACTGGACGATATCGCTAGCCAGGATGCTGCAACGTCACGGATCGCTAGCGATATCGTCTAGTGTGACCTTTAGGTATCAGTGATCTTAGCCTTCATGATTAACAAATTATTACCTATGCTGTGAATAGGTGATAACTTGTAATGTTGGGAATATCCCATTTACTTTGAAATGTTCCTCCTTTTACTTACATAAGTATAAAACATATTATGATTTATTTTTCTGGTATATTTGAATGTGAATTATAACATTTTAAAAGTTCAGAATGGTTCTGCCACCAGAAAACAAAAAAGGGGGTAAGTTTCACTCCTATTATACATAGAACAGTTAACGTTATATACATTAAATTGCAGGGCTGTGACATGAATAATACCTAAGCATATTAAAAAATATATCGTTAAACTGAGTTATATATGACAAGTCCTGCAGATATCCAACCCCTCTTATCAATTTAGTGCATTTCTGTGCCGGGAAATGTTACGGGGTTACTATATTATCAGTTTTGCTGGTAAAAGGAACTTGGCAACAAGGTTGCTAATAATATAGAAACACATAGCAGAGAAAAAGACAAGCATTATCTTCCAGGGAAAGGTGGCAATCAAAGCCGCGTTTGATTACTGAAATATGACATTGTGCTAAAAGAGGTCTACTTAAGACTGTTTTACTATATAACTCATAGCCTTCCACGTCTTAGCACTGCCTATAAAATGTAGGGTCATAACTGGGCCTCAGAGCAAGGTGGCGTGCCAAGAAAATGTCAGCAAGCTCTGTTTCAACACATACATATGGGATGTAAATAATATCATACTACTATCCCGCAGAGACTGAAATTGCCAAGAAAAATCAGTTGTATACATGTTTTTCTCTTTTCTGAATGCTTTTCCAGAAATCTCATTTCAAGTAATATCAACCAGCTTGCAGCCCAAGCCAAACAAAACCCCACTAAGTGAAAGCCTGAATAAACAACGCTTAGCTCTAATTTCCAACACTAGTAGGATACAAAAACACATCGCCTTATGTTAAAAAGTTGCATTAAAAAACCTGACCGATGACAAATGGCTGAAAGAACATTTATTTAACTGTAATAGAATGTGTTTTCTTCTAACAGCAAAGTCATCTGAAGGATAACAACATGTATGTTGGGTTTATTATTCCTCTAATGTAAAATACGCAATGAAGTCTTTCAGTCTAGTTTGTTTTCTTTGGAATAGGCACTAAATAAGTAAAACTCTGCCAAATGTACAATATTTCCTGATGTAACAAACATTATGTCCTATGTAGATGCCATCAGAGATGAGCAGATCAGACAAGATTAAAAAATTTGTCAGTTCTCTCGGATTTTACCAGAAATTTCAATTAGCAAAGAAGTTGTTCTCTATGAATTGAATGACTCATATTGTGATCTGGGGTCTCTCCAGACTACAGAGCCTAATAAAACTAAGATGTAAAAAAAAAAATTAATGCTAGAAAGGGATATCTGGTTCCTTGAAAACTCAAGACATTTCTGAGAAAGTGCCTACAAGGTATGAGTGGATTGTTTGAAATCTGAATTTGCCAACTTTGACAAATTTTTCTTTAGAAGTTACCAACTTTTCTATAAGACACCTAATTGCCTGGACAAGCTGTTTATGACATTTTGAGGCTTCCTAGGAGTGTACTGAATACTTTCGATCTCTTTAATGAAATCATAGTCTTATTAACATCCACATAACCTCAGTCTATATGACTGTGGGAAAATAGATGATAACCAGCAGTGGTATTCCGGTGGACTGTATAAGTCTAATCCTGGACTTGTGCAACATGGAAATGTGCCAAAAAATTTTTTTACAACATGCATACTTTGTGGTGAAGATGGTTGTGTATAAATTATAGAGATTTTTTTTTGATCTTTAAAATATATTTATATGGTTTGTCCATCTCAAAGTCCAGGAAGCATTCTTTAATTGACACACAAGCCTTGGTTTCAGGATTTTTCTTTAGAAGATACATAAGGATGGAGGGGTATTAAATTGCCCTCCTTGTTTGCAGTGTGTGAAGAAAAAAGAATGGGCTGTTATCATGGTGCCATTACTACACTTTATCACAGATCAATCAATTCACAGTCACACTGACAATATATCAGTCCCCTATCTCACTTTCTTGTTTGGATTATTATTCAGAAACTGAGACGACCTCTTACCTCTTCATTGTGCTTAAGTGCTGCAGTAGTACACCACCACCTGATCTAGTTTGTTTAGCCTGTAGAATGAGCAGTGTGCTTTGGCCTTCTACCCCTCTCTGTAAAATCCTAAAATGGTGCTGATTGGCCAGCCCTTATCTTTTATAGTGGCTGTGGTTGTCCTCCCTAACTGGCTGAGCTAGACCATGTAATGTGATAACTTCAAGGCAATATTGATGAGGCCTGTGCTGCAAAGCTTGAGGACATTAGCATTGTTTGAAAAGGCATCTGCTTTTGCTACATTGACATATGAAATTTCAAAATATTCAAGTTCTCAGAGACTTGTAAATTTGAGAACATTCACCTCAATACTCTGAAGTTGTCTATTGGAGACAGCCCCGTTAAAGTGTGAAATTTGTTCCAACTAATACAAAATGGAATTACAGATTTTTTTGATGATTAAAGAGAATCAGACAATTTCTCTGACATGAATTTTAGTAAACACTTGTATTCCCATGAAATAACAATTCAGAATATTGTTTTTTATTAAAATTATGCAGTCTGTTATTCCTCTTCAATTACTCCTCACAATATGAGTGTTTTGATAACTTGGTATTATTAGTCCTCTTTTAATGGAACATGCACCTAAACAGTCTAAGACTTTCTAATCACTACTGATTGCATCAGACTGTAAAGAAATAGTAATGCCTGATTGTCAAAATATTAATAATATCAGAATAAGGAACATAACAACCAGGCTCATATGAGTGAGGAACCCGCCGAAGTAAGAGCAAACTTCAACTGGATGTGCATCCTTGGACACACATTCAGCTGAAGTGCATTGCAGTGCAGAAAGCATGACCATGACAGGTCCATGACCGGCAATACAAGCTGCAAGCCAATCAGAGGCCAGCAGCTGACATAGGCGTACACGTGACTTTTAGCGACTTCATGCGTTTCCATCACTTGCACTCTGAAGTCAGCTGATGGCTTCAGAAGAGGACACTGCACCGCAGGGGAGCGGATAGAAGGTGAATATAATCATTTATGTTTTTGTTATGCATTAAAGAACAGCGGCCTGATGGGGGATATATATATCAGGAAGGGGCCCAGGATAAGAGACATATACACCAGGATGGGAATATACAGTATATACCAGGAAGGGGCTCAGGATAAGGGACTTATATACTGGGTTGGGAGATATATGGTATACCAGGATGGGTAACATACATACCAAGATGAGGGTATACGTACCCGGATGGGGCACAGGATAAGGGACATATATACCAGAATGGGGAATATAAATACTAAGATGGGGCCCAGGATAGGGACAAATATACCAGGATGGGGGATCTTTATACCAGGATAGGGCACAGGATAAGGGACATATATACCACGATAGGGGACATATATACCTGGAAGGGGCCTATGATAAGGGGCATATATACCAGGATGGGGGATATACATACCAGGATGGGGCCCAGGATGAGGTACATATATATACGAGAATGGGGCATATATATACCAGGATAGGGCAAAGGATAAGGGACATATATACCAGGATGGAGGATACATAAAAAGACGGCAGTGTCACTAACTTCCGCACTTAAACTGTCCAGGTATCTGTAATTGAGACCTAGTTGATCATTTACCATGAGTCAGCCAAGTCTGAAAATATTGAGATTCCTTGAACTCGATCCAGGGATACCACATCGGGAACCACCTAGAATGCGACTTATTATCAAAAGCCTTATTTAGGCCACATTGACACGTTCAGTATTTGGTCAGTATTGTACATCAGTATTTGTAATAAGCCAAGTCAGGAATGGAAAATTAGAGGAAAAGTATTATGGAAGCACGTCACCACTTCTACATTTATCACCCACTCCTTTTTTTGGCTTACAAATTCTGATATGAAATACTGACCAAACACTGAATGTGCAAATGTGGCTTTAGACTTTAAAATAATTTGCAGTTCCCTTAATTGGAATGTTAGGGATAAGTGGACCTGTGGATATTCAAGTTCCGGTGCACGACCAGAACTTTAGTCCAAGGATCAGTTTGGGGACAAAAACTGTACCCAAACCTGAACCACAACCTGAGCCCCAAAGAAAACAATGGAGGTGTGAACTTTGGATATGGAAAAAATGATCTCCTTCTCTCCCCCCGTAACTCCAAACTTTGCAACGCACTTCCTGGAGAAGTACACTAACTGTCCGATAAGAGCCACAAGCTTTTAATTTTGGGTTAGCTCGTCTCTAATCTTGATTCAATTTTGTATACTGTAAAGGTACCTTCACACATAACGATATTGTTAACGATATCGTTGCTATTTGTGACGTAGCAACGATATCGTTAATGAAATCGTTATGTGTGACAGCGACCAACGATCAGGCCCCTGCTGGGAGATCGTTGGTCGCTGAATAAAGTCCAGAACTTTATTTCGTCGCTGGACTCCCTGGAGACATCGCTGGATCGGCGTGTGTGACACCGATCCAGCGATGTCTTCACTGGTAACCAGGGTAAACATCGGGTAACTAAGCGCAGGGCCGCGCTTAGTAACCCGATGTTTACCCTGGTTACCATGCTAAAAGTAAAAAAAAACAAACAGTACATACTTACCTACAGCTGTCTGTCCTCCAGCGCTGCGCTCTGCACTCCTCCTGTACTGGCTGTGAGCCGGAAAGCAGAGCGGTGACGTCACCGCTCTGCTTTCCGGCTCCCAGACAGTACAGGAGGAGAGCAGAGAAGCAGAGCGCAGCGCTGGAGGACAGACGGCTGTAGGTAAGTATGTACTGTTTGTTTTTTTTTACTTTTAGCATGGTAACCAGGGTAAACATCGGGTTACTAAGCGCGGCCCTGCGCTTAGTTACCCGATGTTTACCCTGGTTACCGGCATCGTTGGTCGCTGGAGAGCGGTCTGTGTGACAGCTCTCCAGCGACCAAACAGCGACGCTGCAGCGATCCGGATCGTTGTCGGTATCGCTGCAGCGTCGCTAAATGTGAAGGGGCCTTAATGTTCTAAGTGTTTAATTTTCTAAGGTTTTCATTTATTTGCCTTAGGGGTTCCTCTAGTGGAAAATAAAAAATCATTTAATGTTTTTGCTACTATTGGAAACGCAATGTGGGTACAAGGAGGCAACCAAGATGTACTCAACCCAAAGCCATCAATAAGTGCTTTCACAAGAATCTTATTTCCCTTATGCCACCAGGTTAATTGATGTTGCACTTCATAAGATTTATATTGGCATTTTCAGCCAGCCTGTGTTATTTTATTTAAGGAAATGATTGCCATGCTTTGTCAGGGGCAATAAATAATGCAACAACTGTGATAGAGATAAATCTGACATGCTGTTCTCTTACTTACCATAGCTATACATCATTAGAACTTGTTTGTTTTACCACAATGATTTTATAGATGTCATGTAACAATAAACAAGATGGAAAATGATTATTTACTGTAGTTAATGTAATAACCCAACGTCATAGGATATGTACACATTGGCAAACAGTTATTATTCATATAAAAATGTAACAATTGTGCAAAGAGGCTGAATCACAAATATACTAATGTTTTATGTATACAGCTCCTATACACAATTGTGTCACTATGGTTACAGACTACTAACAAACCTTGCATGTAGTCAGATTTTGTAGACATCACTTTTCCCTTCAAACAACCCACTTTATTGTTTGGAGATTAGATAAGAAGAGTATACAACGGGAGGATTATTAACGGGAATCTGTCAGCAGGTTTTTATTATATAATCTGAGGACGGTATGAGGTAGGGGCTGAGACATGGAATTTGCGATCTGTCACTTATTAGGCAGTGTGCTGTTGTTTAAATACAATGAGTATTTTATCACCAGGAGATTATCACTGCCCAGACTAGTTTTCGTTTGCCAAGTGGTTCAATCATGCCCTCCGCAGCGATTAGCAGCTTACTGTGAATAGATACACAGAAAGCTATGGTGGGATGTAAATCATTCAGCTGCGGCGATGAAAACTAAATCTCTGAACACTAACAAATACTCGGAGGATACCCAAGCAACGAGTATACTCGCTCATCACTATAGGGAACGATAGCGGTCAGCCAACAGCTATCATTTGAGTTTATGGCCAGCTTAAACCTGAACAATTTTTGGTATTAAGTTAAAGCAGCTTATGTTATATTACAAGGGGTCTGCATGGTATGACTACTTAGTCCATGTACTATCTCGCTTGCCGTCACTTTATTGAGACAGCTTCACTATGCGATGTGTGCGATTATGAAAATTTGCGACATAAAATGTATTTTGATTTTCTGGGATTGTTGAGCATTTTCTATGTTAAGTGTTCCTTTGTGGGAGATGACAGCGGGACACGGTGCGCTGGTCTCTTCATTGCTTTATTCACTTTCTATCCTCTGAATTTTTCATATTGCTGCGGGTATTTTTTCGGTACAACAAAACATAAAGCCTGATGATTTTGTCTGAATCTAAAAAAAAATCCTTAGTTTCCATACATAATATATTGTTGTTTTTTTTTCCTTTATCTAAAGGGATAGTTTCTCTATTTACAGCTAGACCATATATTCTCCAGTTGGTCATTTTACATGTAAATGTGATGGATTTTCTCATTCACATTAATAACATTTTCCTTCGGTTTTTGTAGGTTAGCGCTTATTATGTTCTCAACTTTATCTGCGATCCTCTTTTGTAGCGGGATTTGTGTAAGATCTGGGTTTGAAATCCTGCAATTTAATAAGCTTACTCAGATAATCGCAAACGTGTGTAATAAAGCACTGCAGGGGCTAAGCAACCATCAAATGATTTCCTCTATGAGGTCAAGTAAATTTAAAAACGGATTTATTTTCCTGTTACTCCTCGTAACGTGGAGCATTGCGGCCACATTAAAATCAACAGCATATCTTTTTTAGAGGAGGCGCTGACTGGCTCTTCGTGTGGATCTGCATTTTTGTGTACATTATATGTGTATATATAGTGTTTTGCATATGTGTGTATTCTGTATGTGGGTGTGTACTTTGCATATTTATGTATTTTTGCCATATGTGTATTTTTGGACATATTCTTTATGTCTATATGTTGTGTATGTACACTGTGCATGTGTACTTCATATGTATGCATATATACTGTATGTATGAAAAATATACGTCGGATATTTATTTATGTTACTAATTTATATAGCGCCATCGTATTCCACAGCACTTTACATATATCATCATCACTGTCACCATTGGGGCTCACAATCTAAATTCCCTAACTGTATGTCTTTGGAATGTGGGAGGAAACCGGAGAACCCAGAGGAAACCCATGCAATCACAGGCAGAGCATAGAGAATCCTGGCAGATGTTGTCCTGATGGGATTTGAACCCAGGACCTCAGCGTTGCAGAACTGCAGTCTGAGCCACCATAAAGCTGCCCTGTATAATCCATACAAGAGTCATGTTACATAACATGAAAGGTTCGAAATGTGTACTCCATGGAAAGAGGAGGATTAAGGATTGGAAACCACACAAAAATTATGTATTAAAACATCACATTTATTTGTTAAGTTAAAACCAGGGCTAAAAATGAAACCATGTGATGGGAGGGAAAAGACGCTGGGCCTACGCGTTTCGAGTTACTCACGCTTAATCCTCTCTACATGGCTTACATTGCTCAGGAACAAGCCTGACATTTCTTTTCATCACACCCATATTCATGGATTTCTTATAGCTGTGAGCTAATTTTGGTTTTCTAATTTCGAAATGTGTAATAACCCTCTGCCTAATCTTTTTGGCGGAACATACACTAATGAAGAAATTTTTAAGAATTTTGGAATGAATATTTATTGTATCGACTCATGTATGCTGGATCCCCTACTAACTTGGAACCTTCTGAGTGGGATTATCGTTACCAATGTGCTCCTGTGCACTGCATTTCCACTCATTGTTGGCTGATAAGAGGGTGAGCGGAATAATTTTTCTCTCCCAGTTATGATTTGTATACGTTATGTATGTACATTCATCCCTACAGTATACATTAACGCAGAACTGACTGTATGTGTTAACTGTGCGATTACTGTATTTTTAAATTTGCAAAGTATGTATAATGTAGATATATGTATATATTTGTACTTATGTATACTTTATGAATGTGTATGTGTACTAACTTTATAGTGTGTGTATGAATGTGTGCATTATGTTTACTTGAAATAAAACTTAAAGGGATTGTCTCATCATGTAGTTTCAGGAGTGGTTTAGTTTCTATCTCCAGTCTTCCTGCTAGCCAGAGAAGGCACGCTCTTGATTGGTTGAAATTTCAGACCAGAGGCATGGCTGTGGTGCTGGCAGAAACTGAGCACTCTTTGATACTGCAGACTAAGGCCCTTTTGCCTCTACAGCATCGGAGGAATGCAAGGAACAGAAGCTTGCCAGATCTCACCAGTTTTGGAGCACATCCATTGATTCAACCAGATATAAAGCAGTGCTTACAAGCTGTATTAGAAAAAGCTTGCATTATCTTGCATTCTCTACCTAGGAGATTATCCATCGCTGAAAGAGTACAGAGGTGGCTGGTATCCTTGGCAATGAGTAGTAAACAACAGTATTAAAAATGTGAAGACACAAAAGAGAATAGTAAAACCAAAAACACTCAGTTTGAAAAAATGTTGCAGTAATCCGCAAGTGCTAGTAAAAGATGTAAAAAACAGGGTATTTGGTTGATACGTTTTTTGCAAAAAATGTATACTAAGCTGCTCTACCAATCTTCACGGTATACCCTTATCAGAGCAGTCCTAACTAATGTATGCAATCCCTATCTGATGTATTTAAAAACCTGATCATCTGTATATAACCTGTGTGAACAGGGTTCAGAGAGGAAAAATCCATGTGTGCATACAGGGTAGAACAGCTTTTGTGCAGATAGCCCAAGAGGAGTGGTGGAACTCCCCAGTCTTGTAGACACAAGAGAACAATTATGGAAACAGGAACACATGGGCTACTTGCACAGTGAACAAGTCTGTATGATCATGTTCACACACCACCAAGAAACCTGAAGACACAAAAGAGAATAGTAAAACCAAAAACACTCAGTTTGAAAAAATGTTGCAGTAATCCGCAAGTGCTAGTAAAAGATGTAAAAAACAGGGTATTTGGTTGATACGTTTTTTGCAAAAAATGTATACTAAGCTGCTCTACCAATCTTCACGGTATACCCTTATCAGAGCAGTCCTAACTAATGTATGCAATCCCTATCTGATGTATTTAAAAACCTGATCATCTGTATATAACCTGTGTGAACAGGGTTCAGAGAGGAAAAATCCATGTGTGCATACAGGGTAGAACAGCTTTTGTGCAAATAGCCCAAGAGGAGTGGTGGAACTCCCCAGTCTTGTAGACACAAGAGAACAATTATGGAAACAGGAACACATGGGCTACTTGCACAGTGAACAAGTCTGTATGATCATGTTCACACACCACCAAGAAACCTGAACACACAAAAGAGAATAGTAAAACCAAAAACACTCAGTTTGAAAAAATGTTGCAGTAATCCGCAAGTGCTAGTAAAAGATGTAAAAAACAGGGTATTTGGTTGATACGTTTTTTGCAAAAAATGTATACTAAGCTGCTCTACCAATCTTCACGGTATACCCTTATCAGAGCAGTCCTAACTAATGTATGCAATCCCTATCTGATGTATTTAAAAACCTGATCATCTGTATATAACCTGTGTGAACAGGGTTCAGAGAGGAAAAATCCATGTGTGCATACAGGGTAGAACAGCTTTTGTGCAGATAGCCCAAGAGGAGTGGTGGAACTCCCCAGTCTTGTAGACACAAGAGAACAATTATGGAAACAGGAACACATGGGCTAATTGCACAGTGAACAAGTCTTGTTCACTGTGCAAGTAGCCCATGTGTTCCTGTTTCCATAACAGTATTAAAAAGCCATATGTTCATGAAAAAGCTTGTTAACCCTGCTGTTCTGTTGGTCAAAAATGACCGACTTTGAACTTCAATATTCTTTAAAATATTCAAGATGCGGCTCTGAAACCCGTGGCCGACCGACCCATCCTCATTTAAGTCAATCAACCACAAGTTTCAGAACCGCATCTTGAACACCCCAAAAAATACCAAAGTTCAAAATAGGTCTCCCCAGACCGAACAGAACAGCAGGGTTAATAAGAAATAAAGTTAAATGGGCAAACCCGAACAGTAAAGTTCGGGCTCCGTACCAAACATCTAATGTTTGGATATGGTCGTCGAATGCTGGCTTCTCCAGGAAGACCTTATTACTGCTCTGGTTCGGCGGCCAGCCTGAGTATGTTTATGACAGCATGCTTGACATCGCGACAAACACCAGAGACTCTGATTGGCAGTAAGATCATTAGATGACAGCATGAGCCAGCAGGTCAGCTGTGACCAACAGTAAAAAAGACTACCCATGGTCACACGAGTCAACTGATGAGAGAGTACTGCTCCCATCAGCCTACACCTGATGTTGCTGATAACAGCAAGAGCAGGTGCCACTGATGGGAGTATTCATCAGTCGGCACCGGTGTTAAAAATAAATTAAAAAATGATGTGAGGTTTTTCTATTCTGGATAACAGTACAGGAAAAACTGATTATCAAGAGTAGAGGGGTCCCTATGTTGTTTTTTTCAAATTATTTGAATTAATCATTTAAAAAATCATGTGGGGTTCCCCCATTTTTGACAACCAGCCAAGCTAAAGCTGACAACAGGGGGCTGCTACTCTCAGCTGGTAAGGGACCATGGATATTAGCCCCCCATAGCCTTAAAATACCAGCCCATAACCACCCCAGAAAAGGCGCATCTATTAGATGCACCATGCGCCAATTCTGGTGCTTTGCCTGGCTCTTCCCATTTGCCCTGGTGCGGTGGCAAGTAGGGTAATTGGTTTGTGGTTGATATCAGCTATTTTAATGGCCGCTGATATCAAGCCCAAAGCTTAGTAATGTAGAGCCGTCTATAAGACGCCCCAATACTAACCCTGTAATTAGATTGTAAAAAAGACAATAAAAAATAATAAACAGAAAATAGTAAACAAAAATACTCACCTTATGCCTAATCCACTGATGCCCTTGTCCTCTGTAAAAAAAGAAAAATAATAAGATGCCCCCATTAATAACCTCATAGTAAGTTTGGAAATAAACACACAGCATGAATTAAATCCTTTATTTGAAATAAAAATCAACAACCAGTTATACACATTTACTTAAAAATAAATAACAATTACTGCAATAATTGTCCAAACCCACCGGACCCGAACATCCACCTGTTTGCCCATCACTAGTTGTGGCTACAAAATTGCGGTGGATTACAGTCAAATGCGCCTCACACGAAAGAGTAGAAGTGATGGGTATACAGCAAGAGTCATTTTACAATTATAGGTATATAAACCAGTTTCATGAGGCCTTGTACAATAAATGCATAGTTACATTCTGATTTAATATTGTATGAATGAGACATTATCTGGCTCTTGCTGGTATCATCAGTATAATAATATCACATGTCTATATTTGTTTGCTGCTTTCACGGCCCTAGATCACAACTCCCCTAGAGGCACATCCTTCAAACACTTACAAGTTGTGACCATATCATGCACTGCTCTCTACTTCTGGCTGACCTAGATTCTGTGGGTCAATAACAGAACAGTTGTAGTGTTCCACATCCACTGTGCTCAGAATATCTTAGAATGCTACTGTACTTTCTTCCTCTGTCCAATTATACCAGGGCCTTAAGATAGTGAAAACATACTGCAGCATAGATCCTTAAATTAACATAATGTAATGTTAATGGGATTTTCCTGTTTTCTATATTGCTATTTCGTTTGATTTGAAGATTATTTACCATATAAACATTATCATCCACAATATTGGGTAATGGACCATATGTATTTTACTGTAAATATATTTAGTGATATATCTGTACAGTAGTTAGCGATAATAGAGATAAGCTATTTGAGTTCGAGCATATTTGGCAGTTCTAGTAAGAGAATTGGCATTTCTTGCAATCTTCACCTCTAAAATATAACATTCATTTCTGTTGCCAAAATGTCAATTGTTGACCTTTTTTCTGCTTACTTTAAGAGCCTAATTAATGGTGCTCAGTATGACTAAAATGTTTTACATGTTTTATTCAATACCAATAATTACTAATTCACAGCCTGTAAGCTAGATGTAGCATGATTCTATAAATTCAATATGCCAAATTTCCACCTATTTGTTTAAATTAATAAGGATTTAATCTAAAATTAGAGATGAGCGAACGTATCTGGATAAGGTGTTATCCAAGCATTCTTGGGTGCTAACCGAGTGTCTTCGGATCAAAAAATATGTTCAAGTCCCCTCGCCTGCATGTCACGCAGCTGTTAGACTGCAGCAAGACATACAGTGATTGCCTGTTTGTTAAGTAGTCCCTGCAAGTGTAAGGGCTGTCAAACAGCCACGAGACATGCAGGCGCTGGGAAGAGAACACCGAAGACAATCGGTTATCACCCGAGCATGTTCGGATAACACCTTATCTGAGCATGTTTGTTCATTACTATCTAAAATGTCTACCTATTTAATGTAATAATCCAATTGCTTTTATAATATACTTTGATTAAAAAGTGTCTTTCTCGCTCTTCTCTCTCTACCTGCTTCCGGTTTGATGCCATCTTGTTTAAGAATCCCCAATGCAGGCCAGGATACTCACATGAAACATCGTCAGGGGTTGTACTAGTCTCTACTGAGCATTTGTTGGTTGTGAATTCTGAATTGTCACCGTATGATATCTTTTTCAATGCACAGTGACAGTGCACTTCCTTGCTGACTCTGATGAGAAGAGTCATGGACCATCAAGAGATTACACTATCAGTGCATATTGTAAAGAGAGAATCTGGCAAGCAGAGATCTTGCTCTAAAATTCACATATGTCAATTTTGGGGAAGGGCTGGTCTATGTTCATTACAATGCACTCTTTTGCCGGCTCATCAGTTTTCATGATAGAAGATGAGTGAGTGCACTGTGACTTTCTCTGCCTTATTTGCACCAGAATTCTTTAATACTACATGGCCAAACAGGTCATGGTGATGGAACACTGTTAACTTTTTTAGCATTATTAGTTTGCTTCAGGGATGAATGTATTAACAATCTTTTTTCTGTATTATTAGTTGCTAGTTTAAAGAGCTTCGGTCCATGAGAGACTTAAGTGGGCAAGATTATAGCAGGGCCACCTGCAAATAAATGTAATAAATGGGGGTGCCATAATGAGAAATAGCAGATTAATATATAAAGTGCTTGGTCTCTTTCCACACAACAATGAAGAGACACGCTCCTCACTTGTATACTTCTGCCAAGGTTTATTGGGGTCTCTTAGCCACTCTTTCTTCTTACTTTATGTATTTACAGGTGCTTCTCACACAATTAGAATATCATCAAAAAATTAATTTATTTCAGTTCTTCAATGCAAAAAGTGAAACTCATATGTTATATCGAGTCACCACAAACATAGTGATCTATTTCAAGTGTTTATTTCTGTTAATATTGGTGATTATGGCTTACAGCCAATGATAACTCAAAAGTCACTATCTCCATAAGTTAGAATACCTTATAACACCAACTTAAAAATTGATTTTAAAATCCGAAATGTTGGTCTACTAAAATCTATGTTCAGAAAATGCACTAAATACTTGGTCAGGGCTCCTCAGTTACTGAATCAATGCGCCATGGCATGGAGGCGATCAGCTTGTGGCACTGCTGAGGTGTTATGGAAGCCCAGGTTGCTTTGATAGCAGCCTTCAGCTTGTCTGCGTTGTTGGATCTGGTGTCTCTCATTTTCCTCTTGACAATACCTCATAGATTATCTATGGGGTTAAGGTCAAGCGAGTTTGCTGGCCAATCAAGCACAGTGATACTTTTTGTATGCTCATCAGACTGTTATCTCAGGTTAGATAATCCGTGCTTGATCCAGAAATCTCAGCTTGTACATGGATAGTGACATCAGGATGTGTGAAGCTGCCCTTGTTCTCAGTATAAGCCCTCATCCAATGACATAGAGATGCCACACCCCACCTCTCTCCCACCTATTAATTGGTGCTGTGAACCAGTCACTAGATTCACAAAGCAGGACCAATCTAAGCCTCTTTTGTTGACCAACAGTGCTCTCACTAAGTCAGGCTTTACCATAGTATCATGTCCAGCTGCCATAAAAACCCTTCAACTTTTCCAGACAGTAAAGTCAGACAACATTTTCATGGACTCATTAGAGCACCATAATGACTCATTAGAAAGATAATGATACATGTCTACATCCCAGAACAGTGCTAAGGGCTTACTAAAGACATTAGTAAAGTAACTGTAACCATACCCAGTTAAACGTTATCTAGCTTAACAAATAAAAGTAATATAGCTAAAAGTGCCCTGGTCCAGTAATTATGAATGGTTGACAACCATGACCTATTCCACTATACAGCATGACCTGACTCATACAACCCTCATGATGACCCTATTTCACACCATAACCATTCAGGACAGGCACAAGAACTTGTTTAGACTCCAGATGGTCTCTTATAAAACAGACTAGACACACATAGGCACAATGTACACAAACGGCACTGTGGGTAATTCCTCCCCGCCTAACATGCTATAATAGCAGCATCTTTGTAACAATATTCTGGGAACCAATATTCTTTAAAGTCTTTATTTTACCCATCTTATTTCTGAATTTTACCTTTATGGTAGTGGTTTCACAGTTTTTACATCACTAGTTCTACCACATTTTGTTTTTATAAGATAATGATTTACTGTTTTAAGAATTGGCTGTAAATAGAGACTATATGACTGTAAAATGAATGCTTATTATTTCATAGCTTAATAGCCAAGTCTTCAATAAGGGAATTCTAGTGGCCTGTAGGGAAAAAAGATGGATATATTTTTATATATTTTTGAGACAGAGCAGCAAATTGCGAATAAACATCTTATGCAGAAAGCCGAGCTTACCACGTACTCAGAATAATAGATCCCACATCTCTCTTTTACCAGTAAGGAGCAGAATACAGAAATGTTTAGATCCTAAAGCAATTATTTCATGATATTTTTACTTACAAACTCTATTATAAACTCATAGCCAGAAGGAGCTCACTATTCAGTTTAGCAAGAAAATAGAAATCATATTCTATTACATTCATGGACCGATTTCTTCAGCGTGTTCATTTTAGAACTAAAATATTCTTCAGCTGCTGCGAGACCAAAACTCCCCAGCATGTGTTGACAGCCAAAAGCTTCTGTTCCCGGCCTGTGTGTCAACTTTTAACGTTTGACATTTACACCTTTCTATTGTATTTATCTTCTGACATAAGAGCATAAGAAATGCAGTAATGTCTGCTATTAGCCAAAATAATTTAGTTTGTAAAGCACAATCTGTAAAATTTATTTTGAAAAATAAACTGAAATCTTTTCAGGTGAAATAGAAAAACAAAGAACTAAAATGATATTGTTCAATAAATATGCACACCCTTAAACTAATACTTTGTTGAAGTACACTTTAAATTTATGTCAGAATTCAGTCTTTTTGGGTAGGGGTTTAAAATTGCATGGCTAAAATTGGCAATCTGTTCCTACTTCCTTGCAGTAGCCTTCTATATCTGTCAGACTGTAAGGTCATCTCCTGTGTACACTCAACTTCAGGTCAATGTACCGATTTTCAATTGTGTTCAGCACTTATTTCTGTCTGGGCCATTAAAAACTTAGATCATCACCTGGCACATCCATTTTTTGTTGATTTGGAGGTATACGTAGTGTCATTGTTGTGCTGAACAGTGAAATTCTTTTTCATCTTCAGGTTTTTAGCAAAGACTCGGTGCAAAATTGCTGATATCTAGAGCAGTCCATAATTCCCTCCACATTGAGTAAAGTCACAGCTGCTGAAAAACAGCTTAGAAGCATAATACTGCCTCCACCATGCTTCACTGTAGGTATAGTCTTTTTGGTGATGTGCAGTGTTGGATTTGCGCCTTTTGTAATTATGGCCAAAAAGTTCAATCTTGTTTTCATAAGACTATAACACGTTGTCCCATATGCTTTTGCAGACATGATGTAGGTTTTGGCAAAACATAGCCAGGCTTAGATGTTTTTCTTTGTGAGAAAAGGCTTTCGTTTTGCCATCTTACCCCACAGGTTAGCTATAAGAAGAAAATGGGAGATGGTTGTCACTTGCAGTACATAACTTGTACTTGACAGAAGTTCCTGCATGTCCTTTAGTGTTGCTGTAAGCCTCTTGGCAGCCTTCCTGTAGCTGTAAGCCTCTTGGCATTAGGTCTAAGTAATGCCAAATATAAACCACTTCATGATGACTATCTTTTCAGTGTTCCAATATATACCTAATGCCTTACAAAAACGTTAAGTCTCATCTCCTGACTGATCATTCTCAAGAATCAAATATGTTGTAAGGTGTTTATGTACCATGGTTTTTGCTGTAAAATACGTCAGTGAAATCCATCTAGAACAGCTAAACTTTATATAAAGCTAATCAGAATCACTTTAAATGATAACATCTATGCACCACTGACTACTATTTCACATGAGTTTAAGGGCTATTGCAACGACCATATTTTCCATCCAAGTGAGCTCTGAAGAAATATCGGTTTGGACTTAGATCAGATTTATTCTATGGGGCCTTTTACATGTTTGATGTTTTCCTTGGACTTATGTGTCCGAGGAAAAAATTGCAGTATGCACAATTTATATCTGTAAATCAGATCTCAGTTGGCCATGCAAGTCAATGAATTGTACCGCACTCGGATGACATCTTTGTGCAATTTGATTTTCACGGACTGACAGAATAGAGAAGAAGGAAAATGTAATTTTTTCCCAACTTATCCAAAACCAAGAAAATTGGACCACACTATGCTCACAATCTGAATAGAATGTGATCAGCATAATTGGATCGATTTTCTCAGATGGGAGAAAATACAGACGTGTGACTCTAGCCTAAATGTGATTAGTTAATTCTGAGCACAACCACATCTCTAATTATAAAAGGGTGTTCACCCTAATGCAACAACATAATATTATTTTTTTTATTATTGTTTTCTCTCTCAAAATAATTTCAATGTGTTTCACAATTGATTTGTACAGGTTATAGTTGATATTAAAGGTGGAAAAAGTTCTGAAAGATTTTTTCTTGGTATGATTTTTCTTTACATTACAAAATTTGTCATTTTAACATTTGTCTGCTGATTTTTTATATCCTCTGTAACCAGTCTAAAGATACACCAAATTTATCAAATAGCATGAACCATGGAGATAAATGTGACGCATTTTAAGATGGTGTAGTCTAAGTGTACACTATCTAAAAGACTGATAGTTTTATTATAACCTACACAATGTCGTGATTACTCTTGTGAGTATTGAGGAACATTTATTACAGCTCTGTTCACACTGTTCACATATAGCCTTATGCTATTGTAAAAGCCTCAAACTATTTAACAGCGTGAATTGGTTAAAATCTATGATAAGTCTTGATATATTGGCACAGCTCTTTAGACATGTTATGGCTATGTGACCTTATGGCTGGGACACTTTAACATCAAAATTTTGCCTAAATAATTGGTGCATACTATCGTTACTTTTAGCATATTTTATGACTTTTCCTAGCCAAACCATTTTTTCTATGATTGTTTCCTGAATGTTAAGAGGTTTGTAATAAACCTTAATATGCGGTGCTACAGGATTCCTGTGCATTTTGCTATGTAAATTTTAACCCATTATATTTCATTTTAGAAAAGAAACTGGTTGCTTCACTATGTTATACTTTTATTCTGTGTTAATTAAAAAAAACACATTTTTGCTAAATTTACATGGGTTCTCCAGTTCCAGTTCCATTACACATTCATTTCTGTTTTTACATCCACAGACCGTTTTCCTCTCATGTGTTGCCCCTTTCCATTTTGCATCCATGTTACTTCAGTTTGTGCCCATTTTTTCTTATACTTTTTTAGAAACTGAAGGAGGTAAACTGTCAGAGCATTTTCTTTTTATTCATGCACTCATAGCAATGAATCAGATAAAAACGGATGTCACATGGATGGAAAACCAAGTTTGAAATATAACTTTTATCTGCTTATAACAGATCGATTTTAATGACTGTGTCTCATCTACAAAACGAATGAAAATAGGACATACCCTGAGTTATTGTTATTATTTATTATTATAGCGCCATTTATTTCATGGCACTTTACATGTGAAAAGAGTATACATAACACAAAGCAAATTCAATTATCTTGAACAAAATGAGTCATTGACTGGTACAGGAAGAGAGAGGACCATGCAGTCAAAGGCTCACAATCTACAAGAGAGGGGTGAGGATACAGTAGGTGAGGGAAGCGCTTGTTGTGCAGTGGTTTGGTCGATCGGTGGTTTCTGCAGGTTGTAGGCTTGTCGGAAGAGGTGGGTCTTCAGGTTCCTTTTGAAGATTTCTAGGAAATTTGACCAAATTGGATGATGCACGGTTTTGGGCTGTGCTGCCGAAATAAAGATCCTAATGCCAAGTATAGATTGAGCAGTACAATTGTAAAAAAACAACTAAGTCAAAATGCGTAGTGGAATAAAAAAACGCTCAACCTAAACTTGTCAATATGATCTTTTTATTGCAAAGCAACCCAACACCGTGCATTAAATCTGATAATCAGTAGCGCAATCACACATCCTAGTAACCAACAGTCACAGTTTCAATACCATTCATTTATTTTGTGTTATTTCATTTATTTATTAGTTTAACTTTTTGTAGAAAAGCCAAGTGATTCTTCTCTGTGGCCAAATCTGAGCTTGAGTTAGGAATAGCGTAAATGGAAAATAATTAACAATTGCATTTAAAGTGGCCACAAAACGATATATTTCCAATATTTTCAATGAATTGGGCGAGAATGCTCAACTAGCAGAGCTGGTAACAGTTATTTGTTCTGATCTCATTGTGTATGAGTATATGATTTCTTGGAATGGAATGACTTGGAACTTCCTTTGTGTCCATTCCTACCTTAGGTTCCCAATGCCTTTAGTTAGTTGTTCATGGATACAGTGCATAATGAATTATATCCAGCCCTACCAAAGACTCATTAGAGATCATGTGTAACCCTTCAGATGCCAGAAAGCACATCATAAATAAAGGGGAATAAGAAAACAATAGAAAACAATGAAATGACTGCAATTCTTCCTTATTGCTAATTAAGCAAATAAATATAAATAAATAAGTAGTTCGCAATAAGCATATAAACTGCTATTGTTTGTAGAAAATAGATACATTATGTGAAATTACAAGTGGATATTGTGCGAACATTGCAGTCACAGGCAGTTCTTCTCCGTTACTCCTGTGTATTCATTATTAAATAGAGCTGGAGATCATGTACAAACAAACCAACCTAGCGTCTCCCCGTGGATTGCTTCTAGTGTGGAAGCCCAGGAGTCTTAGCCGACAAATCAAGTGAAAAAGCAGTGTTACATTTATGCTCGGAATTTACTGAAAAATAACAAGCAATAACAAGCTGAATAACAAGTCAAATGAGACAATAATGTAATGTAACCAAATTAAATGATTGTAACCTTGAGGCACAAAGTTGCCTTACAGAAGTCAAATTTTATTAGTGTTTAAAAACACTACGAGCTCCGGCCCATACCGTAACCCTAAAAGAGGAAAATGCATTTATCTCTTTTGGGTTACGGTATGGGCCGGAGCTGGTAAATTATGAATGCGGGGTACTTGTGTGAATGTAAATATGCCTCCTCCCCAGACACAATGCCAGCACTAAGGGTCTCAGTCTCACCTGAGGAAGCAGCAAGATAAGGTGAGAGCGTTCCTTTATTATTCATTCTTTTTTTGAACATTGCGCATTTCAACTAATGCTGGTGACTTATGATGTTCTAGATATGGATTCTTGATGATCTATGATGTTCTAAATGTGGATTTTACCTGATCCTGGTCTTTATATGAAGCAAGTTACTTCTCAGATTCTTGAAGGGATATATAAGTTTATGGTTTGGTCCCTCGGATCTTTCTAAATATTGTGGTTATTCAGCATTCAGCTGAATGTGATTTTTGTGAGTCTAACTGTTGTCTGTATTTTGTGTTTATGTGTTTATTTGAACACTTCTTTTATACAACATATTAACCCCTTCCCGACCCATGACGCCATGTAGGCGTCATGAAAGTCGGTGCCAATCCGACCCATGACGCCTATGTGGCGTCATGGAAAGATCGCGTCCCTGCAGATCGGGTGAAAGGGTTAACTCCCATTTCACCTGATCTACAGGGACAGGGGGAGTGGTAGTTTAGCCCAGGGGGGGTGGCTTCACCCCCCCGTGTCTACGATCGCTCTGATTGGCTGTTGAAAGTGAAACTGCCAATCAGAGCGATTTGTAATATTTCACCTATTAAAACTTGTGAAATATTACAATCCAGCCATGGCCGATGCTGCAATATCATCGGCCATGGCTGGAAACACTAATGTGCCCCCACCCCACCCCACCGATCGCCCCCCCAAGCCACCGATTTGTCCGGTACACTGCTCCGCTCCCCTCCGTCCTGTGCACCGCTCCCCCCGTGCTCTTGTCCGCTCCCCCCGTGCTCCAATCACCCTCCCGTGCTCCGATCCAACCCCCCTGCACTTCAATCCACCCCCCGTGCTCCGATCCACCCCCCGTGCTCCGTTCCACCCCCGTGCTCCGTTCCACCCCCCCTTGCTCCGATCCTTCCCCCCTTGCTCCGATCCCCCCCACCCCATCATACTTACCGATCCTGCCGTGGTCCGTCCGTCTTCTCCCTGGGCGCCGCCATCTTCCAAAATGGCGGGCGCATGCGCAGTGCGCCCGCCGAATCTGCTGGCCGGCAGATTCTGTTAGGTCTCGAGTTCCCGCTTCTGCACAGGGGGAATCTCGAGCCATCTCCGCTGCGGTCTCCCATTCTTATCCAGCCGCAGTGGAGTCTGCTCAGCAGGGACGTCGGTCCCAGCGTCTTGCTCACTCTCACTCTGCACAGAGAGTTACTGCTGCTTCTTCAGCTTCTGCCATTAAAGCCAGTGCTGGTCAGCAGCGAGCGGACTTCTCTGGGACTAAGTCCTTGTCTGCACACACTGAGCATGCCCAGGGCAAGATCTCCCGTTGGAGATGGAGGGTCATGTGCTCAGGCACTGCAGCACATTCCATTGGTCCTCTTGGCAGGTCTTGGAAGGGCAAAGTTTCTGTGGCCACTTCCTGTGCTGCAACTATATAAACTGCGCATGACCGCACGGCCATGTGCTAGTGTACATTTGCATATGTGTGTTTGTTGTGAGTGCAAGTCGTCCTTGGATACCCCTTCCCTATTGAATGTCTGTTCGCGGAAGGTGTATGGTTGCTATCTAGCGCCCGACTTATCCTACAGCACGAATCACACATTACAGCGTCCAGTTGCTGTGACCGCCAGTACGGCGCCGTGCACTTCCTCTGTGCTTTCCTTACCCAAGCCTGGGTGGTTAGTGGCGTTCGTCAGTGCGGCACCGCATGCACTCTTGTGCCCTAATATTGTTATTTGGCTTCCTTACACACCCAGTTGCGGTGTTGTGCCAGCAAGGGTCTAATCGGACTTCAATCCTAGTTGGGGTTGAGTTCGCTGACTACTTGCTCGCGCTCTATGTGCGGTACCGCGATCCTGTGACGCAACAGGATCGCTTCCTTCACGCTGGGTGAAGTTTAACCCACGTGTGTATTCTTATGAGTACCGCCATATAGTCCGTCATTACTTGGCAGCAGGTTCCATCTCTGCACGGTGGACCCCGGGCTGCGAACGCACCATACTCTATCTGTCTTATTAGTTGGTGCGTTCCGCTAGCCCTAACAGATTCGTTCCAAAGTGCATTTTGATCACTGAGATATAATCTATCACAGTGATCAAAATAAAAAAAATAATAAATGACCCCCCCCCTTTGTCACCCCCATAGGTAGGGACAATAAAAATATAAAGAATTTTTTTTTCTCACTAAGGTTAGAATAGGGTTAGGGTTAGGGTTAGGGTTAGGGCTAGGGCTAAGGTTAGGGCTAGGGCTTGGGTTAGGGTTAGGGTTAGGGCTAGGGTTAGGGTTTCGGTATGTGCACACGTATTCTGTTCCTCTGCGGATTTTTCCACTGCGGATTTGATAAATCCGCCGTGCTAAACCGCTGCGGATTTATGGCGGATTTACCGCAGTTTTTTTGCGCATTTCACTGCGGTTTTACAACTGCGATTTTCTATTGGAGCAGTTGTAAAACCGCTGTGGAATCCGCAGAAAGAAGTGACATGCTGCAGAATGTAAACCCCTGCGCTTCCGTGCAGTTTTTCTGCAGCATGTGTACAGCGATTTTTGTTTCCCATAGGTTTACATTGAACTGTAAACTCATGGGAAACTGCTGCGGATCCGCAGCGTTTTCCGCAGCGTGTGCACATACTTTTAGAATTAGGCTATGTGCACACAGTGTGGATTTGGCTGCGGATCCGCAGCGGATTGGCCGCTGCGGATTCGCAGCAGTGTTCCATCAGGTTTACAGTACCATGTAAACCTATGGAAAACTAAATCCGCTGTGCCCATGGTGCGGAAAATACCTCGCGGAAATGTTGCGTTGTATTTTCCGCAGCATGTCAATTCTTTGTGCGGATTCCGCAGTGTTTTACACCTGTTCCTCAATAGGAATCCGCAGGTGAAATCCGTACAAAAAACACTGGAAATCCGCTGTAAATCCGCAGGTAAAACGCAGTGCCTTTTACTCGTGGATTTTTCAAAAATGATGCTGAAAAATCTCACACGAATCCGCAACGTGGGCACATAGCCTTAGGGTTAGGGTTCGAATTAGGGTTGTGGTTAGGGTTGTGATTAGGGTTATGGCTACAGTTGGGATTAGGGTTAGGGGTGGTTAGTGTTGGAGGTAGAATTGAGGGGTTTCCACTGTTTAGGCACATCAGGGGTCTCCAAACGCAACATGGCGCCACCATTGATTCCAGCCAATCTTGTATTCAAAAAGTCAAATGGTGCTCCCTCACTTCCGAGCCCCAACGTGCGCCCAAACAGTGGTTTACCCCCACATATGGGGTACCAGCATACTCAGGACAAATTGCTCAACAATTACTGGGGTCCAATTTCTCCTGTTACCCTTGTGAAAATAAAAAAATGCTTGCTAAAACATCATTTTTGAGGAAAGAAAAATGATTTTTTATTTTCACGGCTCTGCGTTGTAAACGTCTGTGAAGCACTTTGGGGTTCAAAGTGCTCACCACATATCTAGATAAGTTCCTTGGGGGGTCTAGTTTCTAAAATGGGGTCACTTGTGGGGGGTTTCTACTGTTTAGGCACACCAGGGGCTCTGCAAACGCAACGTGACGCCCGCAGACCATTCCATCAAAGTCTGCATTTCAAAAGTCACTACTTCCCTTCTGAGCCCTGACGTGTGCCCAAACAGTGGTTTACCCCCACACATGGGGTATCAGCGTACTCAGGAGAAACTGGACAACAACTCTTGGGGTCCAATTTCTCCTGTAACCCTTGGGAAAATAAAAAATTCTGGGCTAAATAATTATTTTTGAGGAAAGAAAACGTATTTATTATTTTCACGGCTCTGCATTATAAACTTCTGTGAAGCACTTGGGGGTTCAAAGTGCTCACCACACATCTAGATAAATTCCTTTCGGGGTCTAGTTTCCAAAATGGGGTCACTTGTGGGGGGTTTCTACTGTTTAGCCACATCAGGGGCTCTGCAAACGCAACGTAACGCCCGCAGAGCATTCCATCAAAGTCTGCATTTCAAAACGTCACTACTTCACTTCCGAGCCCCGGTATGTACCCAAACAGTGGTTTACCTCCACATATGGGATATCAACGCACTCAGGAGAAACTGGACAACAACCATTAGGGTCAAATTTTTCCCGTTACCCTTGGGAAAATAAAAAATTGCAGGCGAAAAGATCATTTTTGAGAAAATATATATTTTTTTATTTTCATGGCTCTGCGTTATAAACTTCTGTGAAGCACTTGGGGGTTCAAAGTCCTCACCACACATCTAGATTAGTTCATTTGGGGGTCTAGTTTCCAAAATGGGGTCACTTGTGGGGGGTATCCACTGTTTAGCCACATCAGGGGCTCTGCAAACGCAACGTGACGCCCGCAGAGCATTCCATCAAAGTCTGCATTTCAAAACGTCACTACTTCACTTCCGAGCCCCGGTATGTACCCAAACAGTGGTTTACCTCCACATATGGGATATCAACGTACTCAGGAGAAACTGGACAACAACCATTAGGGTCAAATTTTTCCCGTTACCCTTGGGAAAATAAAAAATTGCAGGCGAAAAGATCATTTTTGAGAAAATATATATTTTTTTATTTTCATGGCTCTGCGTTATAAACTTCTGTGAAGCACTTGGGGGTTCAAAGTCCTCACCACACATCTAGATTAGTTCATTTGGGGGTCTAGTTTCCAAAATGGGGTCACTTGTGGGGGGTATCCACTGTTTAGCCACATCAGGGGCTCTGCAAACGCAACGTGACGCCCGCAGAGCATTCCATCAAAGTCTGCATTTCAAAACGTCACTACTTCACTTCCGAGCCCCGTCATGTGCCCAAACAGTGGTTTACCCCCACATATGGGGTATCAGCATACTCAGGAGAAACTGGACAACAACTTTTGGGGTCAAATTTCTCCTGTTACCCTTGGGAAAATAAAAAATTGCAGGATAAAAGATCATTTTCGAGAAAATATTTTTTTTTTTTTTTCATGGCTCTGCGTTATAAACTTCTGTGAAGCACTTGGGGGTTCAAAGTCCTCACCACACATCTAGATTAGTTCATTTGGGGGTCTAGTTTCCAAAATTGGGTCATTTGTGGGGGATCTCCAATGTTTAGGCACACAGGGGCTCTCCAAACGTGACATGGTGTCCGCTAATGATTGGAGCTAATTTTCCATTTAAAAAGCCAAATGGCGTGCCTTCCCTTCCAAGCCCTGCCGTGCGCCCAAACAGTGGTTTACCCCCACATATGGGGTATCAGCGTACTCAGGACAAACTGGACAACAACATTTGGGGTCCAATTTCTCCTATTACCCTTGGCAAAATAGGAAATTCCAGGCTAAAAAATCATTTTTGAGGAAAGAAAAATTATTTTTTATTTTCATGGCTCTGCGTTATAAACTTCTATGAATTACCTGGGGGTTTAAAGTGCTCAATATGCATCTATATAAGTTCCTTGGGGGTCTAGTTTCCAAAATGGGGTCACTTGTGGGGGAGCTCCAATGTTTAGGCACACAGGGGCACTCCAAACGCGACATGGTGTCCGCTAACAATTGGAGCTAATTTTCCATTCAAAAAGTCAAATGGCGCGCCTTCCCTTTCGAGCCCTGCCGTGTGCCCAAACAGTGGTTTACCCCCACATATGAGGTATCGGCATACTCGGGAGAAATTGCCCAACAAATTTTAGGATCCATTTTATCCTATTGCCCATGTGAAAATGAAAAAATTGAGGCGAAAATAATTTTTTTGTGAAAAAAAGTACTTTTTCATTTTTACCAATCACTTTGTAAAGCACCTGAGGGTTTAAAGTGCTCACTAGGCATCTAGATAAGTTCCTAGGGGGGTCTAGTTTCCAAAATGGGGTCACTTGTGGGGGAGCTCCAATGTTTAGGCACACAGGGGTTCTCCAAACGCGACATGGTGTCCGCTAACGATGGAGATAATTTTTCATTCAAAAAGTCAAATGGCGCTCCTTCCCTTCCGAGCCTTACCATGTGCCCAAACAGTGGTTTACCCACACATGTGAGGTATCGGTGTACTCAGGAGAAATTGCCCAACAAATTTTAGGATCCATTTTATCCTGTTGCCTATGTGAAAATGAAAAAATTGAGGCTAAAAGAATTTTTTTGTGAAAAAAAAGTACTTTTTCATTTTTACGGATCAATTTGTGAAGCACCTGGGGGTTAAAAGTGCTCACTATGCATCTAGATAAGTTCCTTGGGGCGTCTAGTTTCCAAAATGGGGTCACTTGTGGGGGAGCTCCAATTTTTAGGCACACGGGGGCTCTCCAAACGTGACATGGTGCCCGCTAAAGAGTGAAGCCAATTTTTCATTCAAAAAGTCAAATGGCGCTCCTTCCCTTCCAAGCCCTGCCGTGTGCCTAAACAGTGGTTTACCCCCACATATGAGGTATCAGCGTACTCAGGTCAAACTGGACAACAACTTTCGTGGTTCAGTTTCTCCTTTTACCATTGGGAAAATAAAAAAATTGTTGCTAAAAGATAATTTTTGTGACTAAAAAGTTAAATGTTCATTTTTTCCTTCCATGTTGCTTCTGCTGCTGTGAAGTACCTGAAGGGTTAATAAACTTCTTGAATGTGGTTTTGAGTACCTTGCGGGGTGCATTTTTTAGAATGGTGTCACTTTTGGGTATTGTCAGCCATATAGACCCCTCAAACTGACTTCAAATGTGAGGTGGTCCCTAAAAAAATGGTTTTGTAAATTTCGGTGTAAAAATGAGAAATCGCTGGTCAAATTTTAACCCTTATAACTTCCTAGCAAAAAAAAATTTTGTTTCCAAAATTGTGCTGATGTAAAGTATACATGTGGGAAATGTTATTTATTAACTATTTTGTGTCACATAACTCTCTGGTTTAACAGAATAAAAATTAAAAATGTGAAAATTGCGAAATTTTCAAAATTTTCGCCAAATTTCCGTTTTTATCAGAAATAAATGCAAAATTTATTGACCTAAATTTACCACTATCATGAAGCCCAATATGTCACGAAAAAACAATCTCAGAACCGCTAGGATCCGTTGAATTGCAAAAAACGGCAAGGTCTTTAAGGTCAAAATAGGCTGGGTCATGAAGGGGTTAAAAGTTATATTTTAACTTAATAGTCACACCCTGCTTATCATACTACTGTGAAATACTGCGGATTGTATGTGTAAGCTCTGCGCCAATTCTGTGATGTTTGAAGCCAGCCTAAGGGTAAGGTCTCATGATGACTTTTTGATGAGCTTTTTTATTGCAGATTTTCTGCAACATTTCTGCACCAATTCTCTAAATTAAATTAGTTGTATTTTTTAGTCTTTTTTTCAGCTGCTTTTATTTTATTTTATTGTGTGTCTTGTTTTTATCTGCAAGTTTGCTTCATCTCATTCAAGTCTATTGGTAAATTGTGAAAATGAAACACATATTTACTGTAAGAGAAATTAACATATTGCAGATTTCAAAGTTGCACAGCAAAATGTAGTCTTAAAATTGCTTATAAAAGTAGGCAAATATACCTGTGTCTTTTGATTAATTAATACTTTCTTGCATTACAACTTTGAGTAATGCAAAATATAAGTTGCCATGTTAGCTCAGCCTTAACGGGTTATTTCCAGAAAGAAAAAAAAAACAAGTTATGGCATAGTATGGGGGATAACTTGCTGATTGCTGGGTGTCTGACCACTGTGACCCCTCTCAGTTCTGAGATTGGAGCTCAGGAACACCGTAGACTTGCTTTGAATGAAGAGGAGGTCGAGGTTACACTCTATGTCTATGAGTTTGCTGCAAATAGCCAAGCGCTGTACTCTCCATACACAGTGAATGAAGAGGAGACATGAATATGCACACCTCTGCTCTGTTCAGGACTCCACTTCAGAATTCAGTGGTTGGACCAACAAGTTATCCCCTATCATGGTGATAAGGGATTACATGTTTTGACAATCACCCTTTACGGCCCAGGTGCTTCTCATACATACATACAGGTGCTTCTCATAAAATTAGAATATCTTCAAAAAGTAAATTTATTCCAGCTCTTCAATACAAAAAGTGAAACTCATATATATGATATAGAGTCAGCAGTCTTCCCCATGATTGTGGAGCCTACTGAAAAGTCTAACTAACCTTTTTAAATGCTTAGGAAGTCTTTGCAGTGGCTTCTTGTTAATTATTCTTATTTACTAAGATAATGACTTTTTGGCTGTAAGCCATAATCATCAACATTAACAGAAATAAACAATTGAAATAGATCACTCTGTAATGACTAATGAGAATATACGACTAAAACTTTTTGTATTGAAGAACTGAAATAAATTAACATTTTGATTATATTCTAATTTATGAGGGAAGTACCTAAATAATTGAATCAACATAATTGTAATTTTCTAATAAAGCTCCCTTTATTATGTTTTTGATCCTGAAAGGCTTAAAGGAGATCGAGGAGACTTCTGCATATGTTCTTTTGTAAAGTGTACTCCAGTTTATGTATTTTATCCAGCTTTCAATACATATCACTATTTTGTAATAGCATCCCTTTAAGTAAAGTAATAATGTCTCTGGAGGTTCCCTGTTACTGGTTATTTCTGCCACTCCATAAATGAAAGTAATAGCTAATACATATCAAGCTTTCTAAGCACTTTATTTGCTTATATCTGCTTAAATTGCAGTTTCTTGTCTTTCTACAGAATGATATCTGTCATGCTGTACATTTATATAATGTACACCTCTGCATAAATTTAGCCTATTCAGTCACTTATATTGGGAACTAGACTTTATCCTAATCTATCATATACTCTCAATTCATTTAAAGGGGTTGTCCATTACTTGCACAACCTCTTCTCAATCCCTATGTTGCTCCCTCATAAAACAATAGCAGCCATACTCCTAGTATGGGCGCGGTTCGATCGGTGTTGGCACTGCCTCTCCCAGGTCTCTCATAACATTGTTATGTCACGCAAGCCCTGTAGTCTATTAGCCGATACTTCACTCCACCTTCTTCAGATGTAATCGACATCAGGAGGAGGTGAAAGAGCAGTCGCAGAGCTTACTTCCTTCGGATGTCTGATTTATCATAAGAAGGGGAGAGTGAATTGGCTGCTGATTGTCTGCAGGGCTCACGTGACATAGCAATGTCATGAGAGCCCCGGGAGAAGCAGTGCCAACACCGATCGAACGGTGCCTGCACCCGAGGAGAGTACGTCTGTTATTAATTTATTTATTTAAAATACTAAAAAAAAATTTTATAAAGCTTTTCCATTTTTACTTAGAGGCTTCGACTGATATTTTCTTTACATTTTGCCTATTTTTTTTGTCTTACAGGGTTTATAACGCATGCCATGTATATAATAAAAAAAAAAATCTGTTATAATTAGTGTTGAGCGATACCGTCCGATACTTGAAAGTATCGGTATCGGATAGTATCGGCCGATACCCGAAAAATATCGGATATCGCCGATACCGATATCCGATACCAATACAAGTCAATAGGACATCAAGTATCGGAATGTATCCTCATGGATCCCAGGGTCTGAAGGAGAGGAAACTCTCCTTCAGGCCCTGGGATCCATATTAAAGTGTAAAATAAAGAATTAAAATAAAAAATATTGTTATATTCACCTCTCCGGCGGCCCCTGGACATCAGCGGGAGGATCCGGCGTCCGGCACGGCTTCTTTCTTCAAAATGCGCGCCTTTAGGACCTGTGGAATGACGTCCCGGCTTCTGATTGGTCGCGTGCCGCCCATGTGACCGCCACGCGACCAATCAGAAGCCGCGACGTCATTCCTCAGGTCCTAGAAGGCGCTCATTCTAGGACTTTAGCTGAGGAATGACGTCGCGGCTTCTGATTGGTCGCGTGGCGGTCACATGGGCGGCACGCGACCAATCAGAAGCCGGGACGTCATACCACAGGTCCTAAAGGCGCGCATTTTGAAGAAAGAAGCCGTGCCGGACGCCGGATCCTCCCGCTGATGTCCAGGGGCCGCCGGAGAGGTGAATATAACAATATTTTTTATTTTAATTCTTTATTTTACACTTCCGATACCGATACCCGATATCACAAAAATATCGGATCTCGGTATCGGAATTCCGATACCGCAAGTATCGGCCGATACCCGATACTTGCGGTATCGGAATGCTCAACACTAGTTATAATGTGAACTCAGTCTAGTTTATTTTTCCCTTTTTAACATCTGCCAGTAACATGTTAGAATAGTAACTGCACTGACTGATACAATGATTAGTTCACTTTCCTACCTTGAACTGTCAATAAGCTGCTGCTGAGAAGGACCAGGCAGGAAAATCATTAGACCACATAGAGATTCCTACCTAAACCAGTAATCTCTTCACAAGTGAAATGAATCTCAGGTCCTGTGACCCTGAAAACAATAACAACAGGAAAAGTAAATGCTGCAAACATTTCTATAATGGAACCTCTGTCAGTGTGTCAGCTTCTGCTGAGCTGTTAGCTTCCTTTAGCTGCTGTAACAAATTGGCCTGACCTTCAGCGCTGGTTTCATAAAACAGGGTTGATTGGTATATGAGAGATAGTCATCATAGCCCGCGTATAATGTCATGCTAGCTAATTACCAGTATATGCCTCTTGTTTTTAATGAATGTTTAATAGCTATTTGTGTTGTTCTTTATTGTCATTATTTAAAAACAAAAGCTCTGAAGGACAACCAGCTTCCTTACGTACTGCATGTTACTATCGAAAAAACAATAAAGGGAGCAATTATGATAAAAGCCTGTAATACTGAGTGATTTCTAATGCAATGCTTTATAAATGTCGAATATATGATGGCTCCATGGCATTTGCAAGACTTTATCATCTATTAATTGTATACATCTATCCATTTACCAATATTTCCCCCACCATGTTTGATTCAGGGCAGTTGATTCAACCCCTCTTCTACCATGATCATATGCATTTTTTAATATACCATATATATTTATTAACAACTCAAAATAAATACATTTTCTATTTGTAATGTTTATCTATTTATGTAGGAAAAAGGAGCAATCAGCTCACCAGTCCGATGCTTAGCAGGAATACTCTAAAAAATGATAACCCAAGTGAAAAAGTGAGCACTCAAGTCTTCATAAAAAACTTCTTTATTCAGTCCGGATTTTAAATAAGCACTGGCAGACACAAGCCAAACAGAAAAAAACTAAATGGCAGGAGGGTAACACATACCAGCCTTCAGGCAATACATTTCTGACCATTCTCTTTCTGAATGCCTATTTGTTACTCAACCTTTTTTTCATTTCCATTCATCTACTCTGGAACAATCTTAAGTGCAAATTAGAAGAGGAGGAAGAAATCAAGTTTTTTTTCCATTGGGTTACATTTTGTTTTAATATTGTTTTTTGTTCAAAACTTGAAGAAGTTAGTATGAGTCCAAAATGTATAGTCCAAGGTACACCAATAAAACGATTTCTATACTGAACAGTTATAGGGGAAATCCATTAAAACAAAACTGAGAATTATCCACTTTGTCCACTTCTGCATGGCTGATAAAATATTGTTCTGAAAATATACATAAAGAGCTTTCCTTTTATAGAAGTTGTACTATCTGAAGCAATGATTGTAGAGGTTAATAGGAGCAGAAGACAGCAAGTAAACCCAAAGCTCTCTGACTGGTCCCATAGACATTGTCTCTGACAATACACCAATAATTGTGAACTATTCATCTATACATCAGGAGTATTGTCACTGCATTCAAACTGTAATGTGGTTCTGTCAGTGGTTGTCTAACAGCGTTAAAATGACTACCAAGAACAGGCTTTGCTGAAGCCACTCTGGTTACCAGATCCCAGCCATTGCTATGGCCTTCTCCCTTTAACATCTGTGTAGAGATATGGAGACATACATGGGCCCCTGGGTTGGGCCCACATAGTCATCTGCTGGCCGGTGTTGCAGGCTAGCAGAAACTAAGGTCCAGTCACAAAAAAGCCAGATCAGAGCCAGAACGTTGGTGCAGGTACAAAATCATAAGGCGGAAAAGTAGTCAAAAAACTAGCCAAGGTTAAAATCAGGAATGTCCACTGGGAACACAAGCAAGATACACAGAAGTTCTCTGAATCTATTCACGATATAACTGGCAGTAGACTGCAATATTTCAAAAGTTTAGGTAACTTACAGCCCCATCCAGCATGGACAGAAGTTAATTCTCCATCTCACATGGATGGAACTACAAATCCATGAGGATAATGAACTAGAATTGTCAATTCATGTCACCTGCAACGAGAATGCTGAACCGCACAGCAACAGATGCAGAAAGAGTAAGAGCAGGCACCGATACAAATGCCACAGGAAAGTGTAATAAAACATAACTACATAGTAAAAAAATGAAATGTGTATTAAAAATCATAGTGAAACATAGTAAAAAGAGTGATACACACATACAGTATACTGGTCAAATGCTGAGAAAAAAGGACACTCTTTTGGCCTCTATCAAGTAAATGGAGCCCAATAGATTAATTTGGCATGTACACAGGGACTGTTAGGGCTAGTGGAACGCACCGAGTAAATAGAGATGTTTATTGATATTGGTGCGTTCGCAGCCCGGGGTCCACCGTGCAGGAGTACCTGCTGCTAGCAAACGGCGGAGCTATATGGCGGTATAGACTAACTCAGTTAATTCACTGAGTAGCCGTGAAAGGAAAGCACTGTGCCCTGTTCGACTCCACAGAGGCACAGGCTAACTGCCCAAACAGAGAGCAGTCAGTGGTCACACAAACACACAAAACTCCTCGCCGGAGGAGCCAGCATTCTAGGGGCTTTTTTCATCCGGGTCGCTGAATACATTCAGACTCAATCTCCTCGCCGGAGGAGCCAGCATTCTAGGGGCTTATTTCAGCCGGGTCCCTGAACACACATACATGTGACCACACTGGCGCAAAGCACATAACATAAGACAATACTAGCGCATGGCCGTGCGGTCATGCGCAGTTTATATAGTTGCAGCACAGGAAGCTGCTACTGAAGTTTTTGCCCTTTCAGGACCTTCCAGAAGGACCAATGGAAAGTGCTGCAGTACCTGAGCATGTTTTGCCCTTTCAGGACCTTCCAGAAGGACCAATGGAATGTACTGCAGCACCTGAGCATGTGACCGAACATGTGGCCCTTGACCTCCAATGGGAGACCCTGTCCTGGGCATGCTCAGTGTGAGTAAACAAGGACTTAATCCCAGAGAGGCTCGCTCGATGCAGATCAGTGCAGGGTACCATAGAAAAGCCAGAAAAGGCAGTAGTGACCCTATGCACCGAATCAGCCCCAGCGAGATGCTGGGAGTGACGTCTCTGCTGAGTAGAGCCCACTGCGGCCGATACCGAATGGGAGACCGCAGCAGACACGGATCGAGATTCCCCCTGTGCAGCAGAGGAAACTCGACTCCTAACATTACCCTCCCTCCTAGGGCCCCCCCTCCTTGAGCCTCACTACGCTCAAAAGCTGCGATAAGCAGCGGAGCCCGAATGTGCTCCACAGGCTCCCAGGTTCTATCCTCTGGGCCGTGACCCTTCCAGTCCACCAGATAGAATTTCTTGCCACGTACCACCTTGCACCCCACAATAGCATTCACCTCAAACTCCTCCGTGGATGAACCTGATGTCCCAGCAGATGACTCAAAGCCCGTTCATTTGTCCCGGTTTTCCAAGAGGGAAACGTGGAAAGTATCGGTGATACCAAGGCGTGGAGGAATAGCCAAACGGTAGACCACAGGGTTGACCTGTTCCAGAACCTTAAACGGGCCAATGTAGCGAGGAGCAAACTTAGTGGACTCAACTCGCAGCCTGATGTTACGGGCGGAGAGCCACACTAAGTCGCCAGGAGCAAAGACCGGAGCGGGGCGCCGGTGTGTATCAGCCGAAACCCTCATTCTCTCCTTGGAGGCCCGGATGGCATCCTGTGTACGGTCCCAGATGTCACGTGCCTCCACCGCCCAGTCTGCCACCCTAGAATCGGTGGATGACACGGGCATGGGCACAGGGACACGCGGATGCTGGCCGTAATTAAGGAGAAAAGGAGTTTGACCAGTGGAATCGGCTACGGCGTTGTTCAGGGCAAATTCCGCCCAAGGTAGCAAAGATGCCCAGTCATCCTGCCTAGCAGAGACGAAATGTCGCAAATATGTCACCAGAGTCTGGTTGGTTCTCTCCACCAACCCATTCGTCTCGGGATGGTATGCAGAGGAGAGGTTTAACTCTATGCTGAGTAAACAGCAGAGCTCTCTCCAAAACCGAGATGCGAACTGGGGACCCCGATCGCTGACAATCTTATCAGGCATACCATGCAAACGGAAAACGTGTTTAATGAACAACACCGCCAAGGCCCGTGCTGAGGGTAACCGAGGAAGCGGCACCAAATGCACCATCTTGGAGAAATGGTCGGTGACAACCCAAATAATGGAGCAGCCACGCGACTTGGGTAGACCCACCACAAAGTCCATCCCGACCATCTCCCAGGGCCTGTCTGCCACCGGTAGAGGGAAAAGCAACCCAGCAGGCCGTTGCCGAGGAGACCGATTCTGGGCGCAAGAAACGCACGCCTTGACATCTCGGGCCATATGCGGCCACCAGTATATTCTCGCCAGAAGCTCAGATGTCCTCTTGGTCCCAAAATGCCCACCCACTCTGGAGGAGTGAGCCCAAGAGAGAACCTCTGGTCGCAAGTTAGCTGGTACGAAAGTCTTGCCCGGGGGCACAGACTCTAGCGAAACCGGAGCTACAGTTCTCAGGCTCTCAGAAGGGACAATAAGCCGAGGCTCCTCCTCCTCCGATGACACCACGGAGCGGGAGAGAGCGTCAGCACGAACGTTCTTCTCCCCGGAGAGGAAATGGAGAGTAAAATGGAACCGGGAGAAGAACAGGGACCATCTAGCCTGGCGAGAATTCAGCCGCTGGACCGTTTGCAGATACACCAAGTTCTTGTGGTCAGTGAAGACTTGGAAGGGAAAGCGAGCTCCCTCCAAGAGATGTCTCCACTCCGAAAAAGCCAACTTGATGGCCAGCAACTCCATGTCCCAGATGGAATAATTCCTCTCCGCTGGTGTGAAGGTCTTGGAGAAGAAGAAGCAAGGATGCTTCCGACCTTGAGCATCCTTTTGGAAAAGGACTGCTCCAGCACCAACGGATGAGGCATCCACCTCCAAGATAAATGGCATATCAACATCGGGGCGATGTAGGATGGGAGCGCTAGCGAAGTGTGACTTGATCGAGAGAAAGGCTTTGGAGACCTCCTCTGACCACAACTTGGGATTTGCTCCCTTCTTGGTGAGGGCAACCAAGGGAGCTACCAAAGTTGAGAAGTGTGGAATGAACTGGCGATAGTAATTAATGAACCCCATAAAGTGCTGCACCGCTTTAAGAGAATGGGGTTCCTGCCAGTCCATTACAGCCTGTAGCTTGGCAGGATCCATAGCCAAACCCTGGGCAGAGATGATATAACCAAGGAAAGGCAAGGACTCCTGCTCAAACACACACTTCTCCAACTTGGCGTAGAGGGAGTTTGCCCCTAAGAGGTCGAAGACTTTGCGAACATCTCTCCGATGGGAGTCAATATCTGGAGAGAAGATGAGAATATCATCCAGATAGACTACGACCGAGGTGGTGAGCATATCCCGGAAGATGTCTTTCACAAAGTCTTGGAAAACGGCTGGGGCATTACAGAGCCCGAAGGGCATCACCAGATATTCATAGTGCCCATCCCTGGTGTTAAAAGCCGTCTTCCATTCATCCCCCTCACGGATGCAAATCAGGTTGTAAGCACCCCGCAGATCTAACTTTGTAAATACCTTCGCTCCCCGTAGCCTATCAAACAGCTCAGATATCAGGGGTAGTGGATACTTTTTCTTAACGGTGATGGCGTTAAGACCCCTGTAGTCTATGCATGGACGTAAGTCTCCAGTCTTCTTCTGTACGAAGAAGAACCCTGCCCCTGCCGGTGACACTGACTTCCTAATGAATCCTCTTGCCAGATTCTCCTGGATGTACTGGGACATTGCCTCCGTCTCCGGGAGAGATAACAGATAGACTCAACCCCGGGGAGGCTCAGCACCAGGCAAGAGGTCAATAGGACAGTCATAGGGGCGGTGAGGCGGAAGGGTCTCTGCAGCTCTTTTGGAGAACACATCTGCATAGGTCCAATAGTGCTTGGGGAGAGAGGAAAGATCTGCGGGTACCTGTGTAGTAGCAACCTGAACGCACTCCCTCAGACATCTACCCTCGCAAGATTTACTCCATCCCAAAATTCTCCCTGAGGACCACTCAATATGAGGAGAATGGTAGCGAAGCCATGGTATCCCCAACAGGACCTCATCAATTCCCTCAGGAATGACTAATAGGGAGATTATCTCCTGATGTGAAGGAGACACAGATAGCGTGAAAGGAATGGTTTGGTGGGTAATCTGTGAAGGTAGTGTTGACCCATTTACCACTCGAACGGTTACCGGCTTGGCGAGCATCACCAAGGGTATTGCGTGACGCTGGGCAAAAGCGGAAGACATAAAGTTACCCTCTGCCCCAGAATCCACGCATAGCTCGACCATAAGAGTGGATGGGCCTATGGTAATTGTCCCCTTGAAGGACAACTTTGAGGCAAACGTCGCCGTGTCTAGTGTACCTCCTCCAACTGCCACTAGACGCTGACGTTTCCCCGACCGCTGAGGACCCTTGGAGGCAAGGTGTCCTGACTGCTGGCAAACATGACGGACCTTATGTGCACGGGCAGACTGAGACTTGGATCCCGCTCGTAAAAAACACAAGAAAAGGATATGCACAAACTGGGATCAACCATATATAATAAATTTTATTTTAACAAATCATTACAGCAAAAAGGCAATAAACAGGACACACAATTAAAAACATTTAAAAACAAAACAGACCAACCCTCTTCCTCCAGGACTAAATGATGTACATGAACATACAAATAATGCACAGGGCATGAGATCAGAATAGCACAATCATATAGTCCAAAATGGTCACAATAAAAATGATCAAAGCCCCGTGCTGTAACCCGTCTAGACCCCTACTATAGCAGTTATGGAATAAGATCTATAGCCCCTAATTGGAGAGCAGGCATGCGAAAAGAGTGCACAGAATATCACCACAACCAATAAGATGCTGCACCATATGTACGCACGTCTGCTACACCCCTGAATACTGACAACCCCTATCATACATCACCTAATATGGGATCGAATCCAGATCAATACCAATCCAGTCCCTTGGTAGCCAGGGTACTGAAAGAGAAGGGGTTGCCAGAAAGGCAGGTACACAAAATCCGTGTACCCCTTAGAAGGGCTGAATTGTACGGGGAGGGGTAACTGACAGAAGATAGTCCAAGAGGGGGGTGACGGCCCCACGCGTATCGACGCTACTACGGCGTCTTCGTCAGGGGAAGGTTGTAGAAATTATGTCCCACATACGCCTTTTATATATACACTATAACACAAAAATAAATTTCACCTGTGAGGCTGTGGCAGCGTTGTAATGGATGTCCGGCGTGTAACAAGCGGACCGACTTCCGGTCATGAGCATACGAACACAAAAGTTAGCACTACTCAATAGCAAGAGATTGCGCAGGCGCTGTGTTCTCCGAGGGAACGTTCACCAGCATATAGACAGGAGTGAATGCGCAAGCGCCAAAGTAGTGTCCACAAAGGCAATTCAGGCATGCGCACTGCCTGTACAACTTCCATTCTGTAATGCAGAGAGTCGAAGGGAAGTTAAAATAGAACACGTCCGGGTCTAGTATAGATATGGAGACGCAAGATTTGCTAAACGGCACAATCTTTTTGAGCGCTACTAGTGGGGTACACACTGGTATAGATCATTAACCATGTACCACCCCAAATGCGTTAAACTGCTGAATAAAGATCGACATTGCAGAGTCCGTGATGTGGATCACAGGTTCATACGCAAGCACCATTAGAGATTAGAGATGATACTACAAACGTGTGCACACTGAGTATCAAAATTGTGTAAGTAGATCAAAAATCAAGATTAGGACACAACCATGTCCAGATGCAAGTACATGACTTCTTGAACAGTACAGTATCGCTGAGCGCTATTAGTAGGGTATACACCAGTATAAATCATCAACTGTATTGCACCCCACATATATTCCGAAACATGTGACATAAGGCAAAAGTATGTACACAAGCACCACGATGAAAAAAAAAAAAAGGTCAAATAATGTCCAAAGAATCACGATGTCTTCTGGTTGGTGCCAATATATCCCCAAGGGGAAAAGAGCAATACCACATTACTAGGCACTCAGTCTGTGGAAGTAAACGAAATAAATTAGCTTATGGTAGACGGAAATACCCCATAGGGGTAGATGCCTAGATCTGCTTGTAAAAGCCAGTAAATAGAAGTTCTTCATTCATTCCCCCTGGGGCCCGACTATTCAAGTTGTAGATCCACTTGGATTCCCTCCTAAGGAGGTCTAACGTGATGTTACCACCTCTTATGTCAGGTTTTACCCCTTCCAAACCCATAACCCTAAGACCGCCTGCGGAGCCACCATGCGCCTGCAAGAAGTGGTCCGCTACTGACGAGAGTTTTTTTCCCCTCTCTAAATCTTTCTTGGCCATATTGATATTGGAAAGGTGCTGCTGCACCCGGCGCCTCAGCGCCTGTGTTGTATACCCCACATATAATTTGGGACAGCCACATACCAAAGCATATACCAAGTACCTGGTACGGCAATTGAAGTATGCAGAAGGCTCAATTCTCTTAGGGATGTGTGGTAGGGTTAAGCCTGTATCAGAGATCATTAGACTGCAAATACTGCACCCTCCGCATGGATAAGAGCCAAAGATCTGGCCACATATACCACTTTTAATAGTAGTCCGTTTGAAATGACTCGATACCAAATCGTCCTTTAGGTTGCGTGACCTCCTGGCCACCATCCTTGGAGTAGGAGCTAGCCAGGGATGAAGTTTAGGTTCTGTCAATAGAATGTTCCAGTTTCTCTTCAAGATCTCTTGAACATCTCTCCACTGATTGTGGTACACTGTAATTAAGTTGATGGTTTGTGCAGTCCTTTTTTCTTTCGGTTTAAGGATGTCCTCACGTGTGCAACGTTGGGAATGTTGAAATGCTTGTGCAACAACTCTGTGCGGGTACCCCCTGTCCCGAAATCTTCCTGTGAGTTTCCTAGATTCCGCCAAAAAGTCCTCTTTGGCAGAGCAATTCCTCTTAACCCTTAGGAATTGTCCCTTGGTTATACTGTTACGAAGATGGACCGGATGTGCACTGTCGTAATGAAGTAGGCTGTTCGTCGCCGTTTCCTTCCTATGGAGGCTCGTGACAATATGGTTATCTCTCAAGATTATATTAAGATCCAGGAAGTCCACCCTTGTAGAAGATACCTTTGACGTAAGTTTTATATTCCAAGGGTTCCTGTTGAGAGAATCGATGAAATTGTTACACTCATCCAGGGTTCCTGTCCAGAATAGTAGAACATCGTCGATAAACCTGTGCCACTCTAGCACACATCTTTGGAACGTATGTAACTTATATACATGGGTCTCCTCCCACCACCCCATGTATAGGTTAGCATATGAGGGTGCGCATCTGGCACCCATGGCAGTGCCAGATGCCTGTCTATAGAAAGTGCGATCGAATATAAAATAATTCTTTTCCAGAACCATTTTTAACAGATCAAGAATAAAACAGTCATGGTCTCTATCCCTACTCGATTTCTTGTCCAGAAAGTATGTGATTGCCTCAAGTCCCAGTTTGTGATCAATACTCGTGTAGAGAGACTCCACATCGAGTGTAATAATGAGGGTATCCCTAGGCACCTCAAGTTTACCAATTCTCTCAATCAAATGCATGGAGTCCCGTATATAGGACTCTAAGGAGAAGACCAAGGGCTGTAAAAAATAGTCTAGATACACACACGGCTTCTCAAATAACCCCCCGATCCCCGATATTATAGGCCTACCTGGGGGGTTATCCAAGCTCTTGTGCACCTTTGGGAGCATATAGAACGTGGGAATCCTCGGTGTTTCGATGGTCAGAAAGTCTTTTTCCCTTTTATTGATGATCCCCTGGCCAAGGGCGGTCAGGACCAATCCATCAAGGTGTTTCTTGAAGACGTCCGTGGGATCCGAGGGTAAGACCTGGTAATGAGAGGTATTAAGCAGCTGTCTCTTAGCTTCAACCACGTATAAATCCTTAGGCCAGAGGACGATGTTACCCCCTTTGTCGGCCTCTTTGATCACAAAAGAGTCCTGCTTTTTAAGGTGCTTCAAACAGCGGGCCTCCTCCCTGGTCAGATTACCAAAGCCCTTTTTGTTAATTTTTAAATTGGCAATATCCCTACTCACGGTCTCAAAAAATATCTGTATAACCAGAAAAAGTGAGAAAGATGGAGAGGCTTGGGACGGAATACGTCCTGTGAATCTGCCGGACTTACCATTATTCCCTTCGTTCTCATCTAGGAGCTCCAGAAGATCCCGGAACACCCGTCTATCTTCCTCTGGCATGGTATCAATTACAGATGGCTTATGGTACAGTAATTTATTCGTGAGCTGCCTACAAAACAGGTACAGATCTTTAGTCAATTCAAATTTATTGAGCTGATTAGTGGGGGAAAAGGACAGCCCTTTAGAGAGCAAGGAGACCTCTCCTGCCGACAAAGAGTATGATGATAAATTCACAATCTGTAGCTTACCGGGTCCGTCCCCCCCTGGGTTGTCATGTGTTAGAATTTCCTGTGATTCCTCCTCGTGGTCCTCTTGCGACCCAACGTCCAGTCCTGGAGGGGTCCGCCCCTTGGTCTCAGATTGACAGCGTTTGCGCCTCCCCCTCCTGCACCGCCTTCTTGGTCGCTCGCATCCGATGATAAAAAATCACTGGAGACAGGTTCAATTTGTTCAGCTTGTACTTTATCACCTTGCGTTGTTGGCATGCCTCTCCTGCTGTTACCACGATGTGACCATCTATAGGCCCTTAGATTGTCAAAGTCCAATTTGTCCCGCTGGAACTTATGTTTCTTGCCCCTGATTACCTCCTTTTCAAAAGTGTCAATGGAGGTCTTTAACCGCTGTCTAAAGGGAGTAACTTGTCCCTGTAAATCAAAAGCTTGAAGCTTCCCCTCCTTTGATTTGATATCCTCCTTAAGTCTGGATAGGAGGGCATAATCGTGTTCCAGCAGCATGTCAATCAATATTGTTGAACACCTGGACAAGCCATTCTCCCAAGTTGCCTTGAATGTGGAGTCGACCTCCCAGGCCGGGAAGATTTGTACCCGCAACCCCCTGGGAATGAGTCCTAGCCTCTTATATTCTTCTAAGCTCTTGGTATTCCACCAAACTTTGGTCAATGATTTGTGCACGTACATGATATCTTTGCATAATTTGGAAAAACCCTCATCACTCTCCACCGCGGCGACCGCCATGTCGCCCCCAACACCAAACACGCCTGAAACCTGATCCTGCCAAGCAGCCTCACGGGCCTCCAAATCCATTATGATAATAAGTGGCGTGCCACCGCCAAGAAAACCTGGCAAAACCAATATACCAGGAATGCAACAATCTATACAAACAACAAAGAAAGGCGGGCACCGCACATAATATAAAGGCGATCAGCCACGTGCATATAAACAATATCAGAAAAAACACAAGAAAAGGATATGCACAAACTGGGATCAACCATATATAATAAATTTTATTTTAACAAATCATTACAGCAAAAAGGCAATAAACAGGACACACAATTAAAAACATTTAAAAACAAAACAGACCAACCCTCTTCCTCCAGGACTAAATGATGTACATGAACATACAAATAATGCACAGGGCATGAGATCAGAATAGCACAATCATATAGTCCAAAATGGTCACAATAAAAATGATCAAAGCCCCGTGCTGTAACCCGTCTAGACCCCTACTATAGCAGTTATGGAATAAGATCTATAGCCCCTAATTGGAGAGCAGGCATGCGAAAAGAGTGCACAGAATATCACCACAACCAATAAGATGCTGCACCATATGTACGCACGTCTGCTACACCCCTGAATACTGACAACCCCTATCATACATCACCTAATATGGGATCGAATCCAGATCAATACCAATCCAGTCCCTTGGTAGCCAGGGTACTGAAAGAGAAGGGGTTGCCAGAAAGGCAGGTACACAAAATCCGTGTACCCCTTAGAAGGGCTGAATTGTACGGGGAGGGGTAACTGACAGAAGAAAGTCCAAGAGGGGGGTGACGGCCCCACGCGTATCGACGCTACTACGGCGTCTTCGTCAGGGGAAGGTTGTAGAAATTATGTCCCACATACGCCTTTTGTATATACACCATAACACTAAAATAAATTTCACCTGTGAGGCTGTGGCGGCGTTGTAATGGATGTCCGGCGTGTAACAAGCGGACCGACTTCCGGTCATGCGCATACGAACACAAAAGTTAGCACTACTCAATAGCAAGAGATTGCGCAGGCGCTGTGTTCTCCGAGGGAACGTTCACCAGCATATAGACAGGAGTGAATGCGCAAGCGCCAAAGTAGTGTCCACAAAGGCAATTCAGGCATGCACACTGCCTGTACAACTTCCATTCCGTAATGCAGAGAGTCGAAGGGAAGTTAAAATAGAACACGTCCGGGTCTAGTATAGATATGGAGACGCAAGATTTGCTAAACGGCGCAATCTTTTGGAGCGCTACTAGTGGGGTACACACTGGTATAGATCATTAACCATGTACCACCCCACATGCGTTATACTGCTGAATAAAGATCGACATTGCAGAGTCCGTGATGTGGATCACAGGTTCATACGCAAGCGCCATTAGAGATTAGAGATGATACTACAAACGTGTGCACACTGAGTATCAAAATTGTGTAAGTAGATCAAAAATCAAGATTAGGACACAACCATGTCCAGATGCAAGTACATGACTTCTTGAACAGTACAGTATCGCTGAGCGCTATTAGTAGGGTATACACCAGTATAACTCATCAACTGTATTGCACCCCACATATATTTTTGATCTACTTACACAATTTTGATACTCAGTGTGCACACATTTGTAGTATCATCTCTAATCTCTAATGGCGCTTGCGTATGAACCTGTGATCCACATCACGGACTCTGCAATGTCGATCTTTATTCAGCAGTTTAACACATGTGGGGTGGTACATGGTTAATGATCTATACCAATGTGTACCCCACTAGTAGCGCTCAAAAAGATTGCGCCGTTTAGCAAATCTTGCGTCTCCATATCTATACTAGACCCGGACGTGTTCTATTTTAACTTCCCTTCGACTCTCTGCATTACGGAATGGAAGTTGTACAGGCAGTGCGCATGCCTGAATTGCCTTTGTGGACACTACTTTGGCGCTTGCGCATTCACTCCTGTCTATATGCTGGTGAACGTTCCCTCGGAGAACACAGCGCCTGCGCAATCTCTTGCTATTGAGTAGTGCTAACTTTTGTGTTCGTATGCGCATGACCGGAAGTCGGTCCGCTTGTTACACGCCGGACATCCATTACAACGCCGCCACAGCCTCACAGGTGAAATTTATTTTTGTGTTATGGTGTATATATAAAAGGCGTATGTGGGACATAATTTCTACAACCTTCCCCTGACGAAGGCGCTGTAGTAGCGTCGATACGCGTGGGGCCGTCACCCCCCTCTTGGACTTTCTTCTGTCAGTTACCCCTCCCCGTACAATTCAGCCCTTCTAAGGGGTACACGGATTTTGTGTACCTGCCTTTCTGGCAACCCCTTCTCTTTCAGTACCCTGGCTACCAAGGGACTGGATTGGTATTGATCTGGATTCGATCCCATATTAGGTGATGTATGATAGGGGTTGTCAGTATTCAGGGGTGTAGCAGACGTGCGTACATATGGTGCAGCATCTTATTGGTTGTGGTGATATTCTGTGCACTCTTTTCGCATGCCTGCTCTCCAATTAGGGGCTATAGATCTTATTCCATAACTGCTATAGTAGGGGTCTAGACGGGTTACAGCACGGGGCTTTGATCATTTTTATTGTGACCATTTTGGACTATATGATTGTGCTATTCTGATCTCATGCCCTGTGCATTATTTGTATGTTCATGTACATCATTTAGTCCTGGAGGAAGAGGGTTGGTCTGTTTTGTTTTTAAATGTTTTTAATTGTGTGTCCTGTTTATTGCCTTTTTGCTGTAATGATTTGTTAAAATAAAATTTATTATATATGGTTGATCCCAGTTTGTGCATATCCTTTTCTTGTGTTTTTTCTGATATTGTTTATATGCACGTGGCTGATCACCTTTATATTATGTGCGGTGCCCGCCTTTCTTTGTTGTTTGTATAGATTGTTGCATTCCTGGTATATTGGTTTTGCCAGGTTTTCTTGGCGGTGGCACGCCACTTATTATCATAATGGATTTGGAGGCCCGTGAGGCTGCTTGGCAGGATCAGGTTTCAGGCGTGTTTGGTGTTGGGGGCGACATGGCGGTCGCCGCGGTGGAGCGTGATGAGGGTTTTTCCAAATTATGCAGTGATATCATGTACTTGCACAAATCATTGACCAAAGTTTGGTGGAATACCAAGAGCTTAGAAGAATATAAGAGGCTAGGACTCATTCCCAGGGGGTTGCGGGTACAAATCTTCCCGGCCTGGGAGGTCGACTCCACATTCAAGGCAACTTGGGAGAATGGCTTGTCCAGGTGTTCAACAATATTGATTGACATGCTGCTGGAACACGATTATGCCCTCCTAGCCAGACTTAAGGAGGATATCAAATCAAAGGAGGGGAAGCTTCAAGCTTTTGATTTACAGGGACAAGTTACTCCCTTTAGACAGCGGTTAAAGACCTCCATTGACACTTTTGAAAAGGAGGTAATCAGGGGCAAGAAACATAAGTTCCAGCGGGACAAATTGGACTTTGACAATCTAAGGGCCTATAGATGGTCACATCGTGGTAACAGCAGGAGAGGCATGCCAACAACGCAAGGTGATAAAGTACAAGCTGAACAAATTGAACCTGTCTCCAGTGATTTTTTATCATCGGATGCGAGCGACCAAGAAGGCGGTGCAGGAGGGGGAGGCGCAAACGCTGTCAATCTGAGACCAAGGGGCGGACCCCTCCAGGACTGGACGTTGGGTCGCAAGAGGACCACGAGGAGGAATCACAGGAAATTCTAACACATGACAACCCAGGGGGGGACGGACCCGGTAAGCTACAGATTGTGAATTTATCATCATACTCTTTGTCGGCAGGAGAGGTCTCCTTGCTCTCTAAAGGGCTGTCCTTTTCCCCCACTAATCAGCTCAATAAATTTGAATTGACTAAAGATCTGTACCTGTTTTGTAGGCAGCTCACGAATAAATTACTGTACCATAAGCCATCTGTAATTGATACCATGCCAGAGGAAGATAGACGGGTGTTCCGGGATCTTCTGGAGCTCCTAGATGAGAACGAAGGGAATAATGGTAAGTCCGGCAGATTCACAGGACGTATTCCGTCCCAAGCCTCTCCATCTTTCTCACTTTTTCCGGTTATACAGATATTTTTTGAGACCGTGAGTAGGGATATTGCCAATTTAAAAATTAACAAAAAGGGTTTTGGTAATCTGACCAGGGAGGAGGCCCGCTGTTTGAAGCACCTTAAAAAGCAGGACTCTTTTGTGATCAAAGAGGCCGACAAAGGGGGTAACATCGTCCTCTGGCCTAAGGATTTATACGTGGTTGAAGCTAAGAGACAGCTGCTTAATACCTCTCATTACCAGGTCTTACCCTCGGATCCCACGGACGTCTTCAAGAAACACCTTGATGGATTGGTCCTGACCGCCCTTGGCCTGGGGATCATCAATAAAAGGGAAAAAGACTTTCTGACCATCGAAACACCGAGGATTCCCACGTTCTATATGCTCCCAAAGGTGCACAAGAGCTTGGATAACCCCCCAGGTAGGCCTATAATATCGGGGATCGGGGGGTTATTTGAGAAGCCGTGTGTGTATCTAGACTATTTTTTACAGCCCTTGGTCTTCTCCTTAGAGTCCTATATACGGGACTCCATGCATTTGATTGAGAGAATTGGTAAACTTGAGGTGCCTAGGGATACCCTCATTATTACACTCGATGTGGAGTCTCTCTACACGAGTATTGATCACAAACTGGGACTTGAGGCAATCACATACTTTCTGGACAAGAAATCGAGTAGGGATAGAGACCATGACTGTTTTATTCTTGATCTGTTAAAAATGGTTCTGGAAAAGAATTATTTTATATTCGATCGCACTTTCTATAGACAGGCATCTGGCACTGCCATGGGTGCCAGATGCGCACCCTCATATGCTAACCTATACATGGGGTGGTGGGAGGAGACCCATGTATATAAGTTACATACGTTCCAAAGATGTGTGCTAGAGTGGCACAGGTTTATCGACGATGTTCTACTATTCTGGACAGGAACCCTGGATGAGTGTAACAATTTCATTGATTCTCTCAACAGGAACCCTTGGAATATAAAACTTACGTCAAAGGTATCTTCTACAAGGGTGGACTTCCTGGATCTTAATATAATCTTGAGAGATAACCATATTGTCACGAGCCTCCATAGGAAGGAAACGGCGACGAACAGCCTACTTCATTACGACAGTGCACATCCGGTCCATCTTCGTAACAGTATACCCAAGGGACAATTCCTAAGGGTTAAGAGGAATTGCTCTGCCAAAGAGGACTTTTTGGCGGAATCTAGGAAACTCACAGGAAGATTTCGGGACAGGGGGTACCCGCACAGAGTTGTTGCACAAGCATTTCAACATTCCCAACGTTGCACACGTGAGGACATCCTTAAACCGAAAGAAAAAAGGACTGCACAAACCATCAACTTAATTACAGTGTACCACAATCAGTGGAGAGATGTTCAAGAGATCTTGAAGAGAAACTGGAACATTCTATTGACAGAACCTAAACTTCATCCCTGGCTAGCTCCTACTCCAAGGATGGTGGCCAGGAGGTCACGCAACCTAAAGGACGATTTGGTATCGAGTCATTTCAAACGGACTACTATTAAAAGTGGTATATGTGGCCAGATCTTTGGCTCTTATCCATGCGGAGGGTGCAGTATTTGCAGTCTAATGATCTCTGATACAGGCTTAACCCTACCACACATCCCTAAGAGAATTGAGCCTTCTGCATACTTCAATTGCCGTACCAGGTACTTGGTATATGCTTTGGTATGTGGCTGTCCCAAATTATATGTGGGGTATACAACACAGGAGCTGAGGCGCCGGGTGCAGCAGCACCTTTCCAATATCAATATGGCCAAGAAAGATTTAGAGAGGGGAAAAAAACTCTCGTCAGTAGCGGACCACTTCTTGCAGGCGCATGGTGGCTCCGCAGGCGGTCTTAGGGTTATGGGTTTGGAAGGGGTAAAACCTGACATAAGAGGTGGTAACATCACGTTAGACCTCCTTAGGAGGGAATCCAAGTGGATCTACAACTTGAATAGTCAGGCCCCAGGGGGAATGAATGAAGAACTTCTATTTACTGGCTTTTACAAGCAGATCTAGGCATCTACCCCTATGGGGTATTTCCGTCTACCATAAGCTAATTTATTTCGTTTACTTCCACAGACTGAGTGCCTAGTAATGTGGTATTGCTCTTTTCCCCTTGGGGATATATTGGCACCAACCAGAAGACATCGTGATTCTTTGGACATTATTTGACCTTTTTTTTTTTTTTCATCGTGGTGCTTGTGTACATACTTTTGCCTTATGTCATATGTTTCGGAATATATGTGGGGTGCAATACAGTTGATGATTTATACTGGTGTATACCCTACTAATAGCGCTCAGCGATACTGTACTGTTCAAGAAGTCATGTACTTGCATCTGGACATGGTTGTGTCCTAATCTTGATTTTTGATCTACTTACACAATTTTGATACTCAGTGTGCACACGTTTGTAGTATCATCTCTAATCTCTAATGGCGCTTGCGTATGAACCTGTGATCCACATCACGGACTCTGCAATGTCGATCTTTATTCAGCAGTTTAACGCATGTGGGGTGGTACATGGTTAATGATCTATACCAGTGTGTACCCCACTAGTAGCGCTCAAAAAGATTGCGCCGTTTAGCAAATCTTGCGTCTCCATATCTATACTAGACCCGGACGTGTTCTATTTTAACTTCCCTTCGACTCTCTGCATTACGGAATGGAAGTTGTACAGGCAGTGCGCATGCCTGAATTGCCTTTGTGGACACTACTTTGGCGCTTGCGCATTCACTCCTGTCTATATGCTGGTGAACGTTCCCTCGGAGAACACAGCGCCTGCGCAATCTCTTGCTATTGAGTAGTGCTAACTTTTGTGTTCGTATGCGCATGACCGGAAGTCGGTCCGCTTGTTACACGCCGGACATCCATTACAACGCCGCCACAGCCTCACAGGTGAAATTTATTTTTGTGTTATGGTGTATATATAAAAGGCGTATGTGGGACATAATTTCCACAACCTTCCCCTGACGAAGATGCCGTAGTAGCGTCGATACGCGTGGGGCCGTCACCCCCCTCTTGGACTTTCTTCTGTCAGTTACCCCTCCCCGTACAATTCAGCCCTTCTAAGGGGTACACGGATTTTGTGTACCTGCCTTTCTGGCAACCCCTTCTCTTTCAGTACCCTGGCTACCAAGGGACTGGATTGGTATTGATCTGGATTCGATCCCATATTAGGTGATGTATGATAGGGGTTGTCAGTATTCAGGGGTGTAGCAGACGTGCGTACATATGGTGCAGCATCTTATTGGTTGTGGTGATATTCTGTGCACTCTTTTCGCATGCCTGCTCTCCAATTAGGGGCTATAGATCTTATTCCATAACTGCTATAGTAGGGGTCTAGACGGGTTACAGCACGGGGCTTTGATCATTTTTATTGTGACCATTTTGGACTATATGATTGTGCTATTCTGATCTCATGCCCTGTGCATTATCTGTATGTTCATGTACATCATTTAGTCCTGGAGGAAGAGGGTTGGTCTGTTTTGTTTTTAAATGTTTTTAATTGTGTGTCCTGTTTATTGCCTTTTTGCTGTAATGATTTGTTAAAATAAAATTTATTATATATGGTTGATCCCAGTTTGTGATTATCCTTTTCTTGTGTTTTTTCTGATATTGTTTATATGCACGTGGCTGATCGCCTTTATATTATGTGCGGTGCCCGCCTTTCTTTGTTGTTTGTTTGGATCCCGCTCGTGTCACCTCTAAGGCCTCATGTGACTCGGATGCCTGGACTGGAGATTCCAAAGGTTTGGCGAAGGTGGGAGCCAGCCGAAACCTCTGCCTACACTGGGCTCGCTCCAACCTCCGCTCGTTAAAACGGAGGTCAATACGAGTAGAGACAGTTATTAACTCCTCCAGTGTGGCAGGAATCTCCCTAGTAGCCAGAGCGTCCTTAATGTGGTCAGCCAGGCCCCTCCAAAATATGGGGATAAGGGCTTTATCCGACCACTCCAGCTCGGAAGCTAAAGTACGGAAGCGGACGGCAAAATGGCTGACCAAGGACTCACCCTGAGTTAATGCCAGTAGTTGGAGCGCTGTGTCATGGGTGACTTGAGGTCCTAAAAAGACCTTTTTCAGAGTGCTCAGGAACAACGGAGCACTCTGCACCACATGATCACCACGCTCCCACAGCGGCGTAGCCCACTCCAACGCCCTGTCCGACAAAAGAGACACAATAAATCCCACCTTAGCCCGCTCTGTAGGAAAACGTGCAGCCAGGAGCTCGAGGTGAATAGAGCACTGACTCACGAATCCCCTACAAGTTTTGCTATTTCCAGAAAATTTTTCTGGCAGCGGGAGGCGAGATAACGTCGGAACAGGGGTGGCAGTGGACAAGGTTGCTGCAGCCATGCTAGCATCCTGTACAGCAAATGCGGTAACATCCACAGCTGAGGTTGAGCTCTCGAGAGCCGCCAACCTACCCTCCAGCTGCTGGATATACCGCAAAGATTGCTGAATGTCCGCCATTTACTAGCCAGACCCTGGCGCTAGTATTCTGTTAGGGCTAGCGGAACGCACCGAGTAAATAGAGATGTTTATTGATATTGGTGCGTTCGCAGCCCGGGGTCCACCGTGCAGGAGTACCTGCTGCTAGCAAACGGCGGAGCTATATGGCGGTATAGACTAACTCAGTTAATTCACTGAGTAGCCGTGAAAGGAAAGCACTGTGCCCTGTTCGACTCCACAGAGGCACAGGCTAACTGCCCAAACAGAGAGCAGTCAGTGGTCACACAAACACACAAAACTCCTCGCCGGAGGAGCCAGCATTCTAGGGGCTTATTTCAGCCGGGTCTCTGAATACACTCAGACTCAATCTCCTCGCCGGAGGAGCCAGCATTCTAGGGGCTTATTTCAGCCGGGTCCCTGAACACACATACATGTGACCACACTGGCGCAAAGCACATAACATAAGACAATACTAGCGCATGGCCGTGCGGTCATGCGCAGTTTATATAGTTGCAGCACAGGAAGCTGCTACTGAAGTTTTTGCCCTTTCAGGACCTTCCAGAAGGACCAAGGGAAAGTGCTGCAGTACCTGAGCATGTTTTGCCCTTTCAGGACCTTCCAGAAGGACCAATGGAATGTACTGCAGCACCTGAGCATGTGACCGAGCATGTGGCCCTCGACCTCCAATGGGAGACCCTGCCCTGGGCATGCTCAGTGTGAGTAAACAAGGACTTAGTCCCAGAGAGGCTCGCTCGCCGCAGATCAGTGCAGGGTACCATAGGAAAGCCAGAAAAGGCAGTAGTGACCCTATGCACCGAATCAGCCCCAACGAGACGCTGGGAGCGACGTCTCCGCTGAGCAGAGCCCACTGCGGCCGATACCGAATGGGAGACCGCAGCAGACACGGATCGAGATTCCCCCTGTGCAGCAGAGGAAACTCGACTCCTAACAGGGACTTTTCCCACCAAATACTACAAATATACGGCATGCATAATGTTAACTGTGCCCAGTGTCGGACTTGAGCACCATGGGCTCACCAGAGAAAATCATTCTTGGGGCCCATTATGTAGCTACATAGAAATAAATACCATTAATTGTGTGGTAAAACACGCTAATATCAGGGTATAATATAAGATAGTACACATCTTAATTATTTAGCAGGGGTTGGGGTAACAACCTCATAGAATATAATGTAGCCCCCTCAGGGAATATAATGCAGCCCCCCTCATGGAATATAATGCAGCCCCCCTCATGGAACATAATGCAGCCCCCCTCACGGAATATAGTGTAGCCTCCTCACAAAATATAATGCAGCCCCTCATAGAGTATAATGCAGCCCCCTCATAGGGTATAATGCAGCACCCCACAAAATATAATGCAACTCCCTCATAAGGTATAATGCAACCCCTCCACACAGAATGTAATGTAGCCCCCTCAGAGTATAATGCAACCCCCTCATAAGGAATAATGCAGCCCCCACCATAGAATATACTGTAGCCCCCTCATAGGGCATAAATCAGCTCCACTCATATAGTATGATGTAGCCCCACAGAATATAATGTAGCCCCCTTAGAGAATATTGCAGCCCTCACACAGAATATATTGCAGCCCCCACAGAATATAATGTAGCCCCCTCAGAGTATAACGCAGCTTCCCTCATAGGGTATAATGCAGCCACTCTCCACTTCCATCATTGTCCTCTTCACCACCTCCATCATTGCTTTCTCACCTACAACCCCTATCATTGCCCATTCCACCACCTCCATCATTGCTTTCTCCCCCCACCCCCATCATTGCCCATTCCAACACTTCCATCATTGCTTTCTACCCCGCCACCCCATCATTGCCCATTCCAATACTTCCATCATTACCTCCCCCACTACCACCACGATCATTGTCCTTTCCACCACAACCATAATTGCCTTCTCCCCCACCATCCCATCATTGCCCATTCCACCACCTCCATCATTGCCTCCTCCCCCACCACCCCATCCTCCTTTCCACCACCACCAACATTGCCTTCTCCCCACCATTCCCATCACTACTCCATCACCCACATCATTGTCAGTGTCCAATACACACAGCACTACACACACACACACAGACAAACAAAGACACAGCAACATGCACCTATCCGCACATTTCCAGCAGCCGCAGCACATCCAGGCAGCTTTCTCTTTGAAACAGCCATGCTGAATGATGACGTCATGCAGCCACGCTATGTCAGACATATGTCCTGGCAGTGGACAGGAAGCAGGACAGTATCAGATCATGGCAGCTCCACTTCTCTGCCAAGCTGCAGGTATTAGCCACCCTGCAGGGGCCCGCCTCCGGAGCCCCAATGCAGCCGCTCTGGATTTACATGCAGGCAGTGTAAGCCTCAGCCTGCGGCTAACACTGCCATGTATGTGAAATGAATACTCACTCCTCTCCATGGCCATGGGGACATGGGTAGCCATGAATATTCATTTATCTTTAGCAGTAGGGACAGGCTCCTGTCTCAAGCTGCTGCTCAGCTGACACTAGGCGGGCCCCCCTGACCTAAGGATCCCATAGCTGCTGGGTGTGCCGCTATTAGTGACACACCACTGGCTGGGGGCCCAAGGAGCAGTGGGGTCCCTAGGCAGTGGCAGGCCAGTATGCCAGCAGGTGTCTGGGCCTGGGCCCACCAGAGAATCCTCTGACTGTGCCTATTGTATGAAAGCTTCTTTAAAGACAACAGTGGAACTTTGTTAACCACTTTGATTCTGATTTCCTAAATTGCAGCCATAAAGAAAGGGCTGCATTTTTTATTTTAGTCAGAAGTCAGTTGTCTGCTGCAAGTGTGAAAAATGAAGGTTGGAGATGTTAAAGAGGTTGTCCAGTCCAAATTGATAAGTCAGTAGTCACTTTTTGTGACTGCATACTTATGAATCCCCAGCGCATGCACTGTGAGTTTCTGAGCTGGAACCGGAGGGTATGTATGCACATACATAACTGGTCCTAGGCCAGAAACCGGTGAATCCCCGCAGAGTACAGTGCGTGTGATGGGGGGATTCATAATTCTGCAGTCACACAGAGTGACTGCAGACTTATCGATTTGAACTGAACTACTTCTTTAAGATTTCAGAAATTTTACAACTGCTCAAGTATTTGGATTTGTTGCCCACTTGCCACAGATTTATAAAATTCAGCCAATATAGAATTATTATAGAAAAAATTGAAATCAGGCTCAACAGAACTGGATTTTCCTTTTCTTATTATTTTTCAAAAGAAAATATGGTGCATACAAAAGAAAAGTGTACATGGTCGACATGACCCAGTCGATGCGTTTCGACTGCACTAGGCAGTCTTACACCATATTTTCTTTTGAAAAATAAAAATAAAAGCAAAATCCAGTCCTGTTGAGACGGACTCCAAATTTTTCTAGTTTCCTTGATATGAGGCCAGGGCGAGGGCGGTGTCTGAGCCCCAGGTGGATGAGCATAGAGCAACTACAGTAGGTGAGCTTGAATAAAGTTTCTATAATAGAATTATTATACTTAAAGCTATAGTTATGGATGAGTATATGGAGTGCATGTCTCTGTAATTTAAGCTAGCAGGTGTTGGTTCTTAGAGTTGGTTGCCATCACAAGAAGGCATCCCTCAGATCATACTTGCTGATTTTGTGTATTAACAGGACGGAAGTCCCTTAAGATTTTAACATTTTCTGGTGGTTCTTGTGACCCTGGTGGCTAAAATAGAGTTAACTGTGTAAACTACTGCTACCATGGAGGTAAAAATAATATAGTATCCACATGGTATAAAAAAATGTAAATCTGTTTAACCCCTTAGTGACAGAGCCAATTTGGTACTTAATGACCGAGCCAATTTTTGCAATTCTGACCACTGTCACTTTATGAGGTTATAACTCTGGAACTCTTCAACGGATCCCGCTGATTCTGAGATTGTTTTTTCGTGACATATTGTACTTCATGTTAGTGGTAACATTTCTTCGATATTGCTTGCGATTATTTATGAAAAAAACGGAAATATGGCGAAAATTTTTAAAATTTTGCAATTTTCAAACTTTGTATTTTTATGCCCTTAAATCAGAGAGATATGTCACGAAAAATAGTTAATAAATAACATTTCCCACATGTCTACTTTACATCAGCACAATTTTGGAAACAAAAATTTTTTTTGTTAGGGAGTTATAAGGGTTAAAAGTTGACCAGCAATTTCTCATTTTTACAACACCATTTTTTTTTAGGGACCACATCACATTTGAAGTCATTTTGAGGGGTCTATATGATAGAAAATAATGAAGTGTGACACCATTCTAAAAACTACACCCCTCATGGTTCTCAAAACCACATTCAAGAAGTTTATTAACCCTTTACGTGCTTCACAGGAACTGAAACAATGTGGAAGGAAAAAATGAACATTTAACTTTTTTTTGCAAACATCTTAATTCAGAACCATTTTTTTTATTTTCACAAGTGTAAAAACAGAAATGTAACCATAAATTTTGTTATGCAATTTCTCCTGAATACGCCAATACCCCATATGTGGGGGTAAACCACTGTTAGGGCGCACCGCAGAACTTAGAAGTGAAGGAGCGCCGTTTGACTTTTTCAATGCAGAATTGGCTGGAATTGAGATCGGACGCCATGTCACGTTTAGAGAGCCCCTGATGTGCCTAAACAGTGGAAACCCCCCACAAGTGACACCATTTTGGAAACTAGACCCCTTAAGGAACTTATCTAGATGTGTGGTGAGCACTTTGAACCCCCATGTGCTTCACAGAAGTTTATAACGTAGAGCCGTGAAAAAAAAAAATCACATTTTTTCTACAAAAATGATCTTTTTGCCCACAAATTTTTATTTTCACAAGGGTAACAGGAGAAATTAGACCACAAAAGTTGTTGTGCAATTTCTCCTGAGTACGCTGATACCCAATATGTGGGGGTAAACCACTGTTAGGGCGCACCGCAGAGCTTGGAAGAGAAGGAGTGCCGTTTTACTTTTTCAATGTAGAATTGGCTGGAATTGAGATCGGACGCCATGTCGCGTTTGGAGAGCCCCTGATGTGCCTAAACAGTAGAAATCCCCCACAAGTGACCCCATTTTGGAAACTAGACCCCCCATGGAACTTATCTAGATGTGTGGTGAGAACCTTGAATGCCCAAGTGCTTCACAGAAGTTTATAATGCAGAGCCGTGATAATAAAAAATATTTTTTTTTCCACAAAAAAGATATTGTAGCCCCCAAGTTTTTATTTTTACAAGGGTAACAAGAGAAATTGGACCCCAAAAGTTGTTGTCCAATTTGTCTTGAGTATGCTGGTACCCCATATGTGGGGGTAAACCACTGTTTGGGCGCACGGCAGAGCTCGGAAGGAAGGAGCGCCGTTTTGGAATGCAGACTTTGATAGAATGGTCTGCGGGTATTATGTTGCATTTGCAGAGCCCCTGATGTACCTAACCAGTAGAAACCCTCCACAAGTGACCCCATTTTGGAAACTAGACCCCCCAAGGAACTTATCTAGATGTGTGGTGAGAACTTTGAATGCCCAAGTGCTTCACAGAAGTTTAGAATGCAGAGTCGTGAAAATAAAAAATATTTTTTTTTTCACAAAAAAGATTTTGTAGCCCCCAAGTTTTTATTTTCACAAGGGTAACAAGAGAAATTGGACTGCAATAGTTGTTGTCCAATTTATCCCGAGTACGCTGATGTGCCATATGTGGGGGTAAACCACTGTTTGGGCGCACGGCAGAGCTCGGAAGGGAAGGAGCGCCTTTTTGGAATGCAGACTTTGATAGAATGGTCTGTGGGCATTATGTTGCGATTGCAGAGCCCCTGATATACCTAAACTGTAGTAACCCCCCACAAGTGACCCCATTTTGGAAACTAGACCCCCCAAGGAACTTATCTAGATGTGTGGTGAGAACTTTGAATGCCCAAGTGCTTCACAGAAGTTTAGAATGCAGAGTCGTGAAAATAAAAAATATTTTTTTTTTTCACAAAAAAGATTTTGTAGCCCCCAAGTTTTTATTTTCACAAGGGTAACAAGAGAAATTGGACCCCAGAAGTTGTTGTCCAATTTATCCCGAGTACGCTGATGCCCCATATGTGGGGGTAACCCACTGTTTGGGCGCACGGCAGAGCTCAGAAGGGAGGGAGCACCATTTGACTTTTTGAGCGCAAAATTGGCTGTCGTGTTTGGAGACCCCCTGATGTACCTAAACAGTGGAAACCCCCCAATTCTAGCTCCAACCCCTAACCCTAATCCCAACCTGATCCATAATCCTAATCACTAACCCTAACCATAATCACAACCCTTACCCCAAAACAACCCTAATGTCAACCCTAACCATAACCCTAATCAAAACCCTAAATCCAACACACCCCTAATCCTAATCTCAACCCTAACCTCAAACCTAACCCTAATCCCAATACACCCCTAATCACAACCCTAACCTTAACCCTAATCCCAAACCTAACCCTAATCCCAAGCGTAACCCTAATGCCAACCCTAACCCTAATACCAACCCTAATCCAAACCCTAAACCTAATCCCAGCTCTAACCCTAACTTTAGCCCCAACCCTAGCCCTAACTTTAGCCCCAACCCTAACCCTAGCCCTAGGGCTACTTTCACACTTGCGTTGTTTGGCATTCCGTCGCAATCCGTCGTTTTGGACAAGAAACGGATCCTGCAAATGTGCCCGCAGGATGCGTTTTTTGCCCATAGTATTGCCGACGGATCGTGACGGATGGCCACACGTCGCGTCCGTCGTGCACTGGATCAGTTGTGTTTTGGCGGAGCGTCGGCACAAAAAAACGTTCAATGAAACTTTTTTTGTACGTCGCATCCGCCATTTCTGACCGCGCATGCGTGGCCGTAACTCCGCCCCCTCCTCCCCAGGACATAGATTGGGCAGCGGATGCGTTGAAAAACTACAGCTGCTGCCCACGTTGTGCACAATTTTCACAACGTGCGTCGGTATGTCGGGCCGACGCATTGCGACGGCCCCGTACCGACGTAAGTGTGAAAGAAGCCTAACCCTAAATTTAGCCCCAACCCTAACCCTAAATTTAGCCCCAACCCTAACCCTAAATTTAGCCCCAACCCTACCCCTAACCTAACCCTACCCCTAACCCTAACCTAACCCTACCCCTAACCTAACCCTAGCCGTAACCCTACCCCTAACCTAACCCTACCCCTAACCTAACCCTAGCCGTAACACTACCCCTAACCTAACCCTAGCCCTAACCCTACCCCTACCCTAACCCTACCCCTAACCCTACCCCTAACCCTAACCCTACCCCTAACCTAACCCTAACCCTACCCTACCCCTACCCCTAACCCTACCCCTAACCCTACCCCTAACCCTACCCCTAACCCTACCCCTAACCCTACCCCTACCCCTAACCCTACCCCTAACCCTAACCCTACCCCTAACCCTAACCCTACCCCTAACCCTAACCCTAACCCTAACCCTAATTCTAATTTTAGCCCTAACCGCTGTTCTCCTGCCGGCCGGCAGATGGAGACAGATGGCGGGCGCACTGGGCATGCGTCCGCCATGTTCTTCTGCCGGCAGCCAGGAGGAGCAGCAAGAGGATCCAGGGACCTAGGTGAGTATGCTAGGGTCCCCGAATCCCCCTATTTCTCTGTCCTCTGATGTGCGATCACATCAGAGGACAGAGAATTACACTTTACTTTTTTTTTTTTTTTTTTTTTTTTGCGGTCGCCGGTAAACAGTTAATTACCGGCGATTGCAAAACAGGGGTCGCTAAAACCGACCCCCGATCATGCTCTTTGGGGTCTCGGCTACCCCAGGCAGCCGAGACCCCAAAGATTCTCCCGGTGCCGGCCGGCGGGCGCACTGCGCATGCGCCCGCCATTTTGAAGATGGCGGCGCCCACCGGGAGACACGAGGAGCATCGGGGGAGCTAGGTGAGTATTGGGGGGCCACCTGGGACCCCTTTTCTCTGTCCTCCGATGTGCGATCACATCGGAGGACAGAGAAATTAAAAAGAGATCGCTTTTTTTTTTTTTTTTTTTTTTTTGCGATCGCCGGTAAACGGTTAATTACCGGCGATCGCAAATGCGGGGAGGGTTAAAAACCCCCCGAATCATGTTCTCTGGGGTCTCGGCTACCCTCGGCAGCCGAGACCCCGGAGAAAATCGGCCTGTGGGGGGCGCTATACACTTTTTCCACAGCGCCGTTAATTAACGGCGCTGTGGTTTAAGTACCCTTAGCGGCCGCCGTTAAAAGGCGTATCGGCGGTCACTAAGGGGTTAAGAGTTACTCTTAATGTATTTTTAAAATTAGACTTTCTACTTCTTTATATAAGATCATTCTTTACATTATTTGGAACTCTGTACAACTGTATATTTAGAAAAGTTTAAGTGAGACAGTAACTTCTTTATTAGATCTCTTGATATTCACTGCAATCTTTATTCGCAAACCTTCCTTTCCTTGGAGTGAATAAAATATGTAGCTGAACAAGACTTTATCCCGAGCATATCAATTTATCCTCAGTATTCGCAAGTAAAGAGATAGGCTTCATAACTCACCGGAGATTTCACCCTTGCTAAGTTATGACCTCTTTTCTTACAGAACTAGTGAAGATAAAGAATACAAAGATCCTTCTTTCTACAGTATATATATCATATCAGCTTGGATTGTGAATCCATCACAGCTTCTGATAAGCTCCACACCAGTTCAGTTTAGAAATAGTCACTTCTGATGTGCAGCTTTATCTTGCCATCCTTAAGGTGACCTTGCTTTGATGACTGGGTGTGCATAACTCTGTTCAATTATTGAAAATAAGTCCTGTTATATTTATGTCCTTAATGTCGATACGTAGATAGATAGATAGATAGATGGATAGATAGATAGATAGATAGATAGATAGATAGATAGATAGATAGATAGATAGATATTTAGAAGAAAGTGGAAAAGCACATTCTAAAGATTGAATTGCAGATGCAAGGCCTCCCCAGCAAAATATCTGATTGTTTGGAAAAAGGCTTGATAAAGGTTCATTGTAACCAAAACGTCGCCATGCCACAAAGGCTGAATAAAGTCCCCAATTTCTTTGCAAATTGCCTCTTCAAAGAAAAAGTTTACTTGAACTCTATAGTGCCACCTGTTGGAAGTAGCGATCCTACAAGCCACAATCAAACCTTTAATGAGTCTTGCAATAAGACTTAGGATAAAAGCCAAATCAGTATCTCAATTTGCAGACACGGTGAAGCCAGAGCTAGTATGTCACTCTCCACAAGGAGAAAAATTACAACTTAGATCACACTTTCGTTGGTAAATGTTGGAGTGCTGCCTGCTTTTTCCTTTTTAGATAGAAAGATAGATAGTTAAAAGTATAAAATAGGCAGCACTCCAAAATTAGCAAAATGTCCGAATTTTTGCAAAAAGGCTTGTTAAAGTTCATTGTAACTGAAACGTCGCCACGCCACAAGGGCTAAACAGCATCCACACTTTCTTTAGTAAATGTTGGAGTGCTGCCTGCTTTTTCCTTTTTTAGATATAGAACCAAAAACACATGGGCCACCTGCATAGCGAACAAGTCTATAGAAACTTGTTCACACCACCAAAGAACTTGAAAACACAAAAGCGCACAGAGAGGTAAAAAAATACTCTGTTGTAAAAAGGTCACAGGAAATAAGCAAGTGCTAGTCAAAAAATGAAAAAAATATAGGGAATTTAGTTACTACGTTTTTTTGCAAAAAAAGTATGTTAAGCTGCTCCACCAATCGCCAAGGTATATCCATAATAGAGCAGTCCTGTCTAATGTATATAATCCCTATCTGATGTATTTAAAAACCTGATCATCTGTATAGTACCTGTATGAACAGGGCTCAAAGAGAAAATATCCACGTTGAACATGCGAGATGGATCAGCTACAATGCAAAAAACCCACAGAGGGTCATTTGATAGATAGATAGATAGATAGATAGATAGATAGATAGATAGATAGATAGATAGATAAAAATATAAAATAGGCAGCACTCCAAAAATAGCAAAAAGAAAAAGGACCTTTAATAGCCCATGTGGTGTGGCGACATTTCAGTTACACAAAACCTTTCAACAAATTACACTCATAGAAACCGTTACTTAGACACATCATCCCATAGGCATTAATATGGAGTTGGTCCCTTCTTTAGTGCCGCGGAAGCTTCCATTCTTCTGATAATGCTTTCAACAAGATTTTGGAGTGTCTGTGGGAATTTTTACAATTTCATCCAGGAGACCATTTTTGAGGTCAGACATTGATGTTGGATGAAAGGCCGTGGCTCGTAATTTCCATTCTAGCTCATTGCACAGGTGTTCAAGGATTTGAGGGTAGGGCTCTGTGTGGTCCAAGTTCTTAGAAACCAAACTTACCCAACTATACACGCTGATCCTTACTTTGCGCAATGGGACATAGCCATGCTGAAAATGAAAATGAATAAATGGAAGAAGGTCAATTATGGATCCATCATAGTAACAGGGAAAACACTAGGAGCAATAGGAAATGAAGTGAAGTGCTGAGAACCACCTCAGGCTACACTGAGTGAAAAATTATTTCCCCAAATTAGTAAAATGTATATTTTCTTCATATTAAAATACATGAATTCAAAATGCTGATTAAGCAAGTTAAATCCCAAAAATATATATGCATACCACAAGGTAGAAAAAGGATGTGAACACCATGTGGTGTAATAACCATAATAACTGACATTCAGCAGACAGCCAGGTAGAGAAGTGTGATCCATCGCTCTGTAGAACATGTTCCCACTTCTCCAGAGTTTTGTGGTGGCAAGCTTAACACACTTGGCATTGGTATTGTTATTGGTGATATGCTGTAATGCTTTCATGTACCTGCTATAGTAATCCATGCAATGAAGCTTCCAGTGCACAATTTTTATTCCGATGTGCATAATAGAGTAAATATTAGAAATCTGCACGTATTGAGTCAGCAATGCATTGGAAGCTTTTATGCACTCAGAACCTCAGCAGTAGTGTATAAGTGAAATCACTGTAGCAGTACTCTCGGGGTTACAAATGGAGTATAGCTAGGAGACTTTCCCTTCAATTAAAACGTAACTTTTACTAGAAAATTAAAATCAAGGACAAAAAGACACACAAAATCCATGTGTATTAAAGTGCTCCTGCATACCAGTGCTCAAGTTAAGAACTGGTTTAGTCTCACCACTGTTATATATTATATGCTTTCTCATGGGGTCCATCTGTTCCTGGGTAGGGGAGGCATCTGACAGGATGATTATTTCTGACTCCCTGTCATGCCCCTATATAGCTCTCGTCCTTACAAGGATAGGCCCCAAGTGTGCCCTACTATGGATATCCAACCATCCACAAATAATTTTTCTTCCATACGCGTTTCTTCCCCATTCATTCATCAAGGAAACCAATATGGCCATCTGTGCCTCAGCCTATATGTGGGCAATTAGCTAATGGCCCTATAATGAGGATAGATATATAATATTATCATATTCATCATTACTCATCTGAGTTGTTCCCTTGATGAATCCTCATGAACAGGGAAGAAACGCGTAGGAAAGTATAATTATTTGTGGATGGTGGCATGTCCATAGTAGGGCACACTTGGGGCCTGTCCTTGTTAGGACAGGAGCTATACAGGGGCATGACAGGGAGTCAGAAATAATCATCCTGTCAGATCCCTCCCCTACCCAGGAACAGATGACCCCATGTGAAAGCATATCCTCTACAGTGGTGAGACCAAACCATTTTTTAACTTGAGCACATGTTTGCACAAGCACTTTAATACACATGGATTTTGTGTGTCTTTTTGTCCTTAATTTTAATTTTCTAGCAAAAGTTAAGTTTCAATTGAGGGGAAACTCTGATAGCTATACTCCACCCAGCGCCTCAGCACTCGGAATTCCCACATTGAAATTCATGGCTGAGTTGTGGCTCCTAAATGCCTTCACTTATCAACAGTACCAATCACAATTAATCTGGGAATATTTAGGAGATTATGAAAACAGTCAAGTGGGCTGAGCCATGCTTTTTCCATAACTCCTATAGAAGTAAATGCAAAGATACAAAGCATACTAAATTGTCTCTGTAACTTTATAACCAACCTTGGCTTCTGCTTAAAAATAATTCCTATCTCAATAATGTATGACAAAGATATTTAATTTCAACAAATTTTTATTAGAGCTTTTAACTAGAAAGAGAACAATATACATTGAAAATATATTCCCTAACAGGGGAATTTATGGCTTAATATAAGAACTTATAACTAACAAGGGGAGAGACAAAGATATTTAAACATTTTACACCAAAAAGAAAGAAGATATTATTATTTGTTCTAAGACCCACTTTTCCCTTTTTTTAAATAAACTCCACTCTCTCTATTTTAAATGAGATGGTTTCCTTTCAAGTCATAGCTACATGCCTTTCTAAAATTCAATATATTAGCATTTTATATAGTTGTTAATTTTAATTAGCAGAATGCCAAATTAAATCATTCTGCTAACTTACTTCTGCATTCTAATCGGTACATTGGCATACCTGATTGGGGCATGCTTGGGCATATGTAAAACTAATTATTCAATCAGTTTTTTAGACAAAAATAATAAGCATAAGATTATTTTAAATATAGGATTTAAAGAGTTTATCGTTTCAGACTTTATTTTTTTCGGAATTATTGCCAAAAAAGTAAACTTCTTTAACCCCTTCCCGACCTTTGACGCATACGCTGCGTCATGAAAGTCGGTGCCATTCCGACCCATGACGCAGCATATGCGTCATGGAAAGATCGCGTCCCTGCAGATCGGGTGAAAGGGTTGACTCCCATTTCACCCGGCCTGCAGGGACAGGGGAAGTGGTAGTTTAGCCCAGGGGGGGTGGCTTCACCCCCCCGTGGCTACGATCGCTCTGATTGGCTGTTGAAAGTGAAACTGCCAATCAGAGCGATTTGTAATATTTCACCTAAAAAACTGGTGAAATATTACAATCCAGCCATGGCCGATGCTGCAATATCATCGGCCATGGCTGGTAACACTTATGTGCACCCACCCCACCCCACCGCTCCGCTCTCCCGTCCTCCTGTCCGCTCCCCCCATGCTCCAATCACACCCCCGTGCTCCAATCACACCCCCCCGCACTCCGATCCCCCCACCGCACAGCGATCCCCCTCGTGCTCCGATCCACCCCCCGCACAGCGATCCCCCACTCCGTGCTCCAATCCACCCCCCCGTGTTCCGATCCACCCCCCCATGCTCCGATCCACCCCCCCATGCTCTGATGCCCCCCCGTGCCCTGATCTCCCCCCCTTATACTTACCGAGCCTCCCGGGGTCCGTCCGTCTTCTTTCCTGGGCGCCGCCATCTTCCAAAATGGCGGGCGCATGTGCAGTGCGCCCTCCGAATCTGCCGGCCGGCAGATTCATTCCAAAGTGAGTTTTGATCACTGAGATATAACCTATCTCAGTGATCAAAATAAAAAAAAAACAGTAAATGACCCCCCTTCCTTTGTCACCCCCATAGGTAGGGACAATAAAAAAAAATAATAATTTTTTTTTCCCACTAAGGTTGGGGTAAGAACTAGGGTTAGGGTTAGGGTTAGGGGTAGGGTTAGGGGTAGGGTTAAGGGTAGGGTTAGGGGTAGGGTTAGGGGTAGGGTTAGGGTTAGGGGTAGGGTTAGGGGTAGGGATAGGGGTAGGGTTAGGGTTAGGGGTAGGGTTAGGGTTAGGGGTAGGGTTAGGGGTAGGGTTAGGGTTAGGGGTAGGGTTAGGGGTAGGGTTAGGGGTAGGGTTAGGGTTAGGGGTAGGGTTAGGGGTAGGGTTAGGGGTAGGGGTAGGGGTAGGGATAGGGGTAGGGTTAGGGGTAGGGTTAGGGTTAGGGGTAGGGTTAGGGGTAGGGTTAGGGTTAGGGGTAGGGTTAGGGGTAGGGATGTGCACACGTATTCTGGTCCTATGTGGATTTTTCCGCAGAGGATCTGATAAATCCGCAGTGCTAAACCGCTGTTGATTTATCGCGGATTTACCGCGGTTTTTCTGTGCATTTCACTGCGGTTTTACAAATGCGATTTTCTATTGGAGCAGTTGTAAAACCGCTGCGGAATCCGCAGAAAGAAGCGACATGCTGCGGAATGTAAACCCCTGCGTTTCCGTGCAGTTTTTCTGCAGCATGTGTACAGCGATGTTTGGTTCCCATGGGTTTACATTGAACTGTAAACTCATGGGAAACTGCTGCGGATCTGCAGCGTTTTCCGCAGCGTGTGCACATACCTTTAGAATTAGGCTATGTGCACACGGTGCGGATTTGGCTGCGGATTCGCAGCAGTGTTCCATCAGGTTTACAGTACCAAGTAAACATATGGAAAACCAAATCCGCTGTGCCAATGGTGCGGAAAATACCACGCGGAAATGCTGCGTTGTATTTTCCGCAGCATGTCAATTCTTTGTGCGGATTCCGCAGCGTTTTACACCTGTTCCTCAATGGGAATCCGCAGGTGAAATCCGCACAAAAAACACTGGCAATCCGCGGTAAATCCGCAGGTAAAACGCAGTGCCTTTTACCCGCGGATTTTTCAAAAATGGTGCTGAAAAATCTCATACGAAACCGCAACGTTGGCACTTAGCCTTAGGGTTAGGGTTGGGTTGGATTTAGGGTTGTGGTTAGGGTTAGGGGTGTGTTGGGGTTAGGGGTGTGTTGGGGTTAGGGGTGTGATTAGGGTTACGGCTACAGTTGGGATAAGGTTTAGGGGTGTGGTTAGGGTTAGGGTTGGAATTAGGGTTGTGGTTAGGGTTGTGATTAGAGTTATGGCTACAGTTGGGATTAGGGTTAGGGGTGTGTTGGGGTTAGTGTTGGAGGTAGAATTGAGGGGTTTCCACTGTTTAGACACATCAGGGGGTCTCCAAACGCAACATGGCGCCACCATTGATTCCAGCCAATCTTGTAATCAAAAAGTCAAATGGTGCTCCCTCACTTCCGAGCCCTGACGTGTGCCAAAACAGTGGTTTACCCCCACATATGGGGTACCAGCATACTCAGGATAAACTGCGCAACAATTACTGGGGTCCAATTTCTCCTGTTACCCTTGAGAAAATAAAAAATTGCTTGCTAAAACATCATTTTTGAGGAAAGATAAATGATTTTTTATTTTCACGGCTCTGCGTTGTAAACGTCTGTGAAGCACTTGGGGGTTCAAAGTGCTCACCACATATCTAGATAAGTTCCTTTGGGGGTCTAGTTTCCAAAATGGGGTCACTTGTGGGGGGTTTCTACTGTTTAGGCACACCAGGGGCTCTGCAAACGCAACGTGACGTCCGCAGACCATTCCATAAAAGTCTGCATTTCAAAAGTCACTACTTCCCTTCTGAGCCCCGACGTGTGCCCAAACAGTGGTTTACCCCCACACATGGGGTATCAGCGTACTCAGGAGAAACTGGACAACAACTTTTAGGGTCCGATTTCTCCTGTAACCTTTGGGAAAATAAAAAATTCTGGGCTAAATAATTATTTTTGAGGAAAGAAAACGTATTTATTATTTTCACGGCTCTGCGTTATAAACTTCTGTAAAGCACTTGGGGGTTGAAAGTGCTCACCACATATCTAGATAAGTTCCTTTGGGGGTCTAGTTTCCAAAATGGGGTCACTTGTGGGGGTTTCTACTGTTTAGGCACACCAGGGGCTCTGCAAACGCAACGTGACGCCCGCAGACCATTCCATCAAAGTCTGCATTTCAAAACGTCACTACTTCACTTCCGAGCCCCGGCAAGTGCCCAAATAGTAGTTTACCCCCACATATGGGGTATCAGCGTACTCAGGAGAAACTGGACAACAAATATTGGGGTCAAATTTCTCCTGTTACCCTTGGGAAAATTAAAAAATTCTGGGCTAAAAAATTATATTTGAGGAAAGAAAATGTATTTATTATTTTCACGGCTCTGCGTTATAAACTTCTGTGAAGCACTTGGGGGTTGGAAGTGCTCACCACATATCTAGATAATTTCATTTCGGGGTCTAGTTTCTGAAATGGGGTCAATTGTGGGGGGTTTCTACTGTTTAGTCACATCAGGGGCTCTGCAATCGCAACGTGACGCCCGTAGAGCATTCCATCAAAGTCTGTATTTCAAAACGTCACTACTTCACTTCCGAGCCCCGGCAAGTGCCCAAATAGTAGTTTACCCCCACATATGGGGTATCATCGTACTCAGGAGAAACTGGACAGCAAATATTGGGGTCAAATTTCTCCTGTTACCCTTGGGAAAATTAAAAAATTCTGGGCTAAAAAATTATTTTTGCGGAAAGAAAATGTATTTATTATTTTCACTGCTCTGTGTTATGAACTTCTGTGAAGCACTTGGGGGTTCAAAGTGCTCACCTCACATCTAGATAAGTTCCTTTCGGGGTCTAGTCTCCAAAATGGGGTCACTTGTGGGGGTTTTCTACTGTTTAGCCACATCAGTGGCTCTGCAAACGCAACGTGATGCCCGCAGTGCATTCCATCAAAGTCTGCATTTCAAAACGTCACTACTTCACTTCCGAGCCCCAGCATGTGCCTAAACAGTGGTGAGTATCAGCGTACTCAGGAGAAACTGGACAACAACTTTTGGGGTCAAATTTCTCCTGTTATCCTTGGGAAAATAAAAAATTGCGGGCTAAAAAAATCATGTGGGGGATCTCCAATGTTTAGGCACACAGGGGCTCTCCAAACGCGACATGGTGTCCGCTAATGATTGGAGCTAATTTTCCATTTAAAAAGCCAAATGGCGTGCCTTCCCTTCCAAGCCCTGCCGTGTGCCCAAACAGTGGTTTACCCCCACATATCGGGTATCTGCGTACTCAGGACAAACTGGACAACAACATTTGTGGTCCAATTTCTCCTATTACCATTGGCAAAATAGGAAATTCCAGGCTAAAAAATCATTTTTGAGAAAAGAAAAATTATTTTTTATTTTCATGGCTCTGCATTATAAACTTCTGTGAAGCACCTGGGGGTTTAAAGTGCTCAGTATGCATCTAGATAAGTTCCTTGGGGGGTCTAGTTTCCAAAATGGGGTCACTTGTGGGGGAGCTCCATTGCATAGGCACACAGGGGCTCTCCAAATGCGACATGGTGTCCGCTAACAATTGGAGCTAATTTTCCATTCAAAAAGTCAAAAGGCGCGCCTTCCCTTCCGAGCCCTGCCGTGTGCCCAAACAGTGGTATACCCCCACATATGAGGTATCGGCGTACTCGGGAGAAATTGCTCAACAAATTTTAGGATCCATTTTATCCTATTGCCCATGTGAAAATGAAAAAATTGAGGCGAAAAGAAATTTTTTGTGAAAAAAAAGTACTTTTTCATTTTTACGGATCAATTTGTGAAGCACCTGAGGGTTTAAAGTGCTCAATAGGCATCTAGATAAGTTCCTTGGGGGGTCCAGTTTCCAAAATGGGGTCACTTGTGGGGGAGCTCCAATGTTTAAGCACACAGGGTCTCTCCAAACGCGACATGGTGTCCGCTAACGATGGAGATAATTTTTCATTCAAAAAGTCAAATGGCGCTCCTTCCCTTCCGAGCCTTACCATGTGCCCAAACAGTGGTTTACCCCCACATGTGAGGTATCGGTATACTCAGGAGAAATTGCCAAACAAATTTTAGGATCCATTTTATCCTGTTGTCCATGTGAAAATGAAAAAATTGAGGCTAAAAGAATTTTTTTGTGAAAAAAAAGTACTTTTTCATTTTTACGGATCAATTTGTGAAGCACCTGGGGGTTTAAAGGGCTCACTATGCATCTAGATAAGTTCCGTGGGGTGTCTAGTTTCCAAAATGGGGTCACTTGTGAGGGAGCTCCAATTTTTAGGCACACGGGGGCTCTCTAAACGTGACATGGTGTCCGCTAAAGAGTGCAGCCAATTTTTCATTCAAAAAGTCAAATGGCGCTCCTTCCCTTCCAAGCCCTGCCGTGCGCCCAAACAGTGGTTTACCCCCACATATGAGGTATCAGCATACTCAGGGCAAATTGGACAACAACTTTCGTGGTTCAGTTTCTCTTTTTACCATTGGGAAAATAAAAAAATTGTTGCTGAAAGATCATTTTTGTGACTAAAAAGTTAAATTTTCATTTTTTCCTTCCATGTTGCTTCTGCTGCTGTGAAGCACCTGAAGGGTTAATAAACTTCTGGAATGTGGTTTTGTGCACCTTGAGGGGTGCAGTTTTTAGAATGGTGTCACTTCTGGGTATTTTCAGCCATATAGACCCCTCAAACTGACTTCAAATGTGAGGTGGTCCCTAAAAAAAATGGTTTTGTAAATTTCGTTGTAAAAATGAGAAATCGCTGGTCAAATTTTAACCCTTATAACTTCCTAGCAAAAAAAAATGTTGTTTCCAAAATTGTGCTGATGTAAAGTAGACGTGTGGGAAATGTTATTTATTAACTATTTTGTGTCACATAACTCTCTGGTTTAACAGAATAAAAATTCAAAATGTGAAAATTGCGAAATTTTCAAAATTTTCACCAAATTTCCGTTTTTATCACAAATAAACACAGAATTTATTGACCTACATTTACCACTAACATGAAGCCCAATATGTCACGAAAAAACAATCTCAGAACCGCTAGGATCCGTTGAAGCGTTCCTGAGTTATTACCTCATGAAGGGACACTGATCAGAATTGCAAAAAACGGCAAGGTCTTTAAGGTCAAAATAGGCTGGGTCATGAAGGGGTTAAATTCTATTTGGTTATATTCTCTATATAATTAACTATGTATAAATCTACAAATTCCTAATCTATTTATATGAAATTAGAATTGTCTACAAAATCGGTAGAAGCCAGAGTACCTGAAGGAAACCCAGGCAAACATGGGGAGAACATTCATACTGTAGCAAATATAGTTATGATCTGGTAAGAAATCCTTAAGTATAGTTAAAAACATTGATGATGCCATTTCTACGGGCAGCACGATGACTCAGGCACCACAGTCTTGCAACACTGGGGTACTAGGTACCAATCACACCAAGGTTACATGCAAACAAAGGGAGAACTTACAAATTCCGTAAAGATGTTGTCCTTGGTGGGATTTACCTATACTAAAGGATTCCTTCCCAGATAATAAATATTTGTAACAGACTAATTAATTAGATGTTAAGGTACCGTCACACTAAGCGACGCTGCAGCGATACCGACAACGATGTTGATCGCTGCAGCGTCGCTGTTTGGTCGCTGGAGAGTCACACAGACAGCTCTCCAGCGACCAACGATGCCGAAGTCCCTGGGTAACCAGGGTAAACATCGGGTTACTAAGCGCAGGGCCGCGCTTCGTAACCCGATGTTTACCATGGTTACCATTGTAAATGTAAAAAAAAAGCACTACATACTTACATTCCCGGTGTCTGGTCATGTCCCTCGCCTTCAGCTTCCCGCACTGACTGAGCGCTGACCGTAAAGTACAGCGGTGACGTCACTGCTGCACAGCGTGCTTTATGGCCGGCCAGCGCTCACCAGTCAGTGCGGGAAGCTGACGGCGGGGGACATGACCAAACACCGGGAATGTAAGTATGTAGTGTTTTTTACATTTACAACGGTAACCAGGGTAAACATCGGGTTACTAAGCGCGGCCCTGCGGGTTACCAGTGAAGACATCGCTGGATCGGCATCACACACGCCGATTCAGCGATGTCAGCGGGAGATCCAGCGACAAAATAAAGTGCTGGACTTTCCCCAGCGACCAACGATCTCCCAGCAGGGGCCTGATCGTTGGTCGCTGTCACACATAACGATTTAGTTAACGATATCGTTGCTACATCACAAAAAGCAACGATATCGTTAACGATATCGTTCAGTGTGACGGTACCTTTAGTCCTGCAGTATAACAATCCTACTTAGTATACATAGTAACTTAGAGAATAATTAACTAAATGGCACCATTCCACTTTAGGACTTCTCTTTCATTTAGAGGTATTCAGCTGGCCTCAGACATGGGAGGCCAAAGCTGGTCAGATGTTTGCTACTATGATAAAATCTAGTGAATAAACAGGAATGAGTTGCAGTAACAGATATTATGGAAACTACAATAGAAATGTCAATATAAGGTTGTGCCAAGGCTTAGTCAAATAGACAAAAGACATCTATGATCTCTAGATATGTATTCTTGTGATACTGGTTTGGTCCCAGATCCTTCTACCTACAGTTTTTCCACAAATATCTTCTTTTGGCAGAGTTTTGTTAAATGTATATCTTTATTTCAATTTTAAGCTCATATTGAGCAGGCATCGAAAATTTCCTCTTTAACTCCATGCTACTTTACATTTAAGGCACAGGGCAGAAACAAGTCAGGTCTTCAGTTGGAGTGGTTTTTTTTAGATTTGGCTATCTTAGGAGGATATCTGTTTGTGCAGGTAACTATTACTGTGCAGAATTATTAGGCAACTTAATGAAAACCAAATATATTTCCATCTCACTTGTTTATTTTCACCAGGTAAACCAATATCACTGCACAAAATTTAGAAATAAACATTTCTGACATGCAAAAACAAAACCCCAAAAAATGAGATACCAATATAGCCACCTTTCTTTATGATGACACTCAACAGCCTTCCATCCATATTTTCAGTCAGTTGCTTGATCTGTTTACGATCAACATTGTGTGCAGCAGCCACCACAGCCTCCCACACACTGTTCCGAGAGGTGGACTGGTTTCCCTCCCTGTAGATCTCACAGTTTATGAGGGACCACAGGTTCTCTATGGGGTTCAGATCAGGTGAACAAGGGGGCCAGGTCATTATTTTTTCTTCTTTGAGACCTTTACTGGCCAGCCACGCTGTGGAGTAGTTGGAGGCATGTGATGGAGCATTGTCCTGCATGAAAATCATGTTTTTCTTGATTGATACTGACTTCTTCCTGTACCACTGCTTGAAGAATCAATACAAAAAAACGGAGCATAGACATCCATAGAATCATAGTTATTAAAAAGGTATAATGTTTATTTATTAATTATATCAAAAATAGTAACAATGATGACACCAATATTAACATCAGACACATATGTCTAATATAAACAGTGCAGTAGGTGCTGTATGCACTCCGCACATACAGGAAGACATTTAAAAAGGAGACATGGTGATAGCCAGAACACAGGGAGGGATAAACGCTGTTCCAAATATCACATATATCTTCATATCATCCCTTATACCAGCACATATATAAGTCATTTGTCATTCTAGGGTCCCACCGGTCTCTCTTCCATATAACAAGCACAAGTGCATGGTGCCTATAATGCACCGTATATTAGATCCGGCTTACCCATAGTAATTCTGCTCGATAAGGTGTCCCCTCCTGGTGTGGCTCACTGCTTGAAGAAGTTGTCTTTCAGAAACTGGCAGTAGGTCTGGGAGTTCCGTAAATCCCGCACATCGGTGACCCCTTCACGTGATCGCAGGTCACTGATGGATTAGCATGATAACCGAAGGTCTCCAGCAGACCTCTATGGTTGTCATAGCTGGATTGCTATGAGTGCCGCCCGGTGATCTGCGATCATAGCAAGTGAGCATTTCTGCTATGTACATGTGATCTGATCGTCACCTGTATGTAGCGGAGTTGATCAGACAACTGCAGCTTATAGTCTCCCATGGAGACTATTGAAGCATGTAAAAAGTAAAAAAAAGTTTAAAAAAATAAAAAATATAAAAAGTTCAAATCATGCTTTTTTCGCCCCATTTAAAATAAAACAATAAAAAAGTCAAACACACATATTTGGAATCGCCGAGTTCAGAATTGTCCAGTCTATCATTATAAAAAATAATTAACCAGATCGGTAAACGGTGTAGCAAGATAAAAATTAAAAACACCAGAATTACATTTTTTTTGCTGCTACATTGCAATAAAATGCAATAAGGGGTGACCAAAAGATTGTATCTACACCAAAATGGTATCAATAAAAATATCAGCTCGGCAGACCAAAACTAAACCCTCACCCAGCCCCAAATCACAAAAAAATGGAAACACTGCAAGGTCTCAGAAAATGGTGCCTTTTTTTACCAAAGTTTGTATTTTTTTTTCACCACTTAAATAAAACAGAACCTAGACATGTTTGATGTCTATGAACTTCTAAAGACCTGGAGAATCATAATGCCGGTCAGTTTTAGCATTTAGTGAAGCTAGCAAAAAAGCCAAACAAAAAACAAGTGTGGAATTGCAGTTTTTTGCCATTTCACTGCTCTTGGAATTTTTTTCCTTTTTTCCAGTACAAGATACATTAAAGCCAAAGGTATCGATCAAAAGTACAATTTGTCCCACAAAAGACAAGCCTCACATGGCCAAAATAAAAAAAAATATGGCTCTGGGAAGAAGAGCAAAAAACGAAAATGGAAAAACAAAAATACATCTAGTCATGAAGGGGTTAAATAATGTTAATAGCTAAGTATATGTATTCATGTAATTTCAAGATAAATTTTTCATTGCTTAAATATTGATCCTTTCTCACTTTTTGTGTCTATCGCAATTTTTGAAAATGGCCATAGACACACAAAGTAGTAACGGATCAAATAACTATTTAAATATTTTGCTGTAATATTAGACTATAAAAATGGTCATTTTTGCGACATGAATAATTGGCAAATATTATCCCATCTTGTCACTTTCTGTGTTCATCTTCAGTATATTGAGGAATGTTTTGTTCTTTTATTTTTTTCTTAATACATTCTGAGCGATTTTGCATGTTAATATTGTTTTCTAAGTCTTAATGATATGACAGCAAATAGTCCTCTCCTTTCAAGTGGAGGTAATCTATATTTTATGCCCGCCATCAATATTTCATTGACGAGAAGGTCAAAATCTACATTTAAATGAAAATATTTAACAAGTCTTGGCATAATATTTGACTAACAGAAACCTTTATAGTACAGAGATACAAAAGTAATACAAGAAGAAAGAGGACACAATAAATCATCAGGGAAAACCGTAATTGTTCACTTAAAACCCCTTGAAATCGTTAAGTCAAAAGAATAAGTTATCAATAACACATTACACTATGGTAGTGCTTAAATTGACTTTAAGGTTGCTACAAATCTAATAAAAAGTACTACACTCAATACTCCAACTATTTTTCAAGGTTCACTTCCCAAGAGAAAATACATTTACGGTATATGTTTACTTTTTGTAACCTTTACAAACAGAGAAGGGAATTTTATGTTAGCAATTTCCTAATATAACATTACAGATGGAATCATTCCCCTTACAAATAATAATGTTCGTATGAGGCACTTTTGGTTATATCATAGTTGAATTTTGGCATGTGTACTAAAACTAACACTGCTCTTCTACTTCACTGAGCTTAAAACACTATTATCTGCCTTTGCAAATGACTTCAGTCGAATGGATCTAGAAGCGTGAGCCTACAGTTAATGTTTAAATGTTGTGTACATTTTTATTTTATAAATGAATAGTACACATGGAAATATATAACTGATGTAATGTATCTTATCAGAGAAATCTGCTTCTTTCTCCTCCTGAACTGTTCGTTCATTCTTAAAATTCTTAGCAGATTTTTTATATTTCTGAGGTATGAGGTGTTAGGGTTGGCGGACTGCACTAAATAAAAATAAATAATAAAGTGCAATCGCAACCCGGGGTTCACCGTGCATACTGAGTGCTATGCCCTGTTAAACACCACGAGTCCCAAAGCTAGGCAGACACAAAACACATGCAGAATGATAGAGTCTCCACTCGCATAGCCAGACATAAATGATACTAGCACGCCGACGGGGGCATTGGAAGTCTTTTAAACCCAAAGCTCCCCCCAAACAATCAAGCCCAGCCAGCCATGACATGGCCCGAGGGCCAATCCGGAGCTGCCACATAACCAGAGCTGGAGACGTCCGACCACCAATAGGAAGACCCCACATCATGGACATGCTCAGCAAGGTGATTTCTGGACTTAGACTCCAGAGTGTCAGGTCGCCGCTGCCTATTGCTGGTTACCATAGGCTTGGCTGGACTGGCAGCAGTAATCAAATGAATACCTTGAGTCTGAGCAAGATGCTGGGACCGATGTCTATGCTCAGCAACACCCACAGTGGCCGAACCTGAATGGGAGATCGCAGAGGGACATAAGGCTGGGGATCTATCCCGTGCAGCAGGAGAGTCCCATCGCCTAACAGGAGGTGGCAGTTGCTACTCATAACATATTATTTAGAAGGGAGGAGAGAGGAGCCCGGGTTCTATAACCTCCTCCTCTCCTATACACAGAATCTTATGAGCACCAACGATCATCTCCTATCTCAGAAATGTAAAAATCTTCACTGAAAACAGATTTTAACTGTGAGTTGAGAATTTTGAGAATGAAAGATCATTTTTAAACGAGAAAGAAGAAATAAAACCTATAGCAACAGTTACTCTTTAAAGTGTACCGATTACTTGAGGTGTATTTTTGACACAGCATTTCAGTGTGAAACGCGCGTTGGGGTGGGGGACTCCTGGACATTGTAATTTATCGGGTAATGAATATGTAACAGTCCTATCCATTTAGCTCGATGCAGGTATAAATACTCCTATTTCTGCAAGGCTTATTTCTTACTATGTTCTTTTTTCATCTATTTTTATTTTCAAGGACATTAGTGAGTGGTATACCCTACTTTCACCAGACTTTTTATTTATACCCTGTAGATATAGCTAAATGAACTATGTGTATTTTATTATATATAGCCCTGTTTATTGTGCTATGATTTGTTGCATAAAAGTTATTTGTGAACATTATTGTAGATATTCTGTGCTGCCTTTGTATACTGCTCTGCCTTTTTATATTTTTATGGATACATTTTGCTGTTTATATCACATAATACATATGCACTATACATAGCCCTGATATATACATTCTGTCTGGGTCTTTCACCATTCTGCCTCATCTGTGGTTTTTGCCTCCTTAAGTGTTTGTATGACATGCCATTGTTTTGGCTTGGTTTTTATGATTTAAATAAAATGTATTTTATAGTGGACCACCCATTTAACGTTAGCATTAGGGACCATGCTGGCTGGAATAAGGACTTAAGGACTACATATTTGTGGTTGCTTTAATTTTGTAATTCAATTTGCTCTGAAATTTATGATTTAATGCTTCAATATTTTATAATCAACTAGGAACATGTAGAACTTAACAACTCTTTGGGGATTTATTTCACCATTAAAATATCTAGATAATGACAAATACAATGCACCCTGAACACTGTGCTTCCAATGAAAAGAATATTGTTATACTCATGATAACTTTCCTGATCCATAAATTGATATGTAGCGCTGAGTGTATAGCACATCATCTGATCCCCGGCAATAATTAACTACACATTATCTACTCATTGTATTGTGTTCTATGTAAGTCGCAAAAGAGCTATTTTCAAATAAATGCCTGCAAGGAGATAAAGATGTGCAACGTGCGCAATTTAAAATTTCAATCCCTAGCGTTCTAAATTATCAGTGACAGATTTAGCACTGTTAATTACCCGAACAGAAGTACTAAAGCTTGTTTTTCCTTTTCTTAACTAATTACTGGAACAAGAGTCGAGTGTTAGTTCAGATAAATGATCGTCTCCTAATGACACATAAGCTTTCCTTCGAGTGCCCTTTAAAACACTTCTTTAGATATATAAATTAGGAGGTTATAATACACAGGCAGATTGTAGTAAACTGTAGTTAGTAACTTAATATTCCATTGTCCATGGTTTATTGCTTCCAGGCTTGGTAATCATATATTAAGGTTTGAGTATTATTATTATTATTTCATTTTATATGTACATGAAAGTATATCAAGATTGGTGAGGGTCTCAGCAGTTGAAATCCTAATGATCAGGAAGAGTCGCAAACAAGGGGCAGCTCTTCTTCTAGTTAACCCATCCTGACTATGTAATATACACCATTGATCCTCAACTCCACCCATCAAGAGCCACCAACAGATCATATTTTCAGGATTTCCTTAGTATTACACATGTGATGTGCAATTATCAATGACAATACTAAAGGTACCGTCACACTAAGCGACGCTGCAGCGATACCGACAACGATCCGGATCGCTGCAGTGTCGCTGTTTGGTCGCTGGAGAGCTGTCACACAGACAGCTCTCCAGCGACCAACGATCCCGATGTCCCCGCTAACCAGGGTAAACATCGGGTTACTAAGCGCAGGGCCGCGCTTAGTAACCCGATGTTTACCCTGGTTACCATCCTAAAAGTAAAAAAACAACCGCTACATACTTACCTACCGCTGTCTGTCCTCGGCGCTCTGCTTCTCTGGTCTGGCTGTGAGCGCCGGGCAGCCGGAAAGCACAGCGGTGACGTCACCGCTCTGCTTTTCGGCCGCTGTGCTCACAGCCAGAGCAGAGAAGCCCAGCGCCGAGGACAGACAGCGGTAGGTAAGTATGTAGCGGTTGTTTTTTTTACTTTAACGATGGTAACCAGGGTAAACATCGGGTTACTAAGCGCGGCCCTGTGCTTAGTTACCCGATGTTTACCCTGGTTACCAGCGAAGACATCGCTGAATCGGTGTCACACACGCCGATTCAGCGATGTCTACGGGGAGTCCAGCGACGAAATAAAGTTCTGGACTTTCTTCCCCGACCAGCGACAGCACAGCAGGGGCCTGATCGCTGCTGCCTGTCACATTGGACGATATCGCTAGCGAGGACGCTGCAACGTCACGGATCGCTAGCGATATCGTCTAGTGTGACGGTACCTTAAGGAAATCCTGAAGATATGATCAGTTAGTGGTCATTGAGGACTTGAATTGAGGAACACTGATACACAATATGGAAAAGTATTGGGACATCTACACTTAGAGCTACAGGAGCTTTATGACATCGATATAAATCCATAGCTTACCATTTGAGTTGGTTCCCACTTTGCAGCAGAAACAAATTCTAATCTTCTTGGAAGACATTCTACAAGATATTAAAGTGTGTCTGTGGGAATTTTTGCCTTTTCATCCAGAAGAGCATTTGTGAGTTCAGTCAGTAATGTTGGACAAAAGGGCCTGTCTCACAGTCTCTGTTCTACGTCATCCAACTAGTTTATGGTGTGGTTGAGATCAGGGATCTGTGGGGGGGTCAGCAATCTATTTCACATTAAACTCAACCAGCCATGCCTTTATGAAATTCAAGGGAAAAGAAAGCGGTTACTAGGGAGCGCTGTGAGGGTCACAGTTAGAATTGAAAGCAAAAGGTCCACCGCAGTCCCAGCCGTTAACCTTCTAGGAGGATACAAAATGCAGTAAATAGTAATAACAGTCCTAGGAGCGCTGGAAATGGGACCAAAACAAGGATTTTAGTGTTGAACCACAACGCGTTTGAACGGTTAAACTTCCACCTGATGAAGACGGTTTAACCGTTGAAACGCGTTGTGGTTCAATACTAAAATCCTTGTTTTGGTCTCATTTCCAGCACTCCTAGGACCGTTATTACTATTTACAGTCATGCCTTTATGGCATAAAGTTTGTGCTCTGAGGCATTATGCTAGAACATAACAGGGTCTTCCTTAAATTGTTCCATAAAAGCTGGAGGCTTGCAATTTTCCAAAACGTCTTTCTGTTCTGCAGCATTAAGATTTCCTGTTACTGGAATTATGAGGCCTAGTCATATTCTTGAAAAAACACCTTCTAGAATAATCCCTGCTCCATGAAAATTTACAGTTGACATATAGCAGTCATTCTTGTTAAGTTCTCCTGGCATTAAAAACCCAAGTTTCATCCATCAGACTCCAGATAGAGCAACTCAGAACATGTTTCCAGAGTTCAGTGGAGGCATGATTAACAACACTCCAACCAGAATTGGCATTGGGCTTGATGATGCAAGCCTTGCGTGCAGCTGCTTGGTGTTAGGGCTAGCAGAACGCACCAAGAAAATAGAGATGTTTATTATAAATGGTGCGTTCGCAGCCCGGGGTCCACCGTGCAGGAGGAACCTGCTGCTAGCAAATGGCGGCACTGTTTGGCGGTATAGACTAGCTCTGTTACTCCACAGAGTAGCCGTGAAAGGGAAGCACTGCGCCGTGTTAGCCTCACAGGAGCAGAAGCTTACTGCCAAGCTGATAGCAGTCAGTGGTTATGCAACATGCAATCTCCTCACCGGAGAAGCCGGTATTCTAGGGGCTTATTTCAGCCGGGTCCCTGAACACACTCATACAATCTCCTCACCGGAGGTGCCGGTATTCTAGGGGCTTATTTCAGCCGGGTCCCTGAACACACTCATGCATAACCACACTGGCGCAAAGCACATATATGAATTGACACTAGCGCATGGCCCTGCGACCATGCGAGCCTTATATAGCTGCAGCAAGTTAAAGACCTTCCTAGAAGGACCAATGAGAGACTGCCATACCTGAGCATGTGACCCTAAATCTCCACTGAGAGATCTTGCCTTGGGCATGCTCAGTGTTTGCAAAGCAGGACTTAGTCCTAGCACTTAAAGGACCTTCCCGAAAGAACCAATGGACTTAGCTGCAGTATCTGACCATGTGACCCTCAATCTCCACTGAGAGATCTTACTCAAGGCATGCTCAGAACAAGAAAAGCAGGACTTAGTCCCAGAAGCGTCTGCTCGCCGCTGCCCAGCACTGACTTTAATGGCAGAAGCCAGAAAAGCAGCAGTAACTCTTAGTACAGAGTGGGACTGAGCAAGACGCTGGTACCGACGTCTCCGCTGAGCAGGCTCCACTGCGGCAGGAGAAGAATGGGAGACCGCAGCGGAGATGGCCCGAGATTCCCCCTGTGCAGAGGTGGGAATTCGACCCCTAACACTTGGTCGTTGGAACCCATATCATGAAGGTCATAGTTTATGTGCCGATAATAATACCAGAGAAGGATCATAAGCCTTTACTCTGTACTTATCTAAAGAAAAATAGACATCTTCTTTAATATTATGATGCCAAATACCAAACCATGCATGTGGGTGTCAGATTTGGTGTCTTGTGTACAACATTCTTCAATTAAAGTGAGATGGATATTTTTATCTCTGAGCTGTAATAGAACAGCTTCATTGGGGAGCAGAAAACTGTGCTAGCTTGATAGCAAAGAGCTTGTAAGCACTGCACTCCTTGCCCAGGAGACCAAGTACCAATGATAGACTGCAGTGGTTGCCATAAACTTATCCAACAAGTATTAAGCAATAAAATGGAGAATCTCTTTAATTTAATAACAAGTAAATTGCAAAGCTGTTTTTTTACAAGCACTTTGCAATTTTACTCATCTATAATGTAGAGAAAATACCTTTAAAAGAATTAAGATCCTTTCCTAAGCTATTCACCAATGTCACGTTAGGTGTTCAATGTAACTTTTTTGTTCTGATATAACCCAGTAATGCGTTATCTGCTTTAAAATAAACTTTGCTACATCTGTAGTGTGGATACAAAGCTTATCCAAGTTGTAATAAATTTATTTTTGGTAATAACTATTTGGCTAGTGTCTAAATCAACACTTTAGTTCCCACTTTTCGATGTGTATCACAGCAAACCTAGTTATTTTCCTATAGATCTTCTGCCCATGACTTCAGATAATTCAGTATTAGTAATTCTGCTTGTCGTCTTACATAAAACTACTGTTTTATACCACGTAACGTGCTGACATTGACGCTATTTACAGGTTGCAGCAGGAAAAGGAGTTATCTGCTTTAGACAACCCCTGGGTATATGAAAGTAATAGTGTGGGTCCCCAGCACAGGATCCCCTTCTACTACCCACAGCAGAGAGACACTTTACAAAGAGCAACTCCTCTTTAAGAGTCAATGGATGGGCCTATGACTTTAACTCCATCACAACCAATGACATGTATTTATGTAATTGACCATGTCCCTACTTTTGATACAGGCTCACATGCTGAGCCTGCATCTTTCCACACACTTGAAGGCTGATTTGATGGCCCGCAGATACAGCTTATCTCATTTATAGTTTTTATTTCTGATGTCGTTCTCTGTAAATTTGGTAAAATGTACAAATCGTAAAACTCTGCTGTTACATGTGATGTATACAGTATTGTCAGTAACTCTCCAAGCCCAATGTAAAGGAGATCCTCCAGTCATTGCTCCTAGAGGTTTCTTACCCAGGGGGTTTCCATCTTCTGAGTGCTGGAAGGTGACTTTTTTGTGATTGGGGCAGGAGAGGGCATTTTCAGTGTCATGTAATGACAATGCTAAGTATTGCGCCACCGTACTGCCCTGCATGGTAAAGCAGTACTTAGCACTATAACTTATCAATTCTAGAATTAGATTGTGATCTCTATTTGGAATAGGGACTAATGTGAGTGATAATAATCTCTATATTGCCCTGAGAAATATATTGCCACAATGTAAGTTATATGAGAAAATACAAAAATCACATCAAATATGTAAACTGAAGTCATCCATGTCCTCTTAAGCACAGGTGCACAATACCCAATAGTGACTCACCGAGAAATGTAACGTGAGTCAGTAAGTTTATCGGCGGCTTCAAGAAAAAAACATTGTATACTTAATAACATGTTTTCATATGATGATAAATTGTGCCAGATGTGTTCCAGCTCTTATGCATACGTATTCATGTAGTGCCTGGTCATTAACCAGTATGTGCATGTATCTAATTAATACTATAAGCATTTTTGTGATTACAATGCTCAACTACAGCTTTATGGAAATCCTCAGAGAAGACATGGGATTATAGCGCTGAGTGGTGCTAAATGTCACATTCAGTGCAGTCACATTTCTGTTTGCTTCATGTGCTCATCTGTGACCACTACTCAAATTAGTTATTACAATATATGCGCATATGAAAATGATTTGGTGTTGAGGTGTTTCAGTAAAAGAAAGCAGAACAGGGAGCTATTACCTTTTATCTATCTATCTATCTATCTATCTATCTATCTATCTATCTATCTATCTATCTATCTATCTATCTATCTATCCCATATCCATCTATCTATCTGTCCCATATCTATCTATTTATCTATCCCTTATCTATCTATCTATCTATCTATCTATCTATCTATCTATCTATCTATCTATGCCATATCTCATATTTATCTACCTATTTATCTATTATCTATAAATCTCATTTTTATCTATCTATTTATCTCATACCTATCTATCACATATCTATCTGTCTATCCATCTATCTTATCTATTATCTATCTATATCTTATCTATCTCATATTTATCTATCTATCTCTCAAATCTTTCTATTATCTATCTATCTATCTATCTATCTATCTATCTGTCTATCTACGTACAAAAATGAAGGCATCACTCCCAAAGTAAAAAAATAAAATAAAAAATTTGCAAAATATAATAGCCCATAGTGACAGCAAAGTTTCAGCCCAATTGAAGACCTTTTTTTTTACTAGTGCTGCCTTGATTTTTTCTTTCTTTTTATCTATCTATCTATCTATCTATCTATCTATCTATCTATCTATCTATCTATCTATCATCTATCTATCAAGCTATCTATCCCATATCGATCTATCTATCTATCAACCTATCTATTCCATATCTTTTTATCTATCTATCTATCTATCTATCTATCCATTTATCTATCTAATTGTATTGAACTATTAATTTTTTTATGTATTGGAGTACTACTTTCCATTACTTATTGTGGAGACACGGTGGGGTCGACGGGCGCCTAGGTTCGCTAGCCGAAACTGCATGGACCAAGGATCGTTCCTCCAAATGCACGCTCTCCCTTTAATGTGGGCATAATGCTACTCAGATAACACAGGAAAAGGGTAAAACAGTGTGGCAATGCTTTATTGAACCACAAAACAGGCAGATAACACATAAAACAGTCCCAGCAAAATTCCCCAAGATGGTGCACATTACAGAGTCTTAGCCTTTTACCGACCCGCTGGGATAATGGCAGATGTTATGTCAGAGCTCCCAGGGTCGGCTACCCCACTTGTGATACACATACAGAGAGGAGGTAGCGACAAGTGTAGAAAGATGACAGTCCATTGAGTCCATGCAAGGTCCAAGGGCAGATGACACAAGAGTCACCACCTTGCTTATCCAACCATCTCCATGGAACCAGGCAACCAGCGAGTCCCAATCCTGGCTTTCTCCAAAAGTATCCATGGTTCTTCGATGGTCAATGGAGCAGATCTGTTTTCTTCCAACTGGTGCCAAAAACCCCTAGGTTGTTTCCTGTAGAATGATAGATTCCTGTCCCTCGTGATGATGCCATGAAATTAGTTTTAAAAAATTGACTGTCACATTCAAACATAGACTAAAGGTACCTTCACACTAAACGACGCTGCAGCGATCCAGACAACGATCCGGATCGCTGCAGCGTCGCTGTTTGGTCGCTGGAGAGCTGTCACACAGACAGCTCTCCAGCGACCAACGATGCCGGTAACCAGGGTAAACATCGGGTTACTAAGCGCAGGGCCGCGCTTAGTAACCCGATGTTTACCCTGGTTATCATCCTAAAAGTAAAAAAAACAAACGCTTCATACTTACCTTCCGCTGTCTGTCCCCGGTGCTGTGCTTCTCTGTACTGGCTGTGAGCACAGCGGCCGGAAAGCAGAGCGGTGACGTCACCGCTCTGCTTTCCGGCCGCTGTGCTCACAGTGAGTGCAGGAAAGCAGAGCGCCGGAGGACAGACAGCGGAAGGTAAGTATGAAGCGTTTGTTTTTTTTACTTTTAGGATGGTAACCATCCTAAAAGACATTGCTAAGACATCGCTGAATCGGTGTCACACACGCCGATTCAGCGATGTCAGCGGGAGAGCCAGCGACGAAATAAAGTTCTGGCCTTCTAGCCCCGACCAACGACATCACAGCAGGATTCTGATCGCTACTGCATGTCAAACTGAACGATATCGCTAGCCAGGACGCTGCAACATCACGGATCGCTAGCGATATCGTTTAGTGTGAAGGTACCTTTAGTGTGAACAGGTGCTGAACCTAGAGTCACCAGCTTGTATACAGTCAAATAAATAAGGCAGCACACTGCGGCGCTAAAACATGCAAACATGAAACATGAAAATTGAACTGCATTACTGAATAAGAAATATGAAAAAATGAGAGCGTTTAGGGCATAAATTGGCCAATTCATGTGTACCTTGTAGCCACATTAAGGCATCTCTCGTATACCGGGACCTAGACATATTGGCTGCTGTCTCTCTTTCACCATCTCACGGTCTCTGAGTCTCTTTATACAGAGGCATGTATCCTATTTTTAGATTTACCCAGTGTCCTTCAGTCCAGCATCAAGAGAATGGGAACAATGTTGATGACCAAGTTGCCTTGTTTGATTATGTAATCAATTTGCATAGATATTCCTCCTCTGTTTTAAAAATCAACAAACTATCTGGCCTAGACAATGTATAATTAGCATATCAGTAGACCTCACTATTCATCAAGGATAAGAGCCCACTATGTTATATCAAACATCAGCTTACAAGTCAGTATTCCAGGCTTACACAAACAAAAGTCTGTTTTCTTGACCAACCAGAAATCAACTTACATTCAAAAACCAACATACAGATAAAAAGTAAATTCTTCTTGGTTTGCTAAACATAGTTGTCTGGATAATTAAGATATAATCTGATTTCTTCACACTCATGTATATCAAGGCAAAGTTGAACCTCAAACATTCTGCTTTCATCCAAGTCCCATATTTTCTAGCAGTGCATATTGTCTGAGCGGTAATTAAAAGTTACTAAAGATTTACCACATTTTATCAGCAGGTGCACTTCTACTGCTTTATAAATATGGATGAACTCCTTGTTGCGGCACTTAGTAATTCCATGGCGGTTCTGTTCTGTATAGAATGCCCTGCATACTCAATTGCACTCAGACAAGTTAATGTCTTTTGGATTTTTTGTTACCCGTGATAATGAAGCTTTGGTGTGGTATGATAGAATGGCAGAACGGCAGCTTATAAATGTATTTAAACTATGAAATGTGACATTATCAAATGTGTAGAATGACATAATTTAAAAAGAAGAAATAACTCTTAGGAACTATGCTGCTGATGAGTTAAACAATTTAGCTGAAATGAATACATAATTCTCTACAATATTATCTTTGAAACTTCTACAAGTAGCTGTGCCTCACAGTTTACTAAAGCTTTGTCACATTCAAGTGAATGGGACTAAGCTCCAAATCACTATTTTACAAAGATATCCAAAGCACCGGATAGCAAAATACATTATTTACAATTGGTAGATTTTTCAAAAAAATCCCTCTTGAAATATCTGGATGCCCTTAAATAAAACTTAGCTTATAATATATATGTTTTATTTAAAAAAAAATCTTTTTTTTTTAAATTGGCAATTAAAGGGAATCTGTCTGCAGTTTTTTGCTATGTAATCCGAGGACAGCATTAGACCATGCTAAGTGTACAATTCATTACCTATGAAAATTATCTCTTCAGAGAGGAAGAGAACTTGAACTTTTGCGCCACCTATTGGAAGTAACAATCCTAAAAGTCAGAGCCTTGTCACATGACTTTGGATGAAAGCCAAACCAGAATCCTTACCCCTTAGATCAAATTCCTGCTCGGCATTTCCAGGTCATTCAGCTGCAGTTTGCAGGAGCTGTATGCTAACAGGGTAATTTGTTGGACAAAAGTCTAATTTAAACGTAATTCAGATAGTCTTCCTGATATGTTTTTTTTTCCATCACTGGCATCATCAGGGGTATGAGGCTAATCAATAGAAAAGAAGAAAGACTCCTATGTTATAAGTAGCAACTGTGAATCAATGCTTAAGACAATAATTGTATAATAAACTTATAAAATGGCCTTGTGGAACCACAGGATTTTTTAAGTTGTAGCACTTTATTCCCCTATTTGCTCCATGAATATTTGAATATAAACTACAGGAGCCACCTGATAGCTGATACATGCACAGCCACTTAAACCAGGTGACCGGCCGGAGCGCTGAGAGATGGACCCTCTCCAAACTAATGTTAAGGCCGTTCGTATTGATATGCAAATAAAGCTGAAAAGCTATTGTAGATCTGAAGGCTCTGTCACTCCAGCTCTACTCCCCGCTCAGCGCTGCTTTCTAATGCCTGACTGACAGCCCCCATGCTATGTGTCTTGTGACAAAGGAGCTGTCAGTCCAGTAGGAAGAGCCGAGCAATCGAGCTGGAGTGACAGAGGATTCAGACCTACGGCTCTAATTGCATATCAATTCCACTGCTGATTGCTCAGGAATGGAGGAATGAACTGGTCATGTCAAATTTTGAATGAAATTGTCATTGAAAGAGCTCAATTCCCATATACGTAAATAGTGTGGAGGTGAAATTCTGCTGACAGATTCCCTTTGTGCAAAATGTTACAGAAGACTGGTGTACATGCCTACTGCCACTAGAATTATTATTTTTGACTCTTTTTTACATCTTAGAGTGTTTTAAAAGTGTCTAGAAAGGGAGGCATAGGTAAAATCAGTGGTAAAATCCACCAGGTTTCATAATGTGCAGCAGCGCATTGCATAAACCGATTAGTACAATTTGGTACACTAATTTGTCACCAGGTCTTTGCTATCATCTGAGATCAGCTTGATGCAGAGAAAGAGACCCTGACCTCAGCTTGCTGTCACTGGTCGACTTACTGTCATTTTCATAAGATGACTGTTTTCTCTGCTGCAGATCTTTCAGTTCTCTGAATGATGAGTTGTGTAAAACAACTTTCAACAGCTTTCTGTGTTCACTGTGTAGAGGCAGAAAGCTGCTAAGCGGTGGGGGTGGGGTTGCACAGAGCAGCTGGACTACATGGCACCAGAGAACTATTCCTCTAGTGACAATACCCTCCTGAGTTTAATGAGACAATACACAGCCTAGTAAGTGACACATTGCTGGAATCCGGGTTTCTGCCCCTACGTCTTTCAGCTCTCACATTAAATTGCAAACACATAGTAACAGATTCCTTTTCAGTTGTCAAATAGGTGATATACACCTTTATGATATGTTTTATGTTGATAATCTGCATAGAAAAAATAGTCTTGATTATAAATATTCTACATTTTGTGTCTTCTACTCTTATGCATATACAGTTATGCTCAAAAGTTTGCATACCCTGGCAGAATTTTTGCTTTATTGGCCTTTTATCAGAAAATATGAATAACACCAAAACTTTTTCTCCACTCATGGTTAGTGGTTGGGTGAAGCCATTTTGACAACATGCACAGAAGTTGACACAATGGGTTTGAATGGCTCCTAAAGGTAACATCCTCACCTGTGACCTGTTTGCTTGTAATCAGTACGTGTGAATAAAAGCTGAGTGAGTTTCTGGGATCCAGACAGGCTCTTGCATCTTTTATCCAGCCATTTACATTTCTGGATTGTGAGTCATGGGGAAAGCAAAAGAATTGTCAACGGATCTACGGGAAAAGGTAGTTGAACTGCATAAAATAGGAAAGGGATACAAAAAGATATCCAAGGAATTGATAATGCAAGTTAGCAGCATTTAAACTGTGATTAACAAATGGATAACCAGGGGCTCTGTAAAAACAAAACCACGGTCAGGTAGACCAGCAAAAATGTCGTCCACAACTTCTGGAACAAGGTAATTTGGAGTGATGAGACCAAAATTGAACTTTTTGGCCACAACTATAAATGTTACATTTGGAAAAAGGTCAACAAGGCCTATGATCAAAAGAACACCATTCCTACTGTAAAGCACGGAGGTGGGTTGCTGATGATTTGAGGATCAGTGAGCTTCAAAGGCACAAGGAATTTGGTCAATGTTGAAGGAAAGATGAATGCAGCACATTATCAGCAAATATTGGAGGCAAATTTGCACTCATCAATACACAGTTTTAAGAAATGGGGTATGTGAACTTTTGATCAGGGTCATTTTGATGTTTTGGGTTGTCTTTATGATTTAAAGAGAAAACACAGTAGTTTGACAATAAATGGCTTCACCCAACCACTAACCATGAGTGGAGAAAAAATGTTGGTGTTATCATTTATATTCTCTGAAAAAAGGCCAAGAAAGCAAAAATTCTGCCGGGGTATGTAAACTTTTGAGAACAAATGTATATCTGTCTCCGTGATTACTAACTACAAAATCCCATTGTAGTCTGATCCTGCAGTTATGGACATAATTTTACTTCTACTAGTCTTTAATGTTTTTATTATAATTGTTTCTAGCTCTTTTGTGCCATCAATTCAGGTTTTAATTGGAAAGATACATAAAAAGTCATCTGAAAAATGTTAGACAATGGCCTCTTTCAAGTCAAATCTTGAATGATGTTATTACTAATATTGTAGTGATGGAAAAATTGAGCATATTTGTCATTTTGTACAGCTGGGATTTTCAGTCCTTATAATTTGATTTGATTAACATGGAAATAGTTCACACATTAACAACAATCTTGTTAAACAGGGTTTGAATTGATGAGGAAAACTGCACATTACAAGCACATGTAAAGCGGGAAGTATCAATTATAAATAATAATAGTAGAGGCTTTCCTGAAAACGCTTTAACAAGCTGGCACTTGACAAAGCATGTCACATTAAAGTGTTGTTTTCATAATGCTACTGCAAACACTTGCAATTACATTTACTCAAATGTGTTCTAAAATTGGTGTAATGTTAGGGAGGGTGACGATGCTTGGCATGCTTTTTTCTTTCTCTTGTCTTAACTCTTTGGTTTTGAATTGCTTTCAATTATATAATTTCCTTGTAATACAAATTTGAAAATGTTCTTATAAAATGAGCTACATATAGAGTCAACCAATTAACAACATGTGCACCATAAACTCTGAAACCTTTTAATACAGAACAACTTCATGGTTTAGCAATAAATTCCCATGTTTGGGGAAAAAAAAGTTGTTTGCATTAGGCATCATTCAGATGTCTGTTTTTCGTGTACGAGTGCTATTCAAGTTGTTTGCTTTAGGCATCATACAGACGTCCAATTTTCATGTACGAGTGCTATCCGAGGTTTTCACAGATAGCACTCGTAACTCTAATAGTCAATTCAAATCGCAGGCGCATCTCCAATTTTGATCTGAGGGTCGGGTCAAAATTGGCAATGCAAGCCTACGGAACTGTGAAGAACCAGACTGTACTCAGATGCCGAGTATGGTCCGATTTTCATGGACTGTCGCGTAGAAGAAGGTGGAGAAACTTTTTTTTCCTCCATAGGAGAAAAACTGATGTCATTCGGACCGCACTCTAATCCATGCCTGATCAAAATAATAAGTGTGTTTTTCTCATACGTGAGAGAAATGAACATCTGAATGAGGCTTAACTCTGTCAGGTGATGTTTATGACATATTTGTCTATCATAGTGGTTGTAAAAAGAGTTTTGATGGTCTTCTTAGCATGTACAAGATTATTAACAATTTGTACCATGAAAAATTGGAGTCCTTAAAGGGGTTGTCCACTTTATTTTTAGTTTAGAAAATGTGTTGGGAAAATGACTTTGTAGAATTTTGTTATACCTATTATTACAGGTTCTCTTCTTCTGCTTATTAGTACAGACTCCACAGTTCTCCTGCTCTCCAAAAGACTACTGGTGGAAGAGCATGTGACTAGACCTGTCTGTACACACCTTCCAATTCAAGAACACTGTACTTAAGATCACTTATTATTAATTTTAACTTTATGCATAGGGCTGGGCACATGAAGAGAGAAGATGTGTGCAGTCTGTGGGGAAGGCTACAGCAAGAAGTATAAAAAATATACAAAAAGCAATAGGGTCTTATCCAAGCATAAGGGATACAAAGATAAGGGTGATTTGCTCACCTTGAGGGGTTTTGTGCAACATAACCACTATATGGTATAACTACCAGCTGCTGTAATATCCATAAACGATCAATTCGTAATAAAAAAAACACAAACAATGGATTTCAGATACGCTGCTGTTTCCAAGACAAAAGGTTAAATCAAAGTGGTTAATTGTCAACATGTTTCAAAGTCAGCAACAACTCCTTTCTCAGGACTACCGCATGACTTTGAAACGCGTTGACAATAAGCCACATTCGGATCTTGGAAAAAGTAATGCATCTGAAATAATAATCTTTATTTTTATATAGCGCTAACATATTCTGCAGCGCTTTTAAGTTTTGCATACATTATCACTTCCCGGATGGGGCTCACAATCTATATTCCCTATCAGCATGTCTTTGGAATGTGGGAGGAAACCGGAGTACCCAGAGGAAACCCACGCAAACACGGGGAGAACTTACAAACTCCTTGCAGATGTTCTCCTTGGTGGGATTTGAACCCAGGACTCCAGCGCTGCAAGTCTGCAATGCTAACCACTGAGCCACCGTGCTGCTCCATTGTTCCTGTTTTTTAATACAAGAAGTGGGATAATCAGATCCGAATGTCGTGGCCTCTGACAGTGACACTGTCAGCTGGAGTTAGAGTTCTGCTCAGTCTTCCTACCTTGCGGACAAACTGTTAATGTTGTACAGAGAAAGATTTCCAATCTGTCTATGACACCTGTTTCTATACAATATACCCATGTTTTCCTAGAACAAAGGCTGACTGTTCATGCCTTCCAAAATATCAAGATGTTTATCTGATATAGCATGTTCCCCAGACCCCAGAATGCTGTGTCTAGGATAATTGGAGGCAGTATATACAATGAATAACAATAACCTGTAATATGTATATATTAGTAAGTACCACTAAAATATGTTTCCATAACATTTGTTAATATAAAAAGGGCAACCATATTAATGAAGTTCCCAGAAAGGAGAGAAAGATCCTTTGTATGGTATTGAAACATTTACAATGAGTTGTAAGAGACCTCGGTTGGCAGCTGGAGGAGGTCAGCTACTGGCTTTACTGTGACTCTCAAAGTATTGTATATGTATAAATAGAACCTCAGAGAAATATTATATCACACTAAAACAGTGTTTCCCAAACCCCGTCCTCACGGCCACCAGCTGATCATTAGCATTGCACAGGTGAAACAACTATTATGAAATTCGGAAACTTCCACAAGTTCTCTCACCTATGCAATACTAAGTAAATCCATAAAATGTAATCTGTTGGGGGCCATGTGAACTGGAGTTTGGAAAGCATTGCACTAAACCACCTTAAGGAAATATTAACCAGTGCTGTAGACAATGTTGCACCTCTCATGTTTTTTTTTTATTTAGTACAAACTTGTTTTACTCATACTGATGTCTAATACCTTAGAAATCTCTGTCGTTCCTCTGTTATTAACATTGGAAATGTATAAATAAATTGACAACTGGGTGTTACCATTCCTCTTGTCAAAGGGTGTATTACACAATGTAATAGTGTCCAATCAGTGATCACGGTGTCATATTGTGTAGGAGCACACTCTTTTGAGAGGAGGAACAGAACTGTCCAGTGGTCAATGTATTATTCATACATTTCCAAAAAATAATCATAAAACAACTTTCTAAGAAGAGGTTGAGTGGAGTTCTGCTTCTGCGACATTATTATAGCAAGATATATTAATATTGTTATTTTACAATAAAATTTTCCCTTACTGCCGGCTGTCCTTAATTCATTGTTGAGGTCAAGTCACTGTGTAGCGACCTTTAAAGGCTAGAAATCACCACATTAATTGGCTTATTGAAGGTCATATGTAAAACATATATTATGCTCAGCAAAGTAAATCAGCCAAATGACCTGACCTATGCAAAGAACAGAAACATTTACAATCACTTGTAAAAATGTTACAATGAAATTTTGATTACTAAATGTATTTTATAATGTTAATATCAGGGATAAACATTTATATTGAACTATGTAACAGGAAGGTAAAAAATACAAGCACGTACTTTTAACTGCTATTTCTCCTTGTACTGTGAATTAATCTCTCTCCTGTCCATCAGTTTCTGGTATCCACCTAATTCAAAAGAAGTGACAAAAAGTATGGCTACTTTTCCTCTTATTTGTGCAAAAAGGTTTGCCATAATAGACAAACAGTGCTTGACAAAAAAGGTGTATTGTACTGTTTTGGATGCGAAGAAGTAGCAGCCTCTTAGTGAAAAAAGATCCCTTTTTTGGGGTCCACAACTTGTTTGTTAATCCAAAAATAATTTGGTAGTTATAAAGACTATTGATCAAGCCATCTAAAAATTACCCTAGAGGTATGCGTCTAGCGTGGTTTTGGTTTGGTTGTGGAAGAAGCAGCATGGTAGAAAAGATAGGGCAGGCAAGGAGATGCTTGACAATTTAAAACCAACAATGGCAACCATGGCAGAAGCAGTACCACAATATAGATGACATGATGAACAGGCAGTAGAAACCCAGTGTCATCTGCACAGGTGGCAGTAGAATGTGGTACTCGACTGTCAACGGACAGTCAGACGGGTTGACAGATATTATGAATGACTTAATCATTGTCTAAACTAATGCATGCTTGATTCATTTTGACAAATATTAGGTTACCCACAATTGTGGCAGACAACTTGGTCAAACTTCTAATTTCAATTGTACATAATAGCAAATATAAAGTAGGTGCTGCTGCCTCAGATACTTGATGTAACCCTAATACTGGCACAGGCAGGGGACTGTTTCCCTTTCAGAAGCTGGAAAAAATCCCTCATTTTGCTTTTAGAGTGGTGGTCTAACAGCATGGCTATCCAATAATCATCACTTTGCTTCATATTTACTATACCTTTTTGCTCCCTAATGCTTTGCAGCATACAGCTGGTAATACCCACTAACATGGGTGGGCATGGGCACAGGGATACGCGGATGCTGGCCGTAATTAGGGAGAAAAGGAGTCTGCCCAGTGGAATCGGCTACGGCATTGTTCAAGGCAAATTCTGCCCAGGGTAGCAAAGATGCCCAGTCATCCTGCCTAGCAAAGACAAAATGTTGCAGGTATGTCACCAGAGTCTGGTTGGCCCTCTCTACCAACTCATTCATCTCGGGATGATATGCAGAGGAGAGATTTAGCTCTATACTGAGTAAATGACAGAGCTCTCTCCAAAACCGAGACGCGAACTGGGGACCCCGGTCGCTGACAATTTTATCAGGCATTCCATGTAAACTGAAAATATGTTTTATGAACAACGCCGCCAAGGCCCGTGCGGAAGGTAACCACGGAAGCGGCACCAAGTGTACCATCTTAGATAAATGATCGGTGGCTACCCAGATAATGGTGCAGTTACGAGACTTGGGTAAGCCCACCACGAAGTCCATCCCAACCATCTCCCAGGGCCTGTCTGCCACTGGCAGGGGGTAAAGTAGCCCAGCAGGCCATTGCTAAGGAGACCGATTCTTGGTGCAGGAGACTCACGCCCTAATATAGTCCCCGACGCAACGAGCCATATGCGGCCACCAGTATGTCCTCGCCAAAAGTTTAGATGTCCTCTTGGTCCCAAAATGTCCACCCACCCTGGACGAGTGAGCCCAAGAGAAAACCTCCGGTCGCAAATTTGCTGGTACAAAAGTCTTGCCCGGGGGCACGGACTCTAGCGAATCCGGAGCCACAGTTCTCAAGCTCTCAGAAGGGACAATAAGCCGAGGCTCCTACTCCTCCTCCTCAGATGACACTACCGAGCGGGAGAGAGCGTCAGCACGAGTGTTCTTCTCCCCGGAGGGAAAATGGAGAGTAAAATGAAACCAGGAGAAGAACAGTGACCATCTAGCCTGGCGAGAATTTAGCCGCTGGGCCGTCTGTAGGTACACCAAGTTCTTGTGGTCCGTGAACACTTTGAAGGGAAAGCGAGCTCCCTCCAAGAGGTGTTTCCACTCTGAGAAAGTCAACTTCATGGCTAGCAACTCCCTGTCCCCGATAGAATAATTCCTTTCTGCCGGTGTGAAGGTCTTGGAGAAGAAGAAGCAATGATGCTTCCGACCTTGAGCTTCCTTTTGGAAGAGGACTGCTCTAGCACCAATGGATGAGACATCCACCTCCATGATAAATGGCTTATCTACATCGTGGCGATGTAGAATGGGAGCGCTAGCGAAGTGTGACTTAATCGAGAGAAAGGCCTTGGAGACATCCTCCGACCACAACTTGGGATTTGCTCCCTTCTTGGTGAGGGCAACCAAGGGAGCTACCAAAGTTGAGAAGTGTGGAATGAACTGGCAATAGTAATTAATGAACCCCATAAAGCACTGCACCGCTTTAAGTGAATGGGGCTCCTGCCAGTCCATCACAGCCTGTAGCTTGGCAGGATCCATAGCCAAACCCTGGGTAGAGATGATATAACCAAGGAAAGACAAGGAATCCTGCTCAAACACACACTTCTACAACTTGGCATAGAGGGAGTTTGCCCGTAAGAGGTCGAAGACTGTGAACATCTCTCCGGTGGGAGTTAATATCTGGAGAGTAGATGAGAATATCATCCAGATAGACTACGACCGAGGTGGTAAGCGTATCCCCAAAGATGTCATTCACAAAGTCTTGGAAAACGGCCGGGCCATTACAGAGCCCGAAGGGCATCACCATATATTCTTAGTTCCCATCCCTGGTGTTAAAAGCCATCTTCCATTCGTCCCCCTCACGGATGCGACTCAGGTTGTAAGCACCCCGCAGATCTAATTTAGTAAATACCCTTGCTCCCCGTAGCCTATCAAAAAGCTCAGATATCAGGGGTAGTGGGTACTTGTTCTTAACGGTGATGGCGTTAAGACCCCTGTAGTCTATGCATGACGCAAATCTCCACTCTTCTGCACGAAGAAGAACCCAGCCCCTGCCGGTGACACTGACTTCCTAATGAATCCTCTTGCCAGATTCTCTTGGATGTACTGAGACATTGCCTCCGTCTCCGGGAGAGATAACGGATAGACTCGACCCAGGGGAGATTCAGCACCATGCAATAGGTCAATAGGACAGTCATAGGGGCAGTGAGGCGGAAGGGTCTCTGCAGCCCTTTTGGAGAACACGTCCGCATAGGGCCAATAGTGCTTGAGGAGAGAGGAAAGATCTGCGGGTACCTCTGTTGTAGCAACCTGAACGCACTCCCTCTGACATCTACCCTCACAGGATTTACTCCATCCCAAAATTCTCCCTGAGGACCACTCTATATGAGGAGAATGATAGCGTAGCCATGGTATCCCCAACTGAACCTCATTAATTCCCTCAGGAATGACTAATATTGAGATAATCTCCTGATGTGATGGAGACACAGAAAGAGTGAAAGGAATGGTTTGGTGTGTAATCTGTGAGGGTAGTGGTGACCCATTTACCACTCGAACGGTTACTGGTTTGGCGAGCATGACCAGGGGTATTGCGTGTCGCTGGGCGAAAGCGGATGACATAAAATTACTCTCCGCCCAGAGTCCACGCATAGCTCTACCATAAGAGTGGATGGGCCTATGGTAATTGTCCCCTTGAAGGACAACTTAGAGGCAAACATCTCTGTGTCTAGTGTACCTCCTCCAATTGCCACTAGACGCTGACATTTCCCCGACCGCTGAGGTCACTTGGAGGCAAGATGTCCTGACTGCTGGCATACATGACAGACCTTAAGTGCACGAGTGGACTGGGACTTGGACCCCGCTCGTGACACCTCTATGGCCTCATGTGACTCGGGCACCCGGACCAGAGATTCCAAAGGTCTGGCGAAGGTGGGAGCCAGCCGAAACCTCTGCCTACACTAGGCTCGCTCCAAACCTTCGCCTGTGAAAACGAAGGTATATGCGAGTTGATACAGCTATGAGCTCCTCCAGTGTGGTGGGAATCTCCCTAGTGGCCAAAGCATCCTTCACATGGTCAGCCAGCCCCCTCCAAAATACAGGGATGAGGGCTTTATCTGGCCACTCCAACTCAGACACTAATGTCCAGAAGTGGACGGCAAAATGGCTGACCATGGTCGAACCCTGAGTCAATGCCAGCAGTTGAAGCGCCGTATCATGGGTGACTTGAGGTCCTACAAAGACCTGTTTCAGAGTGCCCAGAAACTGAGGAACACTCCGCACCACATGATCGTTGCGCTCCCACAGCGGCGTAGCCCACTCCAAAGCTCTGTCCGATAGGAGAGAGATTATGAATCCCACCTTTGCCCGCTCTGTGGGAAAATGTGCAGCCAGGAGCTCGAGATGTATACCACACTGGCTCATGAAACCCCTACAAGACTTACTGTCCCCAGAATATTTTTCAGGCAACGGGAGGTGAGATAAGGTCGGAACAGAGGTGGCAGTGGGTAAAGCTGCTGCAGCCACACTAGCAGCCTGAACAGCTATTGCGGTAATATCCACCGCTGAGGTTGCACGCTCGAGAGATGCCAACCGGCCCTCCAGCAGCGGGATGTACCCCTGCAATCGCTGTTCATCTGCCATTACTTAGCCAGATCCTGGCGCTAGTATACTGTTAGGGTTGACGGAATGCACCGAATATATTTATTAGATGAGTTAGATGCGTTCGCAACCCGGGATCCACCGTGCAGGAAAGAACCTGCTGCTAAGTAAGACAGTGTAGTAAATTAGTAAAACGAATTCTGTTACTTCACAGAGCCCGTAGTAACGAGAACTCTGTGCCCTGTTTAACTCACAGGGAACACAGCTACTGAGTAGAGCCGACAGTGGTCATGCAGTCCCAACCAAACACGCTGCTCCTCTCCGGGTGAGCCGGAATTGTAATGGCTATTAGCCATCCCTGAATTCACTCAAGAGAAACTCCTCACCGGAGGTGCCAGCATTCTAGGAGTTTATTTCAGCCAGGTCCCTGACTGCATACACACAAATACTCCTTGCCGGAGGTGCCAGCATTCTAGGGGCTTATTTCAGCCGGGTCCCTGACCACACACACGACCACACTGGCGCTGAGCTCGTACATATTTGATACTAGCGCATGGCCGTGCGGTCATGAGAACCTTTTTATAGCTGCAGCAACTTCAGGACCTTCCTAGAAGGACCAATGGAAGGCTGCCACAGAACTTGATCAGGTACAGGGCCTTCCTGGAGGACCAATGGAAGTTGCTGCAGTACCTGAGCATGTGACCCTAGACCTCCACTGAGAGATCTTACCCTGGGCATGCTCAGTGTGTGCAAAGCAGGACTTAGTCCCAGAAAAGCCTGCTCGTCGCAGACCAGTGCAGGGTATAATAGCAGAGCCTGGAGAGGAAGCAGTAACCGTTTGCACAGTATGAGATTCAATGAGACGCTGGGACCGACGTCTCGACTGAGCAGGCTCCACTGCAGCCGATGCAGAATGAGAGACCGCAGCACACACAGCTCGAGATTCCCCTGTGCAGCGGCGGGAACTCGACTCCTAACACCCCCAAAATGAACAAAATTGATGGCATGCTCAACTTAATGTTTGGTTGCAGACCCACTGGAATAAATAACTGCAATCAATCACTTCCTATAGCCATCAACAAGCTTCTTACACTTCTCATCTGGAATTGTCATATTCTTCTTTTGCAAGCTGCTCCAGGTCTCTCATATGTGAAGCATGTCTTCTCCCAACAGCAAGTCTAACATCTCTCCACATGTGTTCAATCGGATTTAGATCCAGACTCATATTAGACTATTAGAGCAATGAATTATCAAAAATTATTTTCAGACTCACACAAGGTATATTAAGAAAATATTTGTATATAAGTTTCAGAATTATGAAGATTTCTCTTAAAAAAGGCATCTTAACCCTGAGGGATCACAATTACATTTACAAGCAGAAACAAGCCTTGGATTCAGAATTTGGATTTGTTTGCAAAATCTACAATTAGTGGTCAAATGCTATTTTCCATAGCTGTCACTGTGTGAAAACATAAAAAGCATATATTCACACTCTGAATTGTAATGATGAAACTTCTATAACGGTTAACTGTGTATCACTTGAATCTTGGATTCCTTTTCTCAGACTGAGACTTTCACTCCTATTTTCAGTCTGGTAGCTCGCTACTGATGCAGTAAGCAAAGACGACATTAGACCTTTTTCTATCCTTTTGCTCTACATTCTGAGTGTGCTTATCCCTAGACAGCACAGACATAAAATGGTGTTTATCAGTTGGCCCTATTCTTTATATTGCATGCGATTGGCTGTGCTGCACAATGTGATCAGATTTCTGCAGGGCATTATGGGGAAACTCACTCTGACGCACCAGATACCATTAACTTGATTACTAAGAGTGCGTGTGTGAAATGGCACTGAAATGGCATTGGAATTTTTTTTTATGGTAATCCACACAAATCGAATCACAGCTTGTTCGAGTTTGCATGGATCTGTAAATTTCATGAAATTTGATTAAAATGTTATCTTGATTTGGACATCTTTGTGATTGTTATTCAATAACAGGAGTATTAACAGTTATGGTGATAATAAAATGGCCATGGTGTGGCCATATAAGTTGGACCTTATAAATTTCATTGAAAGAATTGTTTATATTCTAAAAGATTAGCTATTAAGTGAGAGAAGGAGAACTGTGCAAAACACTGAATGAAACTGATGGTATTACTGCCAGAGGTAACATGATTGTGCTGTGACTGATATGACTGATGTATCATATTTCCACAACATTCTCTGCTTCCTCCTCATTAGTATTCTTGCTGGAATCAATGGAAGACAATGTGACCTGTGTTTTGTAGTACTCCTGCACGGACTGGCACCAGTGATGGTGGTGCTGCTGCTATTGTAGATCGTAACTCTCGCATTTTTATTTCCAGATGCTTTGGTATGTTTTTTTTTTTTATTTTACATTAACCAATCCATTACCATTGACAGTTTTCCTTTTACCATACATTTTTACTGTAGTGGAAACAACTTTTGTCCCTGTTTTTAGCCACAATGTTCCCATTTCTAAAAAGAACAGACAAAGAAATGCTAGGAAGATGACTATCCCAAAAAAGAAACAGGCCATAGTATTGATGTGGCTTGTACAGATGTCAAATTTTGGTTATTATAATGGGCTTGAAAAAAATGTGTACTTCATAATGCGTATTTTATTATGTATATAGACACGTAATTAAATGTCTGTATTTGTCATCGCTTTTAAATTTCTTTTAATATAATTTATCACAATACTGAAATGTTAAGAAGAAATAGAAGACTCTAAGTTAAAAGTTTATTTTGCTGCTATAACCGAAAAACATGGCTTTGGCAAAGTGACTTGTTGGTGTTTGGTATCCAGCAACCAGGGTACAGGTCTACTAATAATATCTTTGCTAAAAGACCTAATTGACTTGATATCCATCCACTTGTACCATAAAACAAATATACATTAAAATGCTTTAAAGTTGAAAATAGCAATATTCCTATAATATGACATAATTAAATTAATGCAGAGCATTCCACCAATACATGGAAGGTGGTATTCCCCGAACAAACGGGTCTCCTGCTGGATAAAAAAAAATCATAAAACTAAATTATTTTCTCTCACAGCTAGTATTTGAAGTAATTGTATCCCCTTCTGTCTGAAAAAAGATGAAGTGAGTTATTTTCTTCTCAGGACGTGACTGGGCAGCTTTTGTTGGCTCCCATTTGTCGAAATAATAGCACTGTAGGGGGCTGAGTGTTTAGATGTGTGCACTTTTATCCCAGTATATGTCAATCTCCAATTACAATGGCTCAACAGATGTCAAAGAAATACCACCTACATAATGGTTATTGGAACCTTTACTTATTGCAAGAGTGAACAGAGAATGTATTTAACTTTTACTTGGAAACTGACCCCATGCCAAGGAAAGCATTCATTTTCTTCTTTGCTGCTTTTTATTCTGTGTCTTACATCCATACAACTAGTGTTGAGACAATTTGACATATTCCTTTTTTTTTCATTTTGACATTTTCATTATTATTATTTCAGTATCTTTATTAATGTAACTAAAATATGCAGATTCAAGCTGTGATAAGTACATACCTGAGCGACAATGGTTAGTTATATGAGCGACAAGGGTTAGTTACCCTTGTCGCTAAATTGTTATACTGGTAGATCTTTCGAATGCCAATCTTAAATTCAGAACACAACTGTTTTTACACGGAAATATAATAAAATGATTTCTGTAATTTTTTTTTTAAATCTTTTTGTGCAAAAAAGTATTAACCTTTTTAGGCAAGTATTTGTGAAATGTTCAAAATAATAAGATGATAAAAATGATAAAAAATTAAATGCATACCTCCTTTAATAATAAAAATCAGTCTTATATTGCCAGATGGAAGCCTGCAATCTTCACAATGACCATCTGTTGGCAGAAATTATGTTAGTCCCTCAATGACTGGCCAAGTTTTAAAAATCTGACCATTGTCACTTTATGTAGTTATAACTCTGGAACGCTTCAACATATCCCATTGATTTTGAGATTGTTTTTTCGTGACACATTGTACCTTATTATAATGGTAAATTTAGGTCGATAAGTTTTGTATTCATTTATAAAAATATCAGAAATTTGACAGAAATGTTAAAAAATTAGGAATGATCAAACTTTGAATGATTATCCCTTTAATCCAGATAGTCATACCACACAAAAATATTAATAAATGACATTTCCCACATGTCGGCTTTACATCAGCACCATTTGTAAAATGTTGTTTTTATTTTGTTAGCATTTTAGATGGTTTAAAAATGTAGCAGCAATTTTCCAGTTTTTCAAGGAAATTTATGAAACATATGTTTTTTAGGGACCCGTTCAGTTTTGAAGTGATTCTGGGGGTCCTATATATTGGAAACCCCCAAAAGTGACAAGATTCTAAAACTTGCATCCATAAAAGTATTCAAAATTGCTTTTGGCTAATTCTTTAACCCTTCAGGTGCTTTTCAGGAATTAATGCTAATTGACATGACAGGAAAGAAAAAGTGTGCTTTACCACCTAAATTTTTATAACTTTTGAACAGGCCACTGCAGCTGGAAGAATCCAAGTTTGTTATTTGGCAGTGAATTGCCATGGCAAACATCAGGACCACACAATCAAGATCTTAGGGTGCTGATGGGGTTACAGAGGGAGCCCCACACTCTGTTGACCATCAAGATGCCGTAGTCACTATTGACAGTGGCATTTTAGGGGTTAAACAACCATAGACTATCTAACTGAAGGCAGAAAAAAGTACTATAGTGCGCATGGGCCAGAAAAGCCCAAGTGCACCAATGACCCAGAAGTAAAGCCAGTACATGCAGGGCAGAGGCAGTGAGAAATACGTCTGCGCGATGGGGACACTGTGTGGATGACTTAGGATGCTTCATCCACACGAAGCAAGAAGAAGGAGGATGGTGATCGCAAGAATAGATCAAAACCAAAGATGCCAATCAGACTGGACTGTCACATCTGTTAGTATAATAAAATGTCTTTTTTGGGATCCACAGACTGGATTGTGGACTTTTTTACAGCATTCCAGTGTACTGTAAAAAAAGGCCCTAATGGTGGTGGTCATACTTCATAAGGGGAAAGACCTAGTGACATGTTCCCTTTAACACAGAAATGACCTTCACAGTGGATTTAAGACATATTGAAAACAGACAGACAATAACATTGATAGGTAGGGATCTAGCCGTGGAATCTCTTCTCATTCCAAAATTTCTGGTGCAGTCTCACATGTCTGCCTCAGTATTTTCTATTGACTTTAGTAGAAAGTTATCATACAATTTTCTAATGGTAGTGCAACCCACAAACCCTTTTATTTGGAACCAGAGATAATTTTTGTGGTGAGACCTCCACTACAGATACTTTTAATGTGTTTTGATACTTTGTGATACTTTTATATACTGACAGTAACATGTTTGATCCAGAAACCACTTTAAATCTGAAGGTTATTTCCAGAATATGCTATAATTAGTGTTGAGCATTCCGATACTGCAGGTATCGGCCGATACTTGCTGTATCGGAATTCCGATACAGAGTTCCGATATTTTTGTGATATCGGAAATCGGTATCGGAGTGTGCGGTGCGTATGGTTCCAAGGGTCTGGAGGAGAGGAAACTGTCCTTCAGGCCCTGGGATCCATATTAATGTAAAAAATAAAGAATAAAAATTAAAATTACGGCTATACTCACCCCTCCGAAGAACCCTGGCTGTCACTGCTGCAAGCGTCCGCCTCCATTCCTGAGAATGTAGTGAGTGAAGGGCCTTCGATGACGTCGCGGTCAGGTGAGCGGTCACGTGAGCGGTCCGCAACGTCATCGAAGGTCCTTCACTCTCTGCAATTCTCAGGAACAGAGGCGGACGCTTGCAGCGGTGACAGCCAGGGTCCTTCGGAGGGGTGAGTATAGCCATATTTTTTATTTTTATTCTTTATTTTTTACATTAATATGGATCCCAGGGCCTGATTGAGAGTTTCCTCTCCTTCAGACCCTGGGAACCATCGAGGATACATTCCGATATTTGTGTCCCATTGGCTTGTATTGGTATTGGGTATCGGTATCGGCGAGATCTGATATTTTGCCGGTATCGGCCGATACCATCCGATACCGATACTTTCAAATATCGGAAGGTATCGCTCAACACTAGCTATAATGTCTAATAATAGTAGAGGTAAGATGTAAAGTTGCTGCCAACCATGTTATTTAGGTGGATCCATATAAATGGCCCATCCTGTATAACTAGTAAAATATGTATGATTAAGCTCCTGTATGAGTGTAGGTGAAGTTTTGTGCAACTGTTGTCCAGCTTCAGGAAGAATTTAGGCATTTTTGGAACCTTGAGATAACAAATATAGCATAGTTTTCAATATCTTTTAACATTTAAGTTGTATTTCTTTGTCTGTTGCTTTTTACAATAATTATGAGACCTGGTCCGGGTCTTGCTCTTTGATGTCCACATGCAAAGTAAAGCTTGGAGAGAGAATTGCTTTTAATTTTTCATCCTCCTTAAATCGAAAGGTGGGATTTTGGTGGACTGCAGGAGACACAGTAGAATGTTGTGAATTAGATTTTATTTATAGGTGGGAGAATGCACTCAAGAATAAGTGGGTTAACCCCTTTCTGACCTCGGACTGGATAGTACGTCCGAGGTCAGATCCCCTGCTTTGATGTGGGCTCCGGCGGTGAGCCCACATCAAAGCCACGACATGTCAGCTGTTTTGAACAGCTGACATGTGCGCGCAATAGCGGTGAGTGGAATCGCGATCCACCTGCCACTATTAACTAGTTAAATACCGCTGTCAAACGCTGACAGCGGCATTTAACCGGTCCTTCCAGCCGCGTGGCCGGGAATACGCGCATCGCCGACTCCTGTCACATGATCGGGGGTCAGCGATGCGTCAGGATAGTAACCATAGTGGTCCTTGAGACCTCTATGATTACTGATGCTGGCTTGCTGTGAATGCCACCCTGTGGTCGGCGCTCATAGCAAGCCTCTAATTAAGCTACATAGGAGCGATCTGATGATCGCTGCTATGTAACAGAGCTGATCAGGCTATGCCAGCTTCTAGCCTCCCATGGAGGCTATTGAAGCTTGGCAAAAGTAAAAAAATGTTTTAAAAAATATGAAATAAATAAAAAAATATAAAAGTTTACATCACCCCCCTTTCGCCCCATTCAAAATAAAACAATAAAAATAAAATCAAATATATACATATTTGGTATCGCCGCATTCAGAATCGCCCGATCTATCAATAAAAAAAGGATTAACCTTGTTAGGGGTCGAGTTCCCGCCTCTGCACAGGGGAGTCTCGAACCATCTCCGCTGCGGTCTCCTATTCTTCTCCAGCCGCAGTGGAGTCTGCTCAGTGGAGACGTCAGTCTCAGCGTCTGGCTCAGCCTGATACTGTGCGGATGGTTGCTGCTGCCTTTCCAGGCTCAGCCATTGTAGCCAGTACTGGTCAGTGGCGAGCAGACATCTCTGGGACTAAGTCCTGCTTTTCCCCTTCTGAGCATGCCCAGGGTAACACCTCTCATTGGAGGTCAGGGGTCACATGCTCAGGTACTGCAGCAGCTCCCATTGGTCCTCTAGGAAGGTCCTGAAGTTACTCAGGTACTGTGGCAGCTCCCATTGGTCCTCTAGGAAGGCCCTGAAGTTGCTGCAGCTATAAAAGGTTAGCATGGCTGCACGGCCATGCGCTAGGATCAGCTTATGTCATGAGCTTTTGCTGTTCAGTGGTCTTGTCTGCTTGTGATCAGGGTCCAGCTGAAATAAGCCACTAGAATACCGGCACCTCCGGTGAGGAGTTTTGTATGGTGAATTCAGGGCTGGCGTAAAGCTATTAGAATTCCAGCTACACCGGAGAGGAGGTGTTTGTGTGCTTGCTATTCCCTGACCACTGATTGCTTTTGCTCTGTTAGGCAGCTGTGTTTCCCTGTGATGCTAACGGGGCACAGCATTTTCCCTTCTGTGCAACTCTGTGAAGTAACTGAGTTCGCTTATACCGCCATATTTTGCCGCCATTTGCTAGCAGCAGGTTCGTCTCCTGCACGGTGGACCCCAGGCTGCGAACGCACCAATAATTATATCTAAATATACTCGGTGCTTTCTGCCAGCCCTAACAAAGCTGATCGCTAAACGGCATAACGAGAAAAAAAATTGAAACAACAAAATTGCGTTTTTTTGCTCACCGTGACATTTCATTAAAATGCAATAATAGGTGATCTAAAGCAGGGGTCCCCAACTCCAGTCCTCAAGGCCCACCAACATGTCATGTTTTCAGGATTTCCTTAGTCTTGCCCAGGTAATAATTGCATCACCTGTGCAATGCAAAGGAAATCCTGAAAACATGACCTGTTGGTGGGCCTTGAGGACTGGAGTTGGGGACCTCTGATCTAAAGAACTTATCTGCACAAAACTGGTATCATTAAAAACATCAGCTCGGCACGCAAAAAATACGCCCTCATCCGACCCAGATCACAAAAAATGGAGTCGCTACAGGTATCAGAAAATGGCAACTTTTTTTTTTTTTAGCAAAGTTTGGAATTTTTTTTCACCACTTAGATAAAAAAATAACCTAGACCTGTTTGGTGTTTATGAACTCATAATGACCTGGAGAATCAAAATAGCAGGACATTTTTAGCATTTAGTGAAGTTAGCATAAAAGCCAAACAAAAAACAGTCCAGAGAGCCTCTCACCTAGCCAAATTAGTTCTTATGCTTTGCACTGACGAGAGCCAACAGCCCAAAACACCGTGTCTGCGAATTGAGATACTAATTTGGCATTTATCCTAAGTCATATTGCACGACTCGTTAAAGAGTTGATTGTGACTTGTAGGATCGCTACTTCCAACAGGTGGCGCTATAGAGTTAAGTCCTCTTTTTCTCAGAAGAGGCAATTTGCATATAAACAAAAAACACGCATGGGATTGCACTTTTTTTGCAATTTCACCGCACTTGGAATTTTTTTCCCATGTTCTAGAACACGACATGGTAAAACCAATGATGTCGTTCAAAAGTACAACTCGTCCCGCAAAAATTAAGCCCTCACATGGCCATATTGATGGAAAAATAAAGTTATGGCTCTGGGAAGGAGAGGAGAGAAAAACGAGCATGGAAAAATGGAAAATCCCAAGGTCATGAAGGGGTTAACAATAGATGCAGGGTTGTGGTGCACTGCCCAGTTGAAGTATGTATAAAGTGCAATATGCAATTAATAATATTACTTTTAGTAAAGTCCATAATTTAACAGATCACAAACTGATTTTTGGCTCCTGATAGGTGCTTTCTTCAGGTGATTTCAGATGCACCACCTGTCGAAGGCTCCTGTCCAGAGTCGTAAACAAGTTTATGATCTGTCAATTTGTAGACTTTAATAAAGGTAATATTATTCACTGAGTATTGCTCTTTATACTTTAACTGGGCAGCGCACTGCCACCTCGCTGATTCATACAGTCCCTTTAAATAATAGCGCACTGCCACCTTGCTGATTCATACAGTCCCTTTAAATAATTTTTTATGTATTTTTTTCTCTTCTCACTACCCTCTTGGCCTTTCAATCTGGGGGCAATGTGCTCTTTGACATTGACAGTTCAGACAAGTGGCATAGTTGTGACACTGATTTGAATTATGCAGTTTTCCACCCTACAGGCAGAGGCAGCTTTGCGTTTGCAGCAACGGTGGAGTACAGGGATACTAAACCTGGCCAGATGCAGCAATCCAGCCAGCTTCAGAGCTGCACTTGCAAACTGATAGACTATAGAGGTGGCTGGTAGCCTAAGCAACAAGCAGTAAACTATCAAATGAAAAATAACTTTTTGATAACAAAGAGTATTTAAAGAAAAAAATGCAAAATTCTTTTTTTTTACAAGCAATTTGAAAAAGTTGAGATAACCCATTTAATGATAAATTCTGGAGGTGACTATAACAATCTTTGCACAATCTGGCAAATAAGGGGTAGGGATTAGTGGACCCATTGATGTTTGGGTTCGTCGGGTTCGCTCAAACTGTAATTCAAAGTTCAAATTGGGGCACAAAAACTTGACCCGAACTTTTCCCAGAACTCCATAGAATCATAGTAAGGGCTAGGGGTTTGGGGGCTAGGGGCCTCAACTAGTAATGGCTAAGGGTTTTTAAAAAAAAATAAAATAATAATCTTGAATCAGGAGCCGGGGTCCAAGTGGAGGAGGAGGTGGAAGTGGACGTGGCAGTGAAGGTAGAAGAGGTGGAGGAGAAGGAAGCCAGCACTGTTTTTGTGTTTTTGCGTATTTTTTTAAATAGATAACATAGAATGAAAAAAAAAATATTGAACCAGTAAGCAGAGCTCCAAGTGGAGGAAGAGGTTGAGGAAGAAATGGAGATGGATGTGGTGCTGTAGGTGGAAAACACTGAGGTGGAAGTAGCCAACACTGTTGTTGTGGCTTTTTTTTTTTTTAGGGAAATGACTTAAAGTAACATGAAATAAAAAAAATACAATCTTGAACCAGAAGGCGGAGGTACAAGAAGAGGAGGAGGTGGAGATGGATGTGGTGTTGTAGGTGGAAGATGCAAAGGATGTATACAACATTGTTTTTGAGGGATTTTTCCTATTTGTATTTTTTTTAGGAAAAGGACTTAACTCAATCTTGAACCAGGAGGTAGGGGTCCAAGTGGAGGTGGACGTGGAAGTGTACATGGAAGAGGTGGAGGAGGAGGTAGCCAAAACGAGCCAACACTGTTTTTTTTTTATTTGGGGAGGCTCCAAACCATTGGGAATACTAAATAGAATGAACAAGCTGGGGTGTAGTCTAACAATGACTGGGTTCAGCTGGTCTTCTTCTCTAATCAGCCAAAAGCATCCACGCTTGGTTCACTTAAATGAATATGAGCTTGCCCACATTGGCTATGGGCAGGCAGATGCGCTTGTCTGTGATCAAACCCTCTGCAGTGCTAAAAACACTACAGTACACTTGCCACAGGGCAGGCCAGCAGCTCCACGGCATAAATTTCAAGACCCAGAAGTTAAATGGGGCAGACCTATCACTCAGTATATTGAAACGCTGCTTCCTGCAAATACTAACTGTATCAGATGGTGGTGCTGGATGTTTTGGCATGCTAAGACAGTTTTTCCACATTTCAGCCAAGCTAACCCTCCCTTCCAAGGTGGTATCAGTACCCAGCTGCATTGGCGACTTCCTTCTCCTCATCTGACTTGTTCTTCCACTGAGCCCCCACTGTCAGATGGGAATGCAGTCAGTAGTACGTCAACCAGCGTGCACTTGTATTCCATCATTTTCCGAACCCGCTCTGGTGATGGAAGTAAGGATGGTATATTGTAGCGGGGGTAATCAGCACTGGTAACAATCCGGGCAATTCAGCAGTCATTGTGCAGGCATAGCAGAGTGTTAGCTCATGCGTGCCAGGCTTCCCAGAGGCAATGACAAGCTGTCCTCAGTGGAAAGTGTATCGTCTGGGTCCTCTGTATTCCCCTGGCCACACTCCAGTGATGCCCGAGAGCTGCTTTGAATGCCACTTTGCTGTGACTACAGTTCCTCTTTTTCCTCCTTATCCCCATTATCCAAAACTGTCCCCTGGCTGGACAGATGTGTACCTGGTCGCTGCTGGTACAGGAACCCACCCTCTGAGCCTGATAATGGTGTCACTGGTCCTTGTTCCTTCTTCTCTTCTTACTAATTCACCACCTCATCCATCATCACCTGTATCATTTTTTCAAGCAGGCATAGATGTGAAATAGCAATGTTGATGATGGAGCACTTTCAGCAGCATCTCTGACATATCGGGGACATTTTTTAGGAAGCTCTGCATAGCCAAATTCAGCAAATGTGCCAGGCAAGGGATGTGCTTCAAATCTGCTAGGTCCAGAGCTGCTATGAGATTTTGCAAGCTAAAGCACACCACCAGGCCAGATTTGAGGTTTAGCGGCACCAATTACTCCTTGATCTGTTGTTTGATCCCCGTCCACAGCTCCTGTGCAGATTTTTCCCCCAAACAGATGAGTTTCAGTACAGCCTCGTGCTGTTTTCCCTGGCTGGGCTGAAGTTGGTGGTTCAGCTGACCGGATGAGGAGGCAATGGAGGAAACGGAGTAGGAGGAAGAGGCGACATGGACAGAGAAACATCCAGCAATCCTCAGTGATAGCAGGACATGTGCTAGAATGCCTTCTGCCTAAGGCCAAGCTACATTTACCCAGTGGGCAGTTAGGGAGTTATAACGTCCCTGGTTGTGTTTACTTGTCCAGATATCGGTGGTTATGTGGACCTGATTTTATCTGCAAAACGAGTGTGCAGGGCGCCTGGAAAAGTAATGGTTGCTGCTAAGCACATACTGTGGGACAGCCACTGTCAGTTTTTCAAAATTCCACCAGCTGGAATAACAGCATTTCAAATGCCAGGAATTTTTAAATGCTGCCTTTCAGGACCAGAGCTCATGGGCGGGTAGTGGGGTACTTTTACTTTCTCTCAAGTGTTTGGAGATGGACAACTGAATGCTTCAATAGGATGGTGTGCAGAAGCTCAGTGACACTGCTGGTGGTGCTGTCACATCCTCTCTTTGCAGTGAGCTAGGTGGCCCCGTGGCACAGCAGGAGAGGAAGCAGGAGAAGCCTCAGATTTTCCTGGTTGTTCATACCGCTACTCTCCAGGCGTCTATGGAGACAATAAATTTTTTTCCCCAGCAAGATGGCACTGGCGGTGCCATCTTGGAGGAGGCAATTTTTTTTTTCTCTAGAAAAATGGCACCTCCGGCTCCTGTGCAGTATCAGCTATCGGATCACCGATAGATGCTACTATGCAGGCACGGCCGGCGCCATTTTCAAACTGATTTTTTTTTTCATGAACTTATGGATACCATCAAATAAAATAATTAAATACACATTGTAGATGTGATCATTCTGCAGTGCAAGCGCTGTCACCAGCAACTGCCTACAGAAGGGTATTTTTTGTTCATTATATATACTGTATTTATATATACATATATATATATATATATATATATATATATATTATGTAAAATAGAGGGCAAGTCCCTGAGGGATCAGTGACCTATCTGAAGCCATACAGGAGAATATCTAATCAGAGCACCACGTGAAGACCCCCCACAGGCTGCCCCGATCCACGAACATATCATTAACTGAAAACTGAAAATAAAGAATAAACAACAACCACAAGATGGATTTCATCAACAAAGGTATAATTTTAATCAGTATAACACTACCAATTTGTCAATTTCTATAGGTTACTCAACACAATCCTGCTGACAGGTTCCCTTTAAGGAACTCTGCACCAAACTGGTATGGCATTCTACACAAGGCTGTTATGGCACTCTGGACTAGGCTGTATGACTCTCTGCACCAGGCTGTTACAACATGCAGCATCAGGCTATTATAGCACTCTGCACCATGCTGTTTTGGCACTCTGCACCAGGCTGTTATGGCACTCTGCACCTGGTGGATATGGCACTCTGTATGATGCTGTTAAGGCACTGTGAACCAGTCTGCTAGGGCATGCTGCACCAGACTGTTATGTCACTCTACTTCAGGCTGTTATGGCACTTAACACCAGGCTGTTAGGGCATTGTACCAGGCTGTTGGAGCACGCTGCACCAGGCTGTTAGATCAGGCTGCACCAGGCTGTTATGACATTGTGCACTAGGCTGTTAGGGCACACGCACCAGACTTTTAGAGTATGCTGTACCAGGCTGTTATGGCACTGTGAACCAGGCTGCCAGGGCACGCTGCACCAGGCTTTTATGTTATTCTATTTCAGGCTGTTATGGCACTCAACACCAGGCTCTTAGGGTGCGCTGTACCAGGCTGTTTGAGCATGATGCACCAGGCTATTAGATCATGCTGCACCAGGCTGTTATGGCACTGTGCGCCAGGCTGTTAGGGCACACTGCACACTGCTGTTAGAGCATGCTGCACCAGGCTGTTAGAGCATGCTGCATCAGGCTGTTATGGCACTGTGCACCAGGCTGTTAGAGCATTCTGCACCAGGCTGTTATGGTTCTCTACACCAGGCTTAGAATATAATGGCGGCACAATCCTTGATCTGGTGTTCATACAGGCTGGTTCACGTGTTGTGCTGGCCAATCCCAACCATGGCAATACTTGGCTCTGATGGCTCCTTTAGTGACCACAGCCTAAAAGTTGGTTGATTGGCTGTGCTGCAACTTTTCAACAAACTTTATTCAGCACCAAACCCGAACAATAAAACGGACTTCTGCAAAAAAGTCAAAAAGTCTGTGTTCAGAGTTCGGCACAAGACACTAAGTGTCCAGTAAGAACCCCAAACTTTACAGTTCGGGTTCGCTCATCCCTAATCATCGGTGCTTGTTAACCATTGAGTTTAATATTTTTTACTTTGTTATTGTGTTTGCAACAACTATTCCATTAAAAATTGCTTACTGAATTCTGGGAAAAATCTAACATACACAGTTTAACACTGAATAGCCTGAATTGTTTTATTTTAACTGTAATAAGATTTCAGCAGATGCCTATATCCTTCCTAAAATTCTCATATCAAAACAATTTACTTCATATTTTGCTTTTCTATTCTTTTAATCTGTTTCTATTTTAAATGCAGGATATAAAATTGCATACAAAATGGAAATATTACAATCCTATATTACAAAGAGTGAGCCATCTCCTGCAGCATAAGATAAGCAGACAGTTTCCTTTGTAAAAGCCAACCATAGTTGTTGACCAGACTATATCAGCCACTGCCATGTGTTCATTTTAAAAAAAAGGACTGTAAAGTCACTTTAGAATTTTGAATTTACTTCTTCTCTATAAGACATCTGGAACATAATTCTACTGACTTGATAGTTTCTACAAATGATGTAGTAATTTAAAATTTCCACAGTAAACTGTAATTATTGTTAGATTATATTTATATATTCATTCAAATGTAAAAAATATATGTGAATCTATTTCATTTGATGCATTTAAAACACAAGTTGTGAAGTCACTACAATTTATCCTAAAATGGAAAAAGGGTCTATGGTCAAAAGGTTGGAGTCCACTAATGTCCCATAAATTCAGAGATATATCAGTGACTGTTTTTTAAAGCCATGATAAATGGTGGGGGGAAAGCCCATCACTCACCACTCTTACTTTTAGGGTGAAAAACACAAAAACTAATTTCATAAGGAATCTGCAGCTATTTCCTAATACAGGTTCTGGACTAAAGCGATATACCTCCTAAATGAGGAAAAAAGCTAGATCCACTGAAGTCTAGAAGGAATTGATTTTTATTCTATATACTCGCAACCATAATATGTAAAAGAGAACTCAGTATATTATAACCATAAAATTCAATGTAGGTAACCTTCACCACCTCATGGGATGCAGAACCCTCCCTGATCTCATAAGAGCAGGAAGTCCCGGTCTAGCGTGAAAGGCCCACAGATTTCAGTGCGAGTGGCTAACAAAAAGTGTGTCAAGGTTTGGATGTGTGACACTGAGGAGCAGAAAGGCCAGAGAGGTGATTCTAAGTATTTTTTATTTTACCTTTTGATGGCCCTTTATGGTTCAGAAAAATAGTGGCCAGCAGCTGCCGCATGGGAGCAAATTACAAAAATATCTTCATTTTGTGAAATTCGAGAATTCAATTCCACTCGAATTCTTGTATTCACTTATCACTATTTAAATGAAAAAGACAATCATTGGAAAATATTTTACATTCTATGTTAAACCGTCACAATGTACATATTAGCTACATTTTTATATTGAGATGTTTCCTTTGAAAAGCCTTTTGGATATAATACAATATTCATAGAATTATGGACAGGGAGTTCAGAGAAGAGAATGCCCCCTTGATTTCTATTTCATATACCCTTCTGAGAACCTTAAAAATAGGTTTACATGCGTTTGTGGAAAATGATGAGCTTTTATTCATTTTAATATCTTCTTTAGATCAAGCACTCCTTTAATGTGGTTATGGTATACTTGTATTTAAAGTGATAGTTCCCTAGGGCTGTTTTCTTATGACTTGATCATGTTTTTTCTTCTCCTACAACATCTAAACCAAGGAAGTGAATACTTTTAAGAGACGATGTTGTATTGTTCACTTTATATTATTATCAATAATCCTACAGAACTACTATTGCCCTCCAGCAATGTTTCAAGTGTTGCACCATACCCTTTGAAACAAACATTCCGAGATATTTGCCTTTCCTGGCTAATTGAAAAATAGACTTTACTGAAACATAAGTATGTTTAAATATGATTTAAATTAAGCAATTTCAAATGTTTTACATAAATTTAGCAGAATTTAATTTGCTTTTTATCTGTATTCTTGTGCATAAGTGAAAACTCTGATTGGGATGTCCAGTTGTAGGCAACGCCTATCTTTTAGATCTTTTAGGGCATATAATGCTATTGGAGATAAACCTCTATTAAGTGGGGCTATGCAATGCTTCAAATGAATAGAAATGAATAGTAATAAAGATAACAATTAACAGCCTGAGGTGCTGGCTGCAAGACTCTCCAAAATTTAGCTTATCAAGGTTATACATCCATAGGTTAAGAAACAAAATCATAAATATATAGAGTTTGAAAGAGTAAGTAGTTTGGTTGCCAAATTAGTGGTTAAAATGAGTAAACCTTGATTGTGAAGGGAGAGAGATTGTCCAGAGGGAAAGGGGGAAAGATTGTCCAGGGGAAAATTACCAAAACAGAAAAAAAACAGTTTAAAAATTGACTTCACTGATGGAAAGAAGCCTTTTGCTGCAATAATCTTAGAAGGTTCTTTATTGTCCACTACCTGTTTCAATGCCTTACTGGTATCTTTATCAAGTGTAAAAAAAACGCTTGATAAAGATGCCAGTATGGCATTGAAGCTCTTAGTGGACAATAATGAACCTTCTAAGAATATTGCAGCGAAAGACTTCTTTCCATCAGTGAAGCCAATTTTTAAACTTTTTTCTTTATCGCCTCTCATTGGGGGACACAGGAACCATGGGTGTATGCTGCTGCCACTAGGAGGCTGACACTATGCAAATAAAAAAGTTAGCTCCTCCTCTGCAGTGTACACCCCACCGACTGGCATTATACTCTTCAGTTTAGCTTAGTGTCAGTAGGAGGTGGACACGGGTCTTTCATTAGACCCTTATCTACCTCAATGTGCGTCGTTTCTGTTCAGGTTTTTCCGGAGGGATACAGGGTGAGCAGTCACACCTGTAGTCCCACAAGCGGACTATGAGTACGGCGTGTACTGCCACCCCGTATCCTCATAGATCCCTCTCCAGGACCAAGATCCTAGCACACAAGCGTGCTCAGAAGTCCGGTCCTGGCTCCGTCCCCCACCCACTCGCCCACCAGAGCCTGTCGGTTGCGGAGACGAGGACGTCCATCAGCTCTCTGGACGTCTCATACCCTTCCTGTCAGGTTAGTTTCGGCGTGGGATGTTTTAGGTGAGTATTTTCCCCAGTCCCATCCCACATCTTTTATAGGGGGGGGGTCTTGTTAGGGGCTCCCAGCCTCCTTTCATACCTGTCAACACCATGATGCGTCCATACAGTGATGCGGCCGGGATTGTTGTGTCGCGCTGCGACATCCGTAGGTGCGCTTTCTTCCCCCACAGCACCTCTTCCCCCAATTCAGATACGGGGGCCCTCTGCCTTCTTTCCGGCGCTGGGCCCTTACAGGCTGCTGCGCCGTTCTTCTGTATGCCTGCACGTTGGGCTGCCATACGTTCCCCCCTGCGGCGCACCACTCGATGCTGCGGCTCTTCATGGGGCACCATCCACAGAGCGGCAGCCCTGCAGGCTGTCGCGCTGCTTCTCCCTGCGGCGCTCTGCCCCGGCGCCGCAGGAGGTCTTTCTCTGGGCGCCCCTCAGCGGCGCAGCCTGGTGGGCGACCGCGCCGCTAGCTGTCTCTTAGGGCGCTCTATTCCGGCGCCTTGGCTCCTTTCCTCGGCCGCCGGCCCCTAATTTAGGCCCCGGCTTCTGTCGGGGCCTACTTCCGGTTTTTCGGGCCCCTCACTTCCGGCTCTGCGGGCGGGCTTTTTCCCGCCCGACTTACTGTGCCCTGCCTACTGGCGCCCCTGCGTCTGGCTCCGCCCCCTTCCTCCTGGGACACTCGTCTGGTGTGAGCACCGCTTTGTACCGGCAGCAGCACCAGCTCTCGCAAGCGCACCCGCACCTTCGTACGCATCCTCTGTGGGCAGCTCTATCTGCGCTGAATTCAGCTCCTCAGGGCACTTCATCGACAAGTGGGACATCTCCCAGGACCGGGTCCGTGAGTAGCTGCACTGCAGACTGACACCCCCCTCTGCCCACTGTCCCCTAACCCACTGGCATCTTCAGGGTCCCTCAAAATGTCTACCTCTAAAGGGGGCCGCTCTCGCCCCCCTACTTCTTCTTCATCTACTGCCTTAGTCACGTACTTTGCATGTTCGTCCTGTAACAGCAAACTTCCCTCAGGTCAGTCCTCCCCGCTGTGTCAGTCCTGCAGCAACCCAATTGTTCCCACCGCCCAGGATCCCCCGGCTGTTCCGCCCAAGAGTGATCCCCCCATCCCAGGCTGGGCCGCCTCTCTGTCACATTCGGTGGCCGATTTAACACAGGTATCTCAAACCCTAGTGTCCGCGCTGGATCGGGTACCCCTGCAGACCCCTGCAGTGGCCAGCGGGTCGCAGGAACCGCCGCCCGAGCCCTCCTTGATAAGCCACAAAAGGTCCAGACAGGAACGTCGGTCTGAGTCCTCTTCGCGCTCCATCTCGCCGCTCGGCCCTCCCCTGCGGTTGGTGTCCCACCGATCCTCCTCCCCTGAGTCAGGCGAGGCATTATCTGATGCGCCCTCGGAGGATATTTCGGAGCTGGATCCTAACCAAATCGCCACCATGAGTGAGACAGTCCAGAACCTCATTGGGGCAATAAACCAAACCTGTGGCATCAAGGATCCCTCTACGGAACTCGCAGATCAGGCGGTTTCGTTTAGACGGGCCAAACCACCTTCTAAATTTTTCGCTCCTCATCCGGAATTCGAGGAAATCTTGTCCAGAGAGAGAGAGAATCCAACCAGACGTTTTCAGAGGGGAAAACGCCTGGGGGTGTTATATCCGTTTTCACCAGAACTTACCGCCAATTGGACGGTCTCTCCCTCGGTGGATCCCCCTGTTTCCAGGCTGTCCACCAACACGGTGCTTCCACTGTCCGGCGGAGCGTCTCTGAAGGATTCTAACGACAGAGTTATAGAATCCTTCGCGAAATCTGCCTTTGAAGCGGCTTCAGCAGCGCTATGCCCAGCCTTTGCTTCCACCTGGGCTTCAAAATCCATCTCAAAATGGGCCAAGGATCTACGGCGAGGTATCCCTGACGGGGCACCTCCTGCGCAATTGGTGGAACTTGCCAACCAGATTTCCCACGCTGGTGAATACCTGGTTTCCGCCTCCCTGGATGTCGCGTCTTGTGCGGCTCAGGCTTCCAGCAATGCCGTTGCCATCCGCCGGACCGTTTGGCTCAAGGCCTGGCAGGCGGACTTGTCCTCCAAAAAGTCCCTCACTAGTCTGCCCTTCCAGGGCTCTCGTCTCTTTGGTTCCCAGCTGGACCAAATCATTAAGGACGCCACCGGGGGTACAAGTTCTCTTCTCCCCCAGGCTAAACCTCGTTGCCCTCCTCCTAGACGACAGTTTCGCTCTTTTCGGCCTTTTCGTCGCTTCGCTGCGTCAAACTCCTTTTCCCAGCAGCAACAGAGGCCACAGGCACGTCAAGAGAGGAAGGCGGTGTCCTTCAGGCCCACTCCGTCCTGGCGTCCTCGCTTTTCCCAGGGTAGATCGTCCAGGCCCAGGACTGGAAGATCCACCTCCGCATGACTCTTGGCAAGACTCCAGCCCAACTCCCAGGTTGGGGGGCCGTCTTCTCCGTTTCAGGGACGTCTGGATTTCCGCAGTGGAGGATGCATGGGTCAGGGAAGTTGTATCCTCGGGATACAAGATAGAGTTCGCCTCCCGACCCAGGGATCGATTCTTCCAATCCTGTCCTCCAAAAGATCCCGCTCTGGTTCCGGGCTTCTTCGCAGCCATCGCTTCTCTGCTCAAATCCGGGGTAATCGTTCCCGTCCCAGAAAAGGAACGGTACACGGGCTTCTACTCGAACCTCTTTGTGGTACCGAAAAAAGACGGCAAGGTTCGTCCCATTCTGGACCTCAAATTGCTGAACAGGAGGGTTCACCTGAGACACTTCAGGATGGAATCCCTTCGTTCAGTAATTGCTTCCATGGAGGCTCAGGAATTTCTATGCTCTATAGATATCCAGGACGCCTACCTACATGTTCCGATATTTCCCGGACATCACCGTTTCCTGCGCTTCGCAGTGCAACAAGATCATTTTCAGTTCGTCGCCCTGCCGTTCGGCCTCGCAACCGCGCCAAGGGTGTTCACGAAAATCATGGCGGCACTGATGGCCATCTTGAGAGTCAGAGGCTTGGTCCTGTTTCCATACCTCGACGACATCCTCATCAAGGCTCCGTCCTTTGCTCAGGCCCGCGAAAGCCTGTCCATAGTTCTCGACACGTTATCCCGTTTCGGGTGGCTGGTCAACCGGAAGAAGTCCTGCCTTATTCCTTCTCAGCGCATCATCTTTCTGGGCATGCTTTTCGACACTCATCAGTCCAGAGTCTTCCTTCCCAAGGACAAGAGATCCACCCTTTGTCGGGACATACGCTTGCTCCAGGGTCCTCGGCCTCCCTCCCTCCGATCGGCCATGAAGGTTCTGGGGAGGATGGTAGCTACCTTGGAAGCGATTCCCTTCGCACAATTCCATTCTCGACCCCTTCAGCAAGCCATTCTGTCTCAGTGGGACAGGTCGGTCTTCTCCCTGGATCGGCCGATCAGACTCTCCTTTCGGGTCAAGCGGTCTCTCAACTGGTGGCTGACGTCACCTCTCATCTCCCAGGGCAGGTCCTTCCTTCCGGTTCACTGGCAGGTGGTGACAACGGACGCCAGCCTGATCGGCTGGGGTGCGGTTTTTCGCCACCTGACGGTTCAGGGCCGTTGGTCGCCGCAGGAGTCTTCTCTGCCGATCAACGTCCTCGAAATTCGGGCCATCTTTCTGTCCCTCCGCCATTGGGAAAGGATCCTCAGGGACCTTCCAGTCCGGGTCCAGACGGACAACGCCACGGCTGTGGCATATGTCAACCATCAGGGGGGGACTCGGAGCTCCTTGGCCCTTGCCGAGGTATCCAAGATCCTCCTTTGGGCAGAGGCAACGGTTCCGGTGATATCCGCGGTGCATATCCCCGGCATGGAAAACTGGGCCGCAGACTTCCTCAGCCGCGAGGGTCTCGCGGCAGGGGAATGGTCCTTGCATCCGGAGGTCTTCCATCAGATTTGTCTTCGATGGGGAACTCCGGATGTGGATCTCACGGCGTCTCGAATCAACAGGAAGGTTCCGCAGTTCGTCTCCAGGTCCCGCGATCCTCTCGCAGTGGGCGTCGATGCTCTGGCCATTCCCTGGTCACAGTTCGAGCTGCCCTACCTGTTCCCACCCCTTCCATTACTTCCCAAACTTTTGAAGAAGATCAAAGCGGAAGGGGTGCCGGTCATTCTGATCGCCCCGGATTGGCCCAGGAGAGCTTGGTTCGCGGAGCTCGTCAACCTTCTCGCGGACGCTCCCTGGCGCCTTCCAGACAGGCCCGATCTGCTGTCCCAGGGTCCGATCTGCCACCCGAATTCTCGGTCGCTCAGTTTAACGGCGTGGCTGTTGAGACCGCGGTTCTAAGAGCGTCCGGCCTTTCGGACCGGGTGATTCACACCATGATTCAGGCTCGGAAGCCTTCTTCTTCCAGGATTTACTACCGCACCTGGAAGGCCTACTTCCGTTGGTGCGAGTCCAACCGCGTTCCGCCTATGGTTTTTTCCCTGCCTTCTCTTTTGGCCTTCCTTCAGGCAGGGCTGGATTCGGGCCTGGCTCTTAGTTCCCTGAAGGGTCAGGTCTCGGCGCTTTCCATCCTCTTTCAGAAGACCTTGGCCTCTCGGCCACAGGTTAGGACCTTCTTTCAGGGGGTAGCCCATGCCGTCCCGCCGTACAGGGCCCCTGTGGAGGCATGGGACCTAAACCTGGTACTGGACGTTTTAAAGGTTTCTCCCTTTGAACCTCTTAGGGAGATTCCTTTATCAGTTTTATCTTGGAAGGTGGCTTTTCTTGTGGCCATCACGTCCATTCACCGCGTTTCCGAGCTGGCGGCACTGTCTTGCCGCCCTCCGTTTTTGGTCATTCACCAGGACAAGGTGGTCTTCCGACCCCCACCTTCTTTTCTTCCACCTTCCACCTCAACGAGGACATCATTCTACCTTCCTTTTGTCCAGCTCCGACTCATCCTCTGGAGCGATCGTTGAACAAGCTAGACCTCGTCAGGGCAGTGAGGATTTATCTGGACAGAACGTCCTCTTTCCGGAAGACGGATTCCTTTTTCGTCATTCCTGATGGCACGCGCAGAGGCCAGCCGGCTTCTAAAGCGACTATTGCTCGATGGATCAGAATGGCAATTTTGGAGGCTTACCGGGTCAAGAACAGAGTGCCCCCTCCTGGGATTAAGGCTCACTCTACCCGGGCAGTCGGCGCCTCCTGGGCGGTGCACCACAGGGCTTCCGCCCTACAGCTTTGCAAAGCGGTAACTTGGTCTTCCATCCACACGTTCGCCAAATTTTACAAGGTCCATACCTATGCATCGGCGGACGCCAGCCTAGGCAGAAGGATCCTGCAGGCGGCAGTGGTGAGTCCTCTGACCTGATGGAAGTCTGTTTTTCCCGCCCTTGGGACTGCTTTGGGACGTCCCATGGTTCCTGTGTCCCCCAATGAGAGGCGATAAAGAAAACAGGATTTTTGGTTGCTTACCGTAAAATCTGTTTCTTGAAGCCTCCATTGGGGGACACAGCTCCCTCCCAATGTTTTCTGTTGTTATCTGTTCTATGACTGTTCTCACGTTACAGTTCTCAAGTTTGTGTTTATGGGTTTTCAACCTTGTTTCATTATCTCCTACTGCTTTCTCACTAACTGAAGAGTATAATGCCAGTCGGTGGGGTGTACACTGCAGAGGAGGAGCTAACTTTTTTATTTGCATAGTGTCAGCCTCCTAGTGGCAGCAGCATACACCCATGGTTCCTGTGTCCCCCAATGGAGGCTTCAAGAAACAGATTTTACGGTAAGCAACCAAAAATCCTGTTTTTTTCTGTTTTGGTAGTAGGTTTAAATGGCATTCTAGCCATAACAGTTGGCAACAAATCAAGAGGAAAAGCTGCTATTTTTAATTGGTGGGTGACTGACTATAGAAACCCCTGTAAATTGCAAGTTAGCTGAGGCTTCTTTCAGAAATTATCATTGAATTATACCAGCCCACATCTATCCAGGTGCTCTGTAAGTACAACGCCTGGCAAAAATTATGGAATCACCGGCCTTGGAGTATGTTCATTCAGTTGTTTATTTTGTAGAAAAAAAAGCAGATCACATTTACAGTTCGGTCACAGATGTTTCCACCCATTCATTTCTCATTTGTTTTGTTGTGCATTTCCTGTTTTGGAGACACATTGCTTGAAGTTTCTGGTCTTGACACTGATGTATTCCTTGGTCTTCCAGTATGTTTACCTTTAACAACCTTCCCATGTTGTTTATATTTTGGTCCATGTTTTGCAACATTGTGTGATGATTTACCATCTTTTAAGAGTTTGATAATCCTCTCCTTTGTTTCAATTGACATGTTTTGTCTTGGAGCCATGATCCATGTCAGTCCACTTGGTGCAACAGCTCTCCAAGGTGTGATCACTCCTTTTTAGATGCAGACTAACAAGCAGATCTAATTTGATGCAGGTGTTATTTTTGGGTGTGAAAATTTACAGGGTGATTCCATAATTTTTTACTCAGAATTGAGTGATTCCATAATTTTTCCCCTATGTTTGGTTAAAAAAAGTAACTATTACTGACTACCACATTTCTTGTTCTTGATTTCTCTTAGTGTTTCTTAAAGCCAGAAAGTTGCCATTTGAAATGACTTTAGTTTTGTGCTATGTCTGTGATCTGCTTTTTTTTCTACAAATCGAGAGGAAAAGCTGCTATTTTTAATTGGTGGGTTTCTGACTATAGAAACCCCTGTAAGTTGCAAGATAGCTGAGGCTTCTTTCCAAAATTATCATTGAATGATGCAAGCCCACATCTATCCAGGTGCTCTGTAAGTACAACCCTTGGCAAAAAATTATGGAATCACCAGCCTTGGAGGATGTTCATTCAGTTGTTTAATTTTGTAGAAAAAAAGCAGATCTCAGTCCAATTGAAAATCTTTGGTGGAAGTTGAAGAAAATGGTCCATGACAAGGCTCCAACTTGCAAAGCTGATCTGGCAACAGCAATCAGAGAAAGTTGGAGCTAGATTGACGAAGTTTGACATTCATTAAGACACTCATTGGAAGACCATTTCCGGTGACTACCTCTTGAAGCTCATCAAGAGAATGCCAAGAGTGTGCAAAGCAGTCATCAAAGCAAAAGGTGGCTATTTTGAAGAACCTAGAATATAAGACATATTTTCAGTTATTTCATACTTTTTTTTATTAAGTATATAATTCCACATGTGTTAATTCATAGTTTTGATGCTTTCAGTGTGAATTTACATTTTTCATAGTCGTGAAAATAGAGAAAACTCTTTAAATGAGAACGTGTGTCCAAACTTTTGGTCTGTACTGTACATAGTACATAGTACATAGTAGCAAAGTTCACACAACTTTTTTACAGAGAGGTAAAAATGCTCCTCTTACCAATTTTAAGGAGTGTTTTATCCAATGAGAAGTATGTAATTTGCAATATTTATAGTACATATGAATAGAGAATGCTAAGGCCTCCATATTTATCCAGAAAACATAACTTTTTCTTACAACAATGCAAGCATGAATAGAGTGCATAGGAGATAAATTGTTCATCGGTGAGAGTTCTAACTGTAGGGGTGCACACTGATTTGCAGAATAGGTAACTTTTATCACTGTTAGGGCTTGTTTTCACTTGCGAGGAACACGTCCGTGTCTCGCATGTGGAAACGAAGCTCTGGTGCCAGCACTCCAGAGCGGAGCGTGTGGCCGCATAGCAACACATGGAGACGCACGCTCCGCTCTGGAGTGCCGGCACCAGAGCTTCGTTTCCACATGCGAGACACGGACGTGTTCCTCGCAAGTGAAAACAAGCCCTTAGAGTGATAGTGCTCATGCTTGACCTCTGCATCATTCCATCCCTTTGTGGCTATCGAGCGATGTGCTCAGCTTTTTCTGACAGCCCCACTGAGAATAAGTAGAAGGTTGGTCAGGCATCTGACTTTCCACTTAATTTTGTAATGGGGATAAAAGTTCTATGTTTCGCTGCTTGTTGCTTGTCCCAGTGGACACCTACTGATCAGCAAGTTATCACTAATCCTATAGATAGGGTAAAATTAGTTATGGACCGATTAATTTGCAGGGCTCTTGATTATTGGCCATGTCAGTAGTCTCTGGCCGCTGGACAAATCTCTTACCTTCTGAGAACCCCTGTGCAACCTTTGATTAGCTGGGCTGGTGCAACGTCATCTGTGCATCATGACAGAATGATGACCTCTCACCAGCCTGGATACTCAAAAGGTGAGCTGAAGATACTGGAAGGTAAGAAATTTGCAAGACTGTTACCCTGACCTATGGACCAAAGTCATTCAAATTGATCCTCTCATCTCTAATAATTAATGTCTATAACTCATCAGCCTGTGTAAACAGAAATTGTGCTGTCGATCATTCTGTTCCCAAAATTTCTCTTTGGAGGTTGGTAAATTGCACCTATCCACTAGTGTACATCTCATTGGTGCTCATTACTAGGACAAATAAATGAACCATTAGACTTGAACAAAGAAGATCCAGGAAAACATACTCAGAAGGGAGGTAAGAACATTTCTAAAACAATCCACAGCGAGGAGATTGGAACAAAACAAAATCCTCTAAACTGCATGCTCGCAAACGCCAGAAGCCTGACAAACAAGATGGAAGAACTAGAAGCAGAAATATCTACAGGTAACTTTGACATAGTGGGAATAACCGAGACATGGTTAGATGAAAGCTATGACTGGGCAGTTAACTTACAGGGTTACAGTCTGTTTAGAAAGGATCGTAAAAATCGGAGAGGAGGAGGGGTTTGTCTCTATGTAAAGTCTTGTCTAAAGTCCACTTTAAGGGAGGATATTAGCGAAGGAAATGAGGATGTCGAGTCCATATGGGTCGAAATTCATGGAGGGAAAAATGGTAACAAAATTCTCATTGGGGTCTGTTACAAACCCCCAAATATAACAGAAACCATGGAAAGTCTACTTCTAAAGCAGATAGATGAAGCTGCAACCCATAATGAGGTCCTGGTTATGGGGGACTTTAACTACCCGGATATTAACTGGGAAACAGAAACCTGTGAAACCCATAAAGGCAACAGGTTTCTGCTAATAACCAAGAAAAATTATCTTTCACAATTGGTGCAGAATCCAACCAGAGGAGCAGCACTTTTAGACCTAATACTATCTAATAGACCTGACAGAATAACAAATCTGCAGGTGGTCGGGCATCTAGGAAATAGCGACCACAATATTGTACAGTTTCACCTGTCTTTCACTAGGGGGACTTGTCAGGGAGTCACAAAAACACTGAACTTTAGGAAGGCAAAGTTTGACCAGCTTAGAGATGCCCTTAATCTGGTAGACTGGGACAATATCCTCAGGAATAAGAATACAGATAATAAATGGGAAATGTTTAAGAACATCCTAAATAGGCAGTGTAAGCGGTTTATACCTTGTGGGAATAAAAGGACTAGAAATAGGAAAAACCCAATGTGGCTAAACAAAGAAGTAAGACAGGCAATTAACAGTAAAAAGAAAGCATTTGCACTACTAAAGCAGGATGGCACCATTGAAGCTCTAAAAAACTATAGGGAGAAAAATACTTTATCTAAAAAACTAATTAAAGCTGCCAAAAAGGAAACAGAGAAGCACATTGCTAAGGAGAGTAAAACTAATCCCAAACTGTTCTTCAACTATATCAATAGTAAAAGAATAAAAACTGAAAATGTAGGCCTCTTAAAAAATAGTGAGGAAAGAATGGTTGTAGATGACGAGGAAAAAGCTAACATATTAAACACCTTCTTCTCCACGGTATTCACGGTGGAAAATGAAATGCTAGGTGAAATCCCAAGAAACAATGAAAACCCTATATTAAGGGTCACCAATCTAACCCAAGAAGAGGTGCGAAACCGGCTAAATAGGATTAAAATAGATAAATCTCCGGGTCCGGATGGCATACACCCACAAGTACTAAGAGAACTAAGTAATGTAATAGATAAACCATTATTTCTTATTTTTAGGGACTCTATAGCGACAGGGTCTGTTCCGCAGGATTGGCGCATAGCAAATGTGGTGCCAATATTCAAAAAGGGCTCTAAAAGTGAACCTGGAAATTATAGGCCAGTAAGTCTAACCTCTATTGTTGGTAAAATATTTGAAGGGTTTCTGAGGGATGTTATTCTGGATTATCTCAATGAGAATAACTGTTTAACTCCATATCAGCATGGGTTTAAGAGAAATCGCTCCTGTCAAACCAATCTAATCAGTTTTTATGAAGAGGTAAGCTATAGGCTGGACCACGGTGAGTCATTGGACGTGGTATATCTCGATTTTTCCAAAGCGTTTGATACCGTGCCGCACAAGAGGTTGGTACACAAAATGAGAATGCTTGGTCTGGGGGAAATTGTGTGTAAATGGGTTAGTAACTGGCTTAGTGATAGAAAGCAGAGGGTGGTTATAAATGGTATAGTCTCTAACTGGGTCGCTGTGACCAGTGGGGTACCGCAGGGGTCAGTATTGGGACCTGTTCTCTTCAACATATTCATTAATGATCTGGTAGAAGGTTTACACAGTAATATATCGATATTTGCAGATGATACAAAACTATGTAAAGCAGTTAATACAAGAGAATATAGTATTCTGCTACAGATGGATCTGGATAAGTTGGAAACTTGGGCTGAAAGGTGGCAGATGAGGTTTAACAATGATAAATGTAAGGTTATACACATGGGAAGAAGGAATCAATGTCACCATTACACACTGAATGGGAAACCACTGGGTAAATCTGACAGGGAGAAGGACTTGGGGATCCTAGTTAATGATAAACTTACCTGGAGCAGCCAGTGCCAGGCAGCAGCTGCCAAGGCAAACAGGATCATGGGGTGCATTAAAAGAGGTCTGGATACACATGATGAGAGCATTATACTGCCTCTGTACAAATCCCTAGTTAGACCGCACATGGAGTACTGTGTCCAGTTTTGGGCACCGGTGCTCAGGAAGGATATAATGGAACTAGAGAGAGTACAAAGGAGGGCAACAAAATTAATAAAGGGGATGGGAGAACTACAATACCCAGATAGATTAGCAAAATTAGGATTATTTAGTCTAGAAAAAAGACGACTGAGGGGCGATCTAATAACCATGTATAAGTATATAAGGGGACAATACAAATATCTCGCTGAGGATCTGTTTATACCAAGGAAGGTGACGGGCACAAGGGGGCATTCTTTGCGTCTGGAGGAGAGAAGGTTTTTCCACCAACATAGAAGAGGATTCTTTACTGTTAGGGCAGTGAGAATCTGGAATTGCTTGCCTGAGGAGGTGGTGATGGCGAACTCAGTCGAGGGGTTCAAGAGAGGCCTGGATGTCTTCCTGGAGCAGAACAATATTTTATCATACAATTAGGTTCTGTAGAAGGACGTAGATCTGGGGATTTATTATGATGGAATATAGGCTGAACTGGATGGACAAATGTCTTTTTTCGGCCTTACTAACTATGTTACTATGTTACTATGTATGTTAATTCATACATAAAAACATGGACTGTTGTTTATCAGTGTTTGGATCTGATTTTCTTTAGTCATTGGTCAGTATGTCAGTTTTTACCATCGGTGTGTCATCATTGTTTCAGTTTCTACTAGTAACGGGCCATCATCAGTGATTTTTACATGTGAAAAAATAAATGTATTGCAAAACTTCTATTCATTACAGTGTTAAGCACTGACAGTGCACTGATGGCATTCTTGTGCTGGCAGTGACTTTCACAATCCCACACACGTGTCTGGGTGATGCCACATTTACATATATGTGTTGTCACTGTGTTGGCATGCACTGTGATTCACAGAGCGGCCACATGCCTCTTGACCTGAACTTGACAGCAGGAAGGCATATATGAGGCTGTTGAAGTCAAGAGATTGGTGGCTGTTTTGTGAACCACTGTCCTTGCCCAGACGAGATGCACAGATGTGTGAATACGGCATTTTGATTTGTGATTTGGATAATAAATGGACAAGTGTCATGGTCCACAAAAATACACAGACATGTGAACTGGCCTGTAGATTATAATGGGTGCATGTTCTATTCATGAAAAACACAACACGTACATGAAAAACAGACATCTGAAAGAGGTCTTTGATATAGGACATGTATTACATATGCATAACATGACATCCCAGCACATCCAAGAATGATTACTCTAGAACATTGAAAATGCATTACTGCCATAGAAAATAGAAAAAAAAAGCATGAAATATTTATCTGCAAAAATTGCTATAAAAAAGGAAGGTACTTCGCGCATAAATTGGCCAATGTTTGTGAGCCCAATTGCCACGTCGTTTATTTTGCAGATAAATATCTCATGTGTACATTATATAGCCCTTTTTTCCTATTTTCTATGGCAGTAATGCATTTTCAATGTTCTAGAGTAATCATTCTGGGTAAATAATGGTGCAACCTTTATTGTTTTTCAAGTTATATGTTTTTTTGGTTGGCGCCTGTTCACACTAGCTTGGATGTGCTGGTCTTGTTCTTTATTTGTATCCCAGCACATCCTCCATGGGTTACCAGCTCTTTAGTACCGCTGCTATTAAGTCTATGAGGATGCAGGACTCCCAGTATTAAGCATGCCAACTTGTAAATAGTCCTTCTCATTCTCCCCTACTTTTTGGTGAGACACGTAGCTCTACACGCTCACATACAACTCCATGTCTCTGCTCTGAACTTCTGCCCGGCAATTAGTTTTATGCATACTTGTGTGCAGGAGACTGATTTTAAAAAGTAAAAATGCATTTACAGGCATAATAGGTGCCTTCAGTGGTGTTATTGTGACCTTTGCATACTTGCAATATACTTATCACTTCTTTAATAGACTGAGATGAAGCAAATATAATGCTCTACAAAGGCTCTTTAGTAATGTTGATCCTTCTTTCTCAAGTCTCAATGTTGCTGTAATGATCAAGAAGAATATTTTTCAAGTGGCAATGGTAAAAGATCTCAAGAGATGGTTTTGTAAAGACAATAGATGGAGATGGGTGATTCATTACCGACAGATTTGTCATAGGCTAGACGATAGAAACAAGTCTACAGCTGGCCATAGACATGAGATAGGTGTTAACCAACTGTTCATGTGTTTTCATGAGCATACAAGAGCTTCTGCCTGACACCTTTATGTCCCCTGAAATCAAAAGAATCTGGCTTTGTAATTCCATATGCTGGATCCTTTTCTCCCAGATATCATCTGACATGGAAGACTGGAGGAATGCTCATTAAATGGTTGTCTATAACCAAGAAAATTGTCAGCTCTGGATGCTCAATGATGGATGAGATCTCAATCTGCGCATGCGCCACCTCTGGTGACCATTTTCCTGAAACCCACCACCAGGAGAGCAATGGGTAGAGCGGGAACATTGCTCCCATCTGGGAAGTCCACCACTGGGACACCCCTTCCTCCCAGCCCAGGGCAAGCAGCATCAATTAACCCTTCTCTGCTGTTTTTCTGCAGCAGCGACCAAGCCTCCTGTGACCCCGCTCCACCACAGCCTCCCCCCGGTAAGCAACATTCGTACTATAAGACACACCCCTGTTTTCCTCCCAATTTAGGGGGGAAATTGTGTGTCTTATAGTCTGCAAAATTTGGTAAGTGATACAAAGCAATAATCAGACATTAGTTGATGTGATTAGCATGAATGAATGTGTGAAATCATCAGATATTCAGTATTTACATTGTGCATTTGAATTAGGCTCAGATATCAAATGATGTCAATGCCATTTATCAGTTTCAATAATGATGTTGTAGTGTCTTTTCACTTTATGTTAAATGTCTGAGAATGACAGATACTTAATCTTTGGCTTGGTAATAAAATGCATTAATCTCCAAGTTATGTGCAGGTTCAATGACAATGAGACTCTCTTGTATCTGGAGATGTGTGTATCTTTTAAGTAATCTATTATGCTGATCCATGAATATGTTATGCTGGTGTATTTTCATCTCGACAGAAGGTGAAAACTGTCTAGTCAATTAGAGTAAAATGCCTCAAATTAAATATTTTTAAACACATACTCAGTGACACTCGGATATCACTCGAGTATCTGGGTCCTGGAATGTGCTCAGCACTCGATAAGCATTGGATGGTGCTCATATTTGAAGCTTGAATCCCTGCTCTGCATGTTTGGCACCTGTTACACAGACAATAAACATATGGGCATTGAGTGCCAGTCATTCTAAAGGCCCCTTCACATTAAGCGACGCTGCAGCGATACCGACAACGATCCGGATCGCTGCAGCGTCGCTGTTTGGTCGCTGGAGAGCTGTCACACAGACAGCTCTCCAGCGACCAACGATCCCGAAGTCCCCGGTAACCAGGGTAAACATCGGGTAACTAATCGCAGGGCCGCGCTTAGTAACCCGATGTTTACCCTGGTTACCATCCTAAAAGTAAAAAAAAACAAACAGTACATACTTACCTACCGCTGTCTGTCCCCGGCGCTGTGCTCTGCTCTCCTCCTGTACAGTCTGTGTGAGCACAGCGGCCGGAAAGCAGAGCGGTGACGTCACCGCTCTGCTTTCCGGCTGACCGACGCTCACACAGACTGTACAGGAGGAGAGCAGAGCACAGCGCCGGAGACAGACAGCGGTAGGTAAGTATGTACTGTTTGTTTTTTTTACTTTTAGGATGGTAACCAGGGTAAACATCGGGTTACTAAGCGCGGCCCTGCGCTTAGTTACCCGATGTTTACCCTGGTTACCAGTGAAGACATCGCTGGATCGGTGTCACACACGCCGATCCAGAGATGTCAGCAGGAGTCCAGCGACGAAATAAAGTTCTGGACTTTATTCAGCGACCAACGATCTCCCAGCAGGGGTCTGATCGTTGGTCGCTGTCACACAGAACGATTTTATTAACGATATCGTTGCTACGTCACAAAAAGCAACGATATCGTTAACAATATCGTTATGTGTGAAGGTACCTTAATACTGAATCTATCTTGATAGTGGCATTACTGTGATTGGTTGGCCGCATTACCTCATCAGAGGTTATCAAAGGACAGGTGCCACCACGTTTGGCTCACTGTCATTATTGCACAGCTCAAGAACAGTTCCGATTGAAAGGAGAGCAGTCATCCAGGCTTATGTGCACAGTATAACTAATCAGAGTCCTCTAGTGTGGATACTAGTATTGATGCTAACAGTCTTTCTAAGGGCTAATCTTGTGATTTGCTGTTTATATCAGATAGATTGTGTATTTAGCCTTGGGACAGATGAAGGGGCACGGAAAGTGGCAAAATGCAGCCTCTAGACTATATTGTGATCCATAGAGTATTGTGTGCTTTGTGTTACATTTCGGTGGTATATAACATTCCAAAAAAGCATCCAAGAATTTTTCTGGATTCAGTTAGTCATCCATAGAGTATTACATGCTTTGTGTTACATTGCAGTGTTATACAACCAAAAACTGTAGGAGAGATAAGGGCAAATAGGGTCTTATCCAAGAAATGCAGTTAGTTAAGCACTCAGATTAAATTTACCTGTTCAACCTGTTAAAGGCACATACAATGAAGAAAATCAGTTGCAGTGGATCCAAGGATCAGCAAGTGACCATCAGACTGTAAAGGAAGTTAGTGGACAACATTCTGCTGCCGACAGAATGGAGACGTATATGTCAGTATGGTGAGTAAGTTGTGGTGTATTTCAACGCGTTTCGAAGTATATAACTTCTTCAGGAAAAACCACATGTGTTTTTTTTGCTGGTATGCAGTGTTTTTGATACAAGAAGGAAGGGAGCAGGATGAATTCAAAAGGTCTGGGAGAGGCACGAGGCGGGGCTACCACTCCTGCTTGAGCAGGCGATGGTGCAGGTGACACAAGGGGCTGTCACCCATTTCACCATGTTGGGAGCTCCGGCATTACCCAAAGCCGGAGGAAAATCGGGCTCCAGGAAGAAGGTGGATGCAGTCCACCCAGCCTCCTCAGTAAGGAGAAGAAGCGGAAACCTTAAGAGGATTACTGTATTACGCTCCTTATCACTTTTTTCTTTATGTGTGTAGGAGTACATCAACTACACTTTCAAAATATTTGAATGAGGCCCACAAGTTGTTGCCTTCAAGGGTCTATGGATAACTGGATGATAGGGTTGAGCGAAACGGATCGGCCAATTTCAAAAGTTGCCGACTTTTGGCAAAGTCGGGTTTCGTGAAACCCGACCTGATCCCACTGTGGGATCGGGTCGGCGGTCGGCGATCTTCGCTCGTTTTTCTATATATATATGTCATTGAGACACATATATATATATATATATATTTATATTTACTTCAGCGCGATATAGCAGAAAAGCCGGTAATTCAATTGCCGGCTTTTCACTTCTCCTTCCTAAACCTGACATGATATGAGACATGGTTTACATATAGTAAACCATGTCATATCCCCATTTTTTTGCATATTCCACACTACTAATGGTAGTAGTGTGTATGTGCAAAATTTGGGCGCTGTAGCTATTAAATTTAAGGGTTAAATTGCAGAAAAAATTGGCGTGGGCTCCCGGCAATTTTCTCCGCCAGAGTGGTAAAGCCAGTGACTGAGGGCAGATATTAATAACCTAACAAAGATATGGAGATTTCCCATTGACTTGCATTGGGTTTTTTGTTTCGGCTGATCCCCCGACCCCGACTTTTCAAGATAATCGGCCGATTTCACTCGACTCGACTTTTGAGAAAGTCGGGTTTCGCGAAACCCGACTCAACCTCAAAAAAGGAAAAGATGCTCAACCCTACTGGATGACCCTCCTTATAATTTTTTTTCTGGCTTTATTCTGTGTGCAAAGCCTTAATGAGTATAAAAGTGCAACAACTATACTGTCTTAATTTTTGGTGCCTTCAAGTGTGTATGGATGACCCTGCTTATAATTTTTTTCTAGCTTTGTACTGTGTGCAGAGCTTTTAGGAGTACCACAAGTAAACTTTGATCTCAATATTATAATGAGACACTTAAGTTTGTGCCTTTAAGGGTGCATGGATGACCCTGCTTGTACCTTTTGGCAGGCTTTGAACTTAGTGCATAGCCTTTATGAGTCTAGGAGTACCACTCTATGACAATTTGAACATAATGCATATGAGGCCCTCCTTTATGTCTAATACAGGGTGTACCTGAGTCCCTCTTTTATCTTATTTTTGACAGTTATTACTTCCTCAATAAATTATAATGAAATTTCCAATTTGTTGGTTAAAAAATGAACAAATACCTAATAAAAATAACAAAAACATTAATTTTGGCTTACTTAAATTATTATTTAAATCCTTTTTAAATTGTGCCTTATATACATTATACATTATATGGGAAGGAATGTTCTTTAACATTTTTTTAATCTGTATTCCTTTTTGCTTCCTCACCTACCCAGGAGCTGTGGTATATCTGACCATGCTCTTGCATGGTCAGACACATCCATTACACATGGACACATTTATAAGATTATCTCCTGGCAGGAAGATATTTTTTCATCACATCCAATTGTATAAATTATTTTTATTCTAGGAATTAATAAGTAAAATGCACTTTGTTCATGGGACAACCCCATTACATGGCATTTACACTGCAAGATAACTGTCAACGAGCGTTGTTAAAAGCGATTGCTTCTTTATTATCTTGCTGATCACCCGATAAATGAGTAAACGCTCATTCATTGGATGAAATTATCATTTTTGTACTGCAAATGATGATTGTTCTCAATGGGACTCGCAGTGCTGAGAACAATGGCAGCCTATCTGCACTGAGTGATCTAGTATAGTATATAATCTAGTATAGATTGCTTGTGGCACACCACTTGCTTTGGCCAACCTGTGTAAACATGCATTGAAATGACTGCTGATTAGTTGAAGTTTGCTGATCGGTGGTCGGATCGTGCTTGTTTACACAGACCCTAAGTAGCGTAGCCGAAAATGCTATTATGGGGACAGAAACCGAGAAGAATCACATTGCATAAGCAATGTTTTTTTTCCATGACTCTTAGCACACATATAATGTTTCTTTAAAGTAGTAAAATCTCTTTAAAATGGATCATTAAACTCCACATGATGCAAAGAACATTTAAAAGGAAACAGCTGACTGATTTCTTATTCCAAGCAGAAATTTTGGCTTATTTACCACATGTGGCATGGTACAAAGAAATACGAAAAATAGCAGTCCCCCTGGTGGATGCCCATAGCAGTATACAGCTCTCAATCGCAACCATCTGTTTAATACCAATCCTCCCCATCTGCCATTCTCATGTTCATGTCATAAGCATTTAATAGTTTTATGCCCCTGCACACGTCACAAGTCATGCCATTACGCTTAGTACTACCCTATCAAGACAAGGATCTTACAGTAAGTGCTATACAACAGGGCATTGTAAACCTCTTATCCTTGGCCAGTGCCACTGATCATTTCTAACCCATTGCACCCTCTCTTCACAAAACAGATGCCATATTGGATTTAGATCAAAGACAACAGAACATAGAGGGCATCCATTTATGAGGAAATGTTGATTCTCTTTGTGCCACGCGGATGCCACATTGATACAATGTAAATGAAAGAAACCAAAGGAATTTCAGCTACAGCCGGGACTTTCAATAGTCTCATAGCATGGATTTCTTTTAAGCCTTTTCTTCCCCTAGAGCAAGTAAACAGCGAGCAGAGATTATCTGTGTGACGGATAAAATGTGTTTTATACCCTCAGGTGCACAAAGTATAAAAAATAAATAAACTGGATTGTAGTCACATATCTATAAAAGGGGTTTGTATGTCACACTTCAATCCTTTCCTGCTTCCTTAAGCCTACTTGAAAATGATTGTAGAACATGTATATTGGCTTATGGTAGGGTCACAGAACCCAACAGAAAAGCAAAGAGAAGCAATAGGCACTGATGGGCAGTGTGGAGGGGCAAGTGTCAGTATACACTAAATTCATCAAATATTTGCATTTTGTACAAAAGCCCATTATATATTTTTTTTCCTCAATCATCATACATAATGTGTGAGTTTTATTTACTTTTTGTGCTATTCTTTATTTTTTGTAATTATGCTAACCAAAGCTGAGTTTGTAATGTATCACAATGTTTTACTTTGTGTTGACTAATTATATTAATGGAGTCATATCAGGTATGTAGTACCATAATGTAGCTAAATTTTATTTTCTTTTATAGTAACTTTTCTACTGTATGTACTATTCCTTGACAATTTCTAACAATTGTGAGGCAGTGACCGAAGTCACATGTGAGGGTCGCTGTGTGTTCCCCCCACACGGAGGCGTATTGAGGCAATGGGAGTGCACTGCAGTCACAGGTGTAGATGTGATTGCAATGCAGTATAAAAGTGAATAAGGGTTAGTTTTGGAAAAGCTATTTGTCCAGGGCAGATTTGAGAAAACTTGCTGTGCTGTTTTTTTTAAATGGACTACAGGATGGTAGCGTGGCAGTCCGTTTCCTTCCTGGCCTGGTGTTCAATGTGGCCAGAAGCCACATGTTCTTTGGTTAAAAACCCTGCAGTAAAGGGTTTGGGTTGGTTAGGGTCAGAGTCAGTGTCAGTCTGGTGTTTGCTAGAGTGCAGAGCAGTCAGCTCTGCAGAGCTCCACCTGTGTGAGGCAACACAGGCAAGTGGAGCCAAACAGCCACAGGAGCTGAGATGCCTGGTTCCCACAGCAACTAATCTTGGAGGAGGACTGGCGTGTTTATTGACTGCAAACTTGAGGATATGGTTCCCGGCTGCGATCTGGATGATATCGTGTACTGTGTATTGCTGTGAGTTGGACATTAATGCTGTGAGTTGGACACTAATGCTGTGAAAAAAAGCATTAAAGAGACTTGTGTTTGGAACTTTGCTGGGTCACTGCCTCATCACTGCATAGTGTGCTACCGATGCACTACATAATGTGTAATATTTTTCCACTGTGTACTCTATTAGTATCTTGTGTTGCATATTTAAATGGATTATCTAGGACTATTTTTTTTACCATGGGCCTAAAAACTAACAGGAAGGGAGTTGCTAACTATCTAACGCTTCTACCCAGTGCAGGCACAGATTGGTCGCTGATCGCTCCTGTAGGTATCTTAGCATCAATACTGCAGGTCATCCTTTTCCCGGTTACTCTGTCAATGGAGCTGGACTGCCAATGTCATGCTGATTGACAGCCATCTTCCTGCAGTTAGGCAGTGGGGAGTTGGCTGTCAGTCAGTATGACATTGGCGGTCACTCCAGGCCAAGAGAGCAGAGCAGAAAAGAAGCCACTGCTCTGTCAGCATCAGCGGAACTAACCAAATTGCCATCAGGAGTTGTCTGTGATTGCTTTGAGCCAGCAAAGGTTGATACCAGGCACAACAGGTAAGTAATAAGCAACTACCTGCCTGTAGGAGCTTAGGCACATAGTGAAAAAAAAATAGTTCCGGATAAACTCTTTAATATATTACAGAATCTATTTAAAATAGATATTGATCAAAATGACAATAAATTTATATATGCCTCTTCTACATTCATTAAAATAATAATAGATTATAATAATCATCATCATCATCTAATCGCGACAATGGTATTAGTGATAATAATGATCACAAATTCAGATCTAGGAATGATTACAAAGGATCAGAAATAAGAAATTGCCTTTTCAATTATGCATGTCAATTGAATATCTGACCATAGTTGGCCGCTAGTGAATGTTCACACTTTATCAGCATTTTAATTTTGCTCTGGAAGAGCTCCAAATTTGTCTTGAACATATGATAAAATTCTAATACTCTGGAGTCACCATTAGGGGGAGCCTACCGCATACTGTTTATCCCTTCAGTTCAATAATAAAATACTATGCAGTAGGGTTCCCGTTATCTTTCAAACAAAAGCCGTTTCATGCTGCCAATGTAGGAATTTATTAAAGCACAGAGGCTCGAATCATAAAATGACTTAAAATAAATTACACAGTACCCGAAACCGGAACCTAAAAATCCCTTTCAGTGTGCCTACTGGATTCCACAGCAGAATAGTACTCCGCTTTACACTGTTTCATATTTTTCATGTTTTCTAACATGCTACATTTTAACAACACAATACAAAAATAAGGAGTCAGAAAATTCTGTTGCCTTCTGATCTTTATCTGTAAGTCAGCATCCTATTTTCTTGCAGACTACAGATGTAGAAAGGAAAGTGAAGCAATATTGACAGTGTTTCAGATGGTATTAGGGTAGATTTAATTCTGTGTAATTTTGTGATAAATCTTGTCTGCAATCCTCTTATTGTTCCCTTATCATGTCCTTATTGATTTTACTTTTGGAATGAGTACATGCTGCTAAATAAATGTAACCATTAACTGTAGCCCTCTAGACAGCTCGATGCTTCACTCCGAGAGAACAAAACATTAAGTATCCTTGTGCACATTAGCTTATTTAGAGCTTTAAAAGGAAAACAGATTACATTCGCGTCGCGGCACAATAGAAAATATGGGAATCAACCTAGACGTCAACATTTAATTATTTACGGCATGCACAGATAGTGCGTTCCCAAGCCAAACCTATTTATATGGGAGTCGGGGATGAATAAGCAATGCCATTCTGTAAGGCGCTGATGTCTTTGTGATCTGGGTTTTTGTAATCAGATTAATATAAGTAATATTTCTGGCTTGCCAATGAAATTAGAAAAAATGATGGCTGATTAAGAATGTGTTTCTTGCTATGTGTTCCGTACCGTGACACATGCTTCTATGTTTGGAAGAAGTTACTGAAACAAAATTACTAGTGGCTTTAAAAGTGAATTTGTCACCAGTTTTTTGCTATTTAGAGAAGAACTTCCATCAAAATTTTTGTCCTATCAATACATTGCAGTCATCATAATATATAACACTGTGTGCTTACAATTGCTCATTTTGCCTTTCTACCTAGTAAATGCTTCTCTTTTCTCTGCTCTATGTAGAAACAGGAAGTCTCTTGTTCCTGCTTTTATCATTGCTCTCTTCACCTCCTGGCCCCTCTGCTCCCTCCTCCCCCTGCCAGGGACGTTTGCAGTAATTCATGACTCATACAGGGAAAATTGATTCTGTTTCTATATAGAGCTTAGAAGGATTCAGCTGGTCAGTCTTTAATCATGTTATGTTATAGACCTAATGGAAAAGGAGAAGAATTAGCTGGGTAGAAAGGTAAAATGAGCAACTGTAAGTACACAGTGCTATATAATACGATGACTGAAATATATTAAAAGATAACAATCTTGATGGAAGTGCTTCTTTAATATGAAGGCAGCAGGAGATCATGTCACTAACTTGGCTGCTTGCTGTAGTTTCAATGCAATCAGTGTTTCCTCAGTAGAAGATTATGACTGCAGGACTAGGTATGATGTGTATCCAAGACCAGCTGTGTGTCCCAACTGATTGGCAGATTGTTGACAATGTCCACTGTACACAGAAAGCTGCCTTTTAGTGGTGGGGGAGGGGATATACAGAGCTCGGCATTCTGATTACTGCTTCAACTACAACAGAGAAAACAGGGATTATATCAAAACTGTCCAAGCTCTCTTAGCCTACATCATGCTGCTATCAGATTACATAGCAAAAGACTTCTGACAGCTTCAATTAAAATGAATCTGTAACATATTAGCAAGCAATTGGGACAGGTGCTCTACTACTTGGCATCCACCCTTCTGCTCCCATTTTGCTCTAAATATTTGTGTACTGTATGTTATGTGGCACTGCTATTTATTGTCAGCAAGACACTCATGTATATGATCTTTATGGGCACGGCGCACAAGTGTTAATTTGTCTGTATGGTAGCGTAGAATGTTATTTAGGCAGTATTAGATTAGTAATAGAGTTGAGGTAGGTCCAGGTAGGTTTAATTTGTGGCCATTGGATCAGAGCACTGGAAATCTCCTTTAACTAAGGCATCCCTGTTTCCTCTTCTGGTTAGTAGCCCCCCCGCTATGTCATGTGTATGTTGTGCCATAAAATATTAACTAGAGATTTGTGGGCTATTTAATATTCAAAGTAGGCTTTGCAAATTTTGTCAATAAATTGGAATCTTGTCTAAAAAATTTGCTGTGAATCACATCGCTGGAAAGTTTCTAATTTCTCGGAAAATACATGTATATCACTATCAGTTTTTATAAGGAGACAGAGTGAGAGAGATATTTTGTTTTTATATGATCTGTATACTCTACTTACCCAGTGGTTCTTGAGATGGAATTCACCCCACGTACAAGCTGCCAGTCCTGCTCCCAGCTGTGCTCAAGGTACTGGCCAGCACTGTACAAGGTATTATAGACCTCTTGGTAAACTGAGATAGACCATGTGATGTCATTCATAGCTGAAGGGCTTTATAGGGCCTTGCAAATTATCATTAGCCTTCAGTTATGTAGAAAATGGTGAGGAACAAGTTTTATCATTTTTTTAGCATTCCTTGCTAATTGATTCTCAAAATGTTTGACCTCACGTGGAACCGCAAATTTCGGGAAATGTGACTCTAAGTTGATCCTCTGTCGGTTGATCCACTCAACCGTAGTAATGATTATTACTATCTACAGCACATTTTCTCTAAAAATAAAAAGATATGAGGCATGTGGCATCTCATATTGTCCCACTTGCATCTAAAGGCCTTGATCCATCAAGTTTCATGTAGGATCAGGGGAAACATCCTGTCTCAGGGTGGAGAGGAAAGTCCCGAAGGCACAGAAGGTGAAATCTTGGGCACAATGTCTGTATTCTGGGCCTTTACAATATTTCCAAAGCCTGTGGAGCTTGTGCTAAATATCTATTAGATGTCGATATTGTACAGTGCATCATTGGTGCTTCTATAAATATGAATACACTTGATTGTGAACGAATCGGAATCAGGTGTATTTTAGCAATTATCTTTGAGGGCCTTAAAATGTTGTGTGCTTCTTAGCATAAAGGAATCTCCTAACTTGGACAATGTGCTTTTCAAGTGGTGTATCGTTCTTACTGAGTTGTGTTTTAATAGAAGTATACATTACATATAATTGATGTTATTGACCTTTCTTGCTTTCTGTGTTGTGCTGATCTCAAGTTAATATAGTCATGGACATTGCGACTCGTCCATCTAGCCTAATGTTACATAAGGCTATAAAAAGAAACGCATCAGGTTTTGTTTTTAATCATGTTTTTCCCTTAATAAATGTTTTAATTTTATTTACTTGCAGTTTGTGCTGAGCTTCATCCTCTCCTCCTGTTCTATAATGTGCCTTTGTTAGCCTGGGGTCACTGTAGATTAATAAAAATAAACGTATTTTTAAATATTAATGTGGAGAACAATAATAAAACATTTTTCCCCTATGTGTGCATCAGTTTTGAAAAACTATTTCCTTGTCAAAGCGCTCTCCAAATTACTTGTTACCACCAGGGCCACTTATCTGATCTGACAAGCTATTTCAATTCCTGTTTCTCAAGCCTCTTGGTTTAGTTTCTAAATCTGCTTTCTGCCCGAAACTAGAGTGTCTAATGCATTCAGCCATTTATGCTCTAAGCATTTTAGCTGTTTGATTGTGAAGACCAAGGTCCATGTGGTATATCAGCATGTTATTGTTTAGTGTACAATGCTATCTGGAATGTCAGCGTAAAGAGGGTCTGACACTGAAGGGCCCTAGAAAGGAAAGTTTGTAAAATGTGTGGAAACCAGTTTCAGCAATTCCTGGCTTTAAAACATTTAGCTGCTGAGGTCTTTATGTCATTCTTTTTTAACATTTAAGGATTGAACTAGATCTTGTGTATGAATATACATAAGCATTTCTTTAGTTTCAGTACATACAGTGGGTGCGGAAAGTATTCAGACCCCTTTACATTTTTCACTCTTTGTTTCATTGCAGCCATTTGGTAAATTCAAAAAAGTTCATTTTTTTCTCATTAATGTACACTCTGCACCCCATCTTGACTGGAAAAAAACAGAAATGTAGACATTTTTGCAAATTTATTAAAAAAATAAGAACTGAAATATCACATGGCCATAAGCATTCAGACCCTTTGCTCAGACACTCATATTTAAGTCACATGTTGTCCATTTCCTTGTGATCCTCCATGAGAAGGTTCTACTCCTTCATTGGAGTCCAGCTGTGTTTAATTAAACTGATAGGACTTGATTTGGAAAGGCACACACCTGTCCATATAAGACCTCACAGCTCACAATGATAGTGAACAAGCCATAATAACCCTAACAGGCTAAAGGTACCTTCACACATAACGATATTGTTAACGATATCGTTGCTATTTGTGACGTAGCAACGATATCGTTAATGAAATCGTTATGTGTGACAGCGACCAACGATCAGGCCCCTGCTGGGAGATCGTTGGTCGCTGAATAAAGTCCAGAACTTTATTTCGTCGCTGGACTCCCTGGAGACATCGCTGGATCGGCGTGTGTGACACCGATCCAGCGATGTCTTCACTTGTAACCAGAGTAAACATCGGGTAACTAAGCGCAGGGCCGCGCTTAGTAACCCGATGTTTACCCTGGTTACCATGCTAAAAGTAAAAAAAAACAAACAGTACATACTTACCTACAGCCGTCTGTCCTCCAGCGCTGCGCTCTGCACTCCTCCTGTACTGGCTGTGAGCCGGAAAGCAGAGCGGTGACGTCACCGCTCTGCTTTCCGGCTCCCAGACAGTACAGGAGGAGAGCAGAGAAGCAGAGTGCAGCGCTGGAGGACAGACGGCTGTAGGTAAGTATGTACTGTTTGTTTTTTTTTACTTTTAGCATGGTAACCAGGGTAAACATCGGGTTACTAAGCGCGGCCCTGCGCTTAGTTACCCGATGTTTACCCTGGTTACCGGCATCGTTGGTCGCTGGAGAGCGGTCTGTGTGACAGCTCTCCAGCGACCAAACAGCGACGCTGCAGCGATTCGGATCGTTGTCGGTATCGCTGCAGCGTCGCTAAATGTGAAGGGGCCTTAATAATGGAACCTTGGTCAAAGTTATCTGAGCACACAAATCTCCAAGGGTGCCCAAACTACTGCATTTGCCCGTTTTCCTTCTTGTAATTTTTAAAATGCAAATTATTAATATATATATATATATTTTTTTTTTACTTAACCCAGCGGTTGTCTTTTGTCTGGGGAGACCGATTTTGAACTTTGGTATTTTTTGGGGTGTTCAAGATGCGGTTCTGAAACTTGTGGTTGATTGACTTAAATGAGGATGGGTCGGTCGGCCATCGGTTTCAGAGCCGGATCTTGAATATTTTAAAGAATATTGAAGTTCAAGGTCGGTCGTTTTTGACCGAAGACAACAGCAGGGTTAAATACAAAGAAAATGTGCCATCCTAACTGCAGGCAGTTTAGAGATAATTTAATCTTCAACTTGCTTAACTGTTCACAATAACAGTAATTTTGACCTGGGGTGGCCAAAATCATATTTACATTTTAAGTTACCATTACTCCATGGCAATGTTCAAAATACAAGTTATGTGGTATTTTGATTCTCACAGTTGTGGTCTACCTATGATGTCAATTACAGGCCTCTTATATTTTTTTAAGTGGGAGAACTTGCACAATTGGTGGCTGCCTATATAATTCCCCCCCTCCCATACCAGGCTGATTGCAGGGGCTCTGACCACTGGGAGCCCAAGCAACCACAAGATTGGGGCTTTTGACCCTATCGTAAGGATAGGGGATAGCTTGTTTTTTTAAAATAACACATTAATTGCATATTTTTGACCATTTCTTATGTTGTATAGATTAGAAACATGCTATTAATATTTTTTAATTTACTACACGGTAACTATCTATATACAGATATGTTACTAACATGAATTGCATCAGATTCCTCTGCTGTCCTATTGACAACAGTTCCAGTAGCATTCTAAAGTCTCGCCATAGGGAAATTGTGTCAGAGATGTAGCTAGAAGTTTTAGAACCCTAATGCAGAAACTACAGTTATGAATGCTACACATGCACCCAGTAGATCGAGCTCCTCATCCTGATCCCCATTCCAATTGATGTACATCCTTAGTTCCACTGTTGTCACCTAATTGATGTGGACATCCTTAGTTCCACTGTTGTCACCTGATGTGGACATCCTTAGTTCCACTGGTATCACGTGATTGATGTGGACATCCTTAGTTCCACTGTTGTCACCTGATTGATGTGGACATCCTTAGTTCCACTGTTGTCACCTGATTGATGTGGACATCCTTAGTTCCACTGTTGTCACCTGATTGATGTGGACATCCTTAGTTCCACTGTTGTCACCTGATTGATGTGGACATCCTTAGTTCTACTGTTGTCACCTGATTGATGTGGACATCCTTACAACAACTTAATTTTGCATCCCGATGACCGTTCCTGTCATGGTTTCATTCAGGCAGAGAAGATTCAAATTTAGAACCTGGAAGGAATGACTTTTATATATATCTTCAATTTGCACTCAAAGTTGTTTTATATCCTATTGATAAATGATGTTCTGTATTACTGTATAGATACAGGAAACGGAATATTAACCTTCCACATTTGATGTAGCAGACTTCGGAGCCGCAAAAATGATCTAGAAATGGTGTGTTAAACCTCATTAAATAAAGGAAGAATATGATTAGCGGTCAAAAAAGATATTTTTGAATAATGTACCTATTTTCTACACCTTTCGTAGCAAAGCTCATCTTTTATTGCATTTTTTCTTTCTGCAGAAGGAAGGAACGTTAATGCCTGATGTGCGCGAAGCCAAGCAGCAGTCCCCTCTCAGTAAAAAGAAGCGGGACATTATAAACAATGGACTGTCTTTTAAACCTCAAAAGAACAATAAGCCACAAAAGAACAATAAATACAGTCACCACTATGGTTCAGATAGGGAAAATGATCGCAACCTCTGCCAACAGCAGTATGGAAAGAAAAGGTTTCAGAAGAAACAGAAGAAGGTAGGTTGTGATTTGTCTTTAAATACTCCACGGCTTTCATTTCCCAGGAAGCATGTGCCTTATTTGAGTTGTTTGTATCTGAACTACATGTTGCTAACACCACCTTATGACCTGGTTTATTCACCTGAGGCAACAAAGGGCCTTTCATGATTAGCTTAGTGCAGCTTTATTAGCCTCTTACTGAGACATGGCTGTCTATATAACATACTGTATCGTTATGTAGTTGCCCCCTGATATCCTTTTCTATTAAGTCTATCAATTTAGGAAGTCTATCTGACTGGCTGGTGAGGTCACTTGTTCCCTGCATGAATGACACTATTAACTTTAAGACACTTATGTAAGGCTCTGCTCGTCAAGGACTCATTTCCTAAATCGTGTCTTTGGCTTAAGGTGCCTAAGGGTTACTGGAGTGTGAAATACTCTAAATCTGCCATAGTTCTTTCACTGTTTGCTTTACGTTACACGCTTTATCGTATGTTGAAGTTAGCTGCTCAGATTTTGGCTGCAGGCTAATAGTACGGCATTTCTGTACACAATGTTTCTTCTTGAAGGTCTATATAACAATGGCAAACAGAGATCAGATAATTGATGTATCCAATAAAGGATGCATAGCTCGGCACAATACAAGAAGATGACAGTTTAAGGAAAAATGAAACAATTAAGAAATTTACTTGGTATAACCTGATCAGATACCTGGATAGATTTATTTATACATAAAATTGATAAAGACAAGGTGAAGGAGTGGGAGGATACCCCCCACACCCTTCCAAGCAAAGGAAATATTTATTAGTCGTTAACATTGGAAGCTCATATACGTCACTCCGTGAGAAGGATGGTGTCTGAGTAGCGATCCAATCTGTACAAAATGTATATGGAAACTCGCTACTCAGGAGTATGCAGAAGAAGAGATAAAAATTTATTGAAGCAATCCAAAAACCAAAAGAACGTTAACATTTCGGTCCTATGTTCAAGGCCTTCATCAGAATGTCACAGATTGGCTTAGATAAGAGGTGCACATGTAGGATGTGTTGTAATAGAGCGACCGCAGTTACATGTGTTATTGCGCATTCACACACGTGACTGCAGTCACTCTACTATAAGACATCCTACATGTGCACTTGTTCCGTTATGTTCTAATGAAGATGCGGAACATAGGACCAAAACGTTAATGTTCTTTTTTATATACATTTCATAATGATTAAGGAGGACAATCTACAGTTTCTAAACTGCATTAGTTTGAGAGTTAGTGATGATGCCAGTTATTCTTTCGCTCACCATGATCCATTCTTATTTTTTTAACAAGATCTAATAACACTGTTAGGAGTTTTATAGCTCCTATTTATGGCCAATTTGGCTGCCATAAAGCTGCCATTTACATTTGTTTTGGTTCTTTTAGGCATATCTAGGACTGGTGTATTTAATAAGGCTTGCTGATAATTTGTAATGAGATTGACTCCCAAGGGTCAAAATAAATATTCTGGTGTGTATAAATGAAGGAAGATAAATATTATTAAATGCTGTTCCTACCCTTTGAATAAAGCAAATTTATCCATGTTGGTGGCAAAAGCTTTTTTTTTTTTATAGAAAAATATATTTTGTCTTTAATATGATGGCATGTGTGTCAGCAAATTATAATGAAACATTAAGTTGTCACCTTGTAAAAGATGTTCCTTAGAATGTTAGCTATGTTAATTGAGGGGTTCGTACCACTAATTTTACTGCATGAGGGTAGACTAGGGAGGAAATAGATCTGTTGGTACCTTTGCAGCATGTGTGTTATATAACTTTAAAGCTCACACAGTATATAGAGTGGTGTGAAAAAGTATTTGCCTCATACTGATTTCCTATTGCTTTTCATGTTTGTCACACTTAAATGTTTCAGATCACCAAACAAATTGAAATATTAGACAAAGATAACACAAGTAGTCACAAATGCAGTTTTTAAATGAAAATCTTTATTATTAAGGGAAAAAGAAATCCAAACCTAGAGGGCCCTGTGTGAAAAAGTCCCCCTTAAACATAAATTATCTGTGGTTTATCACATCTTTGGGAAGCTGAGTTCAATTTCTCTAGCCACACCTAGGGATGATTACTGCCACACCTGTTCTCAATCAAGAAATCACTGAAATAGGACCTGCCTGACAAAGTGTGACTCACATGCACAGCTCTGCTACATAAACACATACTGCTACACACACCTCTACTGTAGCCTAGACATTGATTTTATTATATATTATCATGTTATGACGTTCTTTCCTGACGCATGACTTTAATTGCCATTCAACTACTCAATATATGTAGCTTTAGTGATGTGCAGGTCCTGGTAGTTTTCTCATCTGCCCTTTCTGATCAGACTGACCAGTGTCTGGATCGAGAGAGAGAACTGTGCCACTGCATAGTTCTCTCTGTAATCTGGAAGTCTGCTGCATAAGTGATCTGATCTCCTCATCAGAGGAAGCTGCCTCTGCACTATAAGACGCATAAACATTTTGCCACATTTTTACTAGCTGAAAAGTGCTTCTTATAATCCAGAAAATATGGTAATTAATAGATTCTGTGAATTCTGATGCTGTCATGTAATTTTAACAATGTGAAAATATAGATTTAGATATATAATTCAGCTATCTTAAGAGGTTTTCCTAGAGACTTAAGGTACCGTCACACTTAGCGACGCTGCAGCGATACCGACGACGATCCGGATCGCTACAGCGTCGCTGTTTGGTCGCTGGAGAGCTGTCACACAGACTGCGACCAACGATGCCGGTAACCAGGGTAAACATCGGGTAACTAAGCACAGGGCCGCGCTTAGTAACCCGATGTTTACCCTGGTTACCATCCTAAAAGTAAAAAAAAACAAACACTACATACTTACCTACAGCCGTCTGTCCTCCAGCGCTGTGCTCTGCACTCCTCCTGTACTGTCTGTGTGAGCACAGCGGCCGGAAAGCAGAGCGGTGACGTCACCGCTCTGCTTTCCGGCTGACCGACGCTCACAGCCAGTACAGGAGGAGTGCAGAGCACAGCGCTGGAGGACAGACGGCTGTAGGTAAGTATGTAGTGTTTGTTTTTTTTTACTTTTAGGATGGTAACCAGGGTAAACATCGGGTTACTAAGCGCGGCCCTGCGCTTAGTTACCCAATGTTTACCCTGGTTACCAGTGAAGACATCGCTGAATCGGTGTCACACACGCCGATTCAGCGATGTCTGCGGGGAGTCCAGCGACCAAATAAAGTTCTGGACTTTCTTCCCCGACCAGCGACAGCACAGCAGGGGCCTGATCGCTGCTGCCTGTCACACTGGACGATATCGCTAGCGAGGACGCTGCAACGTCACGGATCGCTAGCGATATCATCTAGTGTGACGGTACCTTTATAGCAGTGGATAAAAGAGTTAGATCCTGTTCTGTGGAATCGACTATTGTTATACAATACATTCACAGTGTGCACATACAGTACAGCTTCTATCTACCTATCTAGGCAAGCCAAAATGCAGGCAGCACTCAAGATAATTCAGATGCAAGAGTGGTTGGTTTGTTTTTGATAAAGGCTCAACAATGGAACCAATGGTGCTATATAAATAAATAATAATAATTAATGTTGCCACTATGCACATGGGCTAATAAACCATCAGTTTTTGGCATCAGAATTACCTTGACTGCTGCCTGCATTTTTTTAGCTTCCCTAAACAGATAGCTAGATAGTTAGAAGCTGTACTGTATGTGCCTACTGTGTATGCATTGCATAGCAATAGTTGGTTCAGTGGAACAGGATCTTAACTCTCTTATCAAGTTATAAGTCTCTAGGAAAACCTCTTAAGACATTAATATCAAAGTGTTTTGGGGTAGTTTAAGACCTTTGAAAATCTGCTCCATTATTAGACTTTAGAGATTACGGCTTGAAGCTTCTGATTTTACGTCTCCTGCCGCTAATGCAAGAACTGTTTTGTGAGCAAGTCAAGTTTGTTCTATGATTGAGCCAGAATCTGAAAAGTCATTTCCTAAGGCAGTGCTTTAATTGCGTAACTCAATATATAAAACTAAATTATATATTATTTAGATAAAACATGCTCCTTAGTCGTTTTATGCAAATCTTTCTGGCATTTGAACAGGTAGTATAATGTATTCACCAGCTTAACCCAGAGCTCTGACACCTCTTAGATCTGCGAGCTCTTATCAGTACGCTAATTAAAGCTTATACTTTACTAGCAGTATGAACGTTTTCCAACCCTTCATTTTCATTTCAGCTGTTAACAAATATATTTATTAAATGTCTGGAAATTGCAGAACAGCCAATAATTAAGGACTACATCGTGCACCCGCATTTGTAAGTTATTAAAAGAAATGCTTAAAAGTAAATGAGCTATACGTTCTAATTCACTGTTAAAGGCAATTAGTGAAATTAACTTTCACAGGGAAGTAAAAGGAGAAGGAAAGATGTTCTGTATTCAGAGGATTTGATCTTAAATTGTCTTGATTTGGAAGAACTTATTTTCATGAACTTTAGTTCATCACGGAGAAAATATTTAGTATTTTTATTGACCTATATGAATATAGACATTTGTAAATATTTATTGCATCTAATTCTATGTAAAATTATTCTTAAATTTAAAGTGGTGGCCAAGTTAAAAATAATGTTAACAGAAGCAAGGGATGAGTGAAAATAAATAATAAAATCATATATACACATGTGCTCCAGTCCATGTGTTCTGGTTCAACGCAGGCGGCTCCAGTGTGACAGCAACCGATGATCTCCCATTCTTGGTGACCTGACTACTGAGGTTTATGATTGGCCTTCATTCTAAGATGACTGAAACAACATGTCATCTTTTTCACCTCTGATAGATTCAATCACCTGACAACAGCAGCCAACCATGGTCCTCAGCTTTCAGGTGAACAAAGAGCAGAACATTATTCCTTACTGTACAGGTGGAGACCGGTGAGCTGGAGACTCATGGGGTGAGCATTGTAAATGAGTATTAGAGATGAGCAAAACATTTTAAGATCAAAAGAAGTGCAGCGAATCTTCCCCAAAAATGTAATTTTCAGCTAGAAATATATATATTTGTACCGTGTTAGCCAGTAGATAGAAAACTATTTAAATTTGAGAATCCTTATTGCTTGATACCTTTTATTGGCTAACTGAAAAGATGGTAACAAAGTACACACTTTTCTCAGGTCTCATTATTTATCAGGCATAGCATTTTGTGTTATGCTATGCCTAATGAAGCGATCTGAGTAATCTCGAAAGCTTGCAATTTGTTACCATCTTTTCAGTTAGCCATTAAAAGGTATCAACCTAAGAAAACTCTCAGATTTTAATTATTTTCAGCTAGTAAATTTGTGCAAATCTTATTGCTGGTAAGCCTGTGATTGCTCATAAAATACATATGAGGGAGAGGAGAAAAGACCACTCTGACCACGCAAGCTCATGTTCTACTGGACAGAGAGAGGACCCTGCTGACATTAAGAGGTTACACTCTACAGAAGAGAGAAAGAGAGAAAGGACCCCAGTGATCAAAAGTGCTTACACTCTACAGAAGAGAGAGAGGCCTCACTGGCCATAAGAGTTTACATGCTACAGAACTGAGAAATAGAGAAAGGACCCCAGTGTTCATAAGAGTTTACACTCTACAGAAGAACTGACTTGGCAAACATGTAGAAATTCCTGGGCAATCCTTTAAAACTAGATGGTAGCCCGATTCTAATGCATCGGGTATTCTAGAATATGTATGTAGTTTATTTATGAAGATTTTAGAATAATACATTGAATACACAGGATTCGGCCGGCCGCGACCAATTAGCAAAGCGTGGTTCAAATCCCGCGCCAATTCATGGCCGGACTGCGCCTGTTGCTGATTGCTCGCGGCGGCCACGTAGTATGTAGCACAGCCACGTATTATATAACAGCTCACGTAGTAAATAGCACAGCCACATAGTATATTGCACAGCCACGTAGTATATAGCACAGCGATGTAGTATATAGCACAGCCACAAAGTATATAGCACAGCCCACGGAGTATATAGCCCAGCCAGCGGAGTATATAGCACAGCCCCCGGAGTATATAGCACAGCCCACGGAGTATATTGCACAGCCCACGTAATATATTGCACAGCCCACGCAGTATATAGCAATGTGGGCACCATATCCCTGTTAAAAAAATGAATTAAAATAAAAAATAGTGATATACTCACCCTCTGTTGGCCCCCAGATCCAATCGAAGAGTTTTCCGATGCTCCTCGCGCGCTCCGGTCTCAGGAGTGCATTGCGGTCTCGCGAGATGATGACGTAGCAGTCTCGCGAGACCGCTACATCATCATTTTGCGAGACCGCAATCCATGGAGCGGTCACTGGGGCGTCGCAAGGAGCGGGAAAGGCCTGTTCCTGATCTGGGGGGCCGATGGACGGTGAGTATATAACTATTTTTTATTTTATTATTATTTTTAACATTAGATCTTTTTAGTATTGATGCTGCATAGGCAGCATGAATAGTAAAAAGTTGGTCACGCAGGGTTAATAGCAGCGTTAACCGAGTGCGTTACACCGTGGTCAACGCTGCCATTAACCCTGTGTGAGCGCTGACTGGAGGGGATTATGGAGCGGGCACTGACTGCAGGGAGGAAGGAGCGGCCATTTTGCCGCAGGACTGTGCCCGTCGCTGATTGGTCGTGGTTATTTTGCCACGACCAATCAGAGACTTGGATTTCCATGACAGACAGAGGCCACGACCAATGAATATCCGTGACAGACAGACAGAAAGACAGACAGACAGAAGTGACCCTTAGACAATTATATAGTAGATAAGGCACTTTTCCCCTGTCCGTACATATTTTTAGGACTGAATTTATCACCCTTTAACAGTTCACAGTAAATGCAGCAAATGTCTTCATATAGAATGTATGGGCTGTAGACCTATATCACTTATACTCATAATGATTTATTATGACCTTCTAATGTGCCTATAAAAAAGTTGGCTGTCAGTGATATTTTGAAAAGTTGTCCAGAAAAAAAATCAAGTTGGCAACCCTGCCTTATCCAGTGACTCTAGAGATGGAAAATGACTGTGCCATACAAACTATGATTCACTTGGGACCTTTGATCTGTGATGGTCCAGGTACTGAGCACCACTGTGCAAGGTATGATAATCCGAATGATATCATAACTGCAGGGTATTATGTGGAATCAAGCTCAGCAATCGTTATGTGGAAGCAAGCTCAACAATGCAAAGTTACAATAGCCTGCTCTCTGAGGGGTCAGTAATGGGGAAAATGGTGCCTGGCATTTTTTTTTGCAAACTGCTTACCAAATTTCAACATGTTCGAATTTCAGTGAAACCATGAATTTTAGCAAATTGACTTGACTTCAATCCTCCACAGATCGATCTGTTCATCTCCAGTAAATATACAGACTTATTTCCAATCCTTATCCCTTTTTTCTGAAAAATACATTTAAGGATGAACTATTTTTTAGAAAATTGTCTTGGAACTCGACATTACTCCTAATTATGCATTGTTACTTTATTTCCCGATGGGACTGTGGTTTGCATGCGCGTTACGCCAACGCTTGTCTCGTTGTGCGGTCTGGCATCTATATACCCTCTGCACATGACCGAGAGTCATGGTTTCCTTCCACACTCCCACGTGGAAAGCAACACTCCAATTTTTTTATCTTACCACTGGAGCGATGCCACTAATGTGTGTTTCCTGCCCCTAGTATTATGCTTACCAACCGCTGCCTTCATCTTTAATTGGCGCTGTTCTGGTTGGTCTTCTGAAAGTTGTGACCTGCCAGATCGCTCCAGTGTTTGCTGAGTGAGCTGTTGGTGACTTTTCAATGTAAGTCTATGAGAATCAGAATGGAGACTTTCGTAGACTTACATTGAGAGTTTGTGAGTTTGTGACGTTACCTCTGACTTCTGGCCAGTTACAAGACAGTGGATCGGAACCAGAGCGGAGCTGGGAAGAGCGGAAGATAGCGGCTGGTAAATATATTACTAAGGGGCAGGGAACCTACATTAGTTCCATAACTAATGAAATGAAAAAAAAAAAACAGTACTTTAAAGGTTAATTATGCCATTTTTCCACAGATGTTATTCTTCCCAGTTTTTTTTATAAATATAAAGTTTGTATAACATCATGTACTTACAATAATAGCCATCAGTAAATCTTTAGAGAAATATCAATATGTGTCAATATTCGCTGGATAAAACGATGACAAGGCTACTCATTGCTATAAATAATGAGCTTGAGATGTTGGCTAGTCTGTCTATTAATGCTGAAGTGTGGCTTGTAATGAATGATGTAATGTAACATGGACCATGGGCCGAGCTAAGGTCAACCTCTAGAGGCATGTTGACAGATGGGGCTGATTGTCTGTAGCTGTGTGATCCCAGGAGGAGCTGACAGCCCTGGTGACAAGGGATTTACAATGTGCTATTTACAGTTTGGATTTGCAGTTTTTCAGGGAAGCTGGAGTGCTTTTTAACAGCTGCTTTCATTTCACTTTTTCAGGAGCTGCTAATTGAAATAGAAGTTGTGGGTGGGCTCTGTTCAAAAGAATAGCTATGGATAGATACATGTGAAGCCGCCTGACAGCTGTACGCACTCAGCAGTCCGCGCCAGCATCAAATGCGTTACTGTAACCGTGTTACTGTCATTCGGTGGCGTAGCATAAAAAGAATGAATTGCTAATTGATTGCTAAGCTGTACATATTGTTTTCTTCTAGAATAGACAACCGTGGGTATTGTAAAATACATAATTGGCCACGACACTGCAGACTCACATCCCGTGTATTAGGAATAATGCACGGCTGATTATGTTAAGGACAGTATTCTGAAAGGTTCAGGTAATTGAAAGTTAATTTACCATTGAATAATGCAGTACTTATCCTGTTAGAAAAAAGAAAGTCTGTTTATTTTCTGCAAGTGGCATAATGTTTTAATCTTTCGTAGATCTTCTCTGAGGAAAATAAATCTGTTTAAACCCTGTATAATATTCCAGCTAACGGGAAAACATCTGCTCGAGTCTATAAAAGAGAATTCACAGCTCACTACATTCAGAAAATACTTCTCCTTTACTAGGACTACTGTACATTCTGTTCGCACGCCATTTCATCAGTATTTGGGCTCTCCAAGATTCCCCATAATCCAATATAAAATAAAAAATGTTCATAATTTTGTTTTTTTTTATGAAATATGTCAGGATATTTTATTTTAATAACTTGATTAGAAGCAAATTTATATGGACAATATTACCACGGCAGATCCCATGTCTGAACGCCATGCTCATTATTTATACATAGGCTAATGAACTTTAAAGAGAACCTGACAAGTCTCTCACACCCTGCAAACCACCAGCATGTGTACATTCATACATTTTCAGTATGCAAATAAGGTGGTTTCCCCAGAGGAGTTGTCCACAAACCGTGTGCATTTCACATTATCAGAGGCGAACTGCACATGTTCGGAAGCAAAGTAGTCTGACATCAGAAGAACAGAGCTTAGCTGGCGGCTGGTCTTTGTCTCCTCCACGGACTTCAGGCCTCTTCTTTGTTTCTGGACATGCCTGGTGCTCCTCTTAAGCAGAAAAGTGTACACTGTGCTTCAGAAGTGCACTGACATGTAAGAAAGAAAGTTGCACGTGCTTGCAAGAGATGGTGATGACTCCAACACTTGCAAATCATGCTATCATGGCCCCACAGAGGCATGATAACATGGTGAGTGAGACAACTTGTCTGGGGAAGCCAACACCCCATCGACTAGTCTGAAGATTATTTGATAAATAAAAACGAAATTTAAAAATAGTTTTTTGACACACGTAGTTATAATTATTTATATATAAATGTACCCGTGCTGGTGGTTTGAGGGTGGGCGGGGACCTGTCAGGTTCCCGATAACTAGCGAAGCAGGATAATTGGCCCATAAGTCACAAGGTTGCAATGAATAAAAATTTTGCATTGAGGGGTGCAATGGTAAAACTAACAGCCAAGAAAGTTGGTGTGTCTATAGCAGAACTTCTGAACCTCATTAAAGAGGACCCGTCACTGGATTTTTTTTTTCATTTAAATTCAATACCTCCACCAGCTGTTACTGCTCCACTGATTCAGAATTTTTTTTTTAATTTTTCTTCTTTGCCCTTCAGGTCCAAAATTATAGTCTTCAATAATAAAAAGGTTTCCTACAACTATCTCGGTGTATTTAACAGAAATCTTATGTTGGCATGATTGGCCTGCATCATAGGAAGAATAACAAATGCTAACATAGAAGTTCTCCGGTATACTGTACACCCAGTTGGTTGAAGAAAACATTTCCACCAGTGTCACCAAGTGGCATACCTTTGGAATTAAATGGGACAAAAGGAAAAGGAAAACTTTATGAAAATCGGTGAAGTAGCAGAAATTGGAGGAAGTACTCAGTCAGTTTAAATTAAAAAAAAATCCAGTGAAAGATCCTTTTAATTTCAGGGGGAACCCTGAAGAATTTACAATCCTAATACCATTCCTGCCTTGAAGAATTGTGTAATTGGAATGGGTAATCACATGGGTAGAGTTCGTAGGCAGGATGGATTACACTGGGGAACAATTTGAAAAAAAAATTCAGTTGAGTTAGGTTTTTGTGCTGATTTATACTAAAATTGGCATGCTGATTCCAAAAATGTAATCGTTTTTTTCTAGCACGTCAAGTTTTTCCTCCACAACTTACCTGCCAGAGAAGCACAATTGCACTGATATCTGTAATAAGATTTGTTATCTGATTACAATTCGACTCATATAGAGCTACGTGGCAACTTGTAAGAGTAGTCACAACTGAGACAGTGTGGTGAGAGGTGTGTGCAGCTCCCAATACGTCATAATTATCAATATCTTTACACAAAAAATTTATCATAGTAGGAATAAATAGGATTTGTGATAGCTTTTCTCTTTATATTGGGCTCTTAGTTGTAATTTATATATCTTTTATGATTTTTTTCTTTGTTAGTTTTCAAAGCTTGTAACTTTCCATCTCAGTGTTTTATTTACATATGTACATATTTCCTTTGTTTCAGATCATGTCTGCTCCTTCTTCCTCTCGTCATAAATGCCTATTTGTACTATTTAAAAAAATACACTTTTTAGGTACAGTAGTTTACGTATTTTTGAGATGACAAAAATCCTATAGTTCAAAAACTTGACGTGATAGAGAAAAACTGAGATCATTTCTGGATTCAGCATCCAAAAATTAGTTAAGAACAGTTGTCTGACCTAACTCCTAAAAAATTGTGTTCCGCAGTGATTCCCATCTCACCCATGGATAGCTTTACTACAAAAAGGAAGGACATAGTGTCTATGTACTTTATATAGATAGATAGATAGATAGATACTTAGCAGATCTATGTGTCTCCTTGCTAACAGACTACAATCAAAGCTTGTGTAGTCTGTCATTGCAAGTATAATCTCATTCATCTGTCATCTACTTCTTGCTAATTTACCAAATGTATATTTGAAAGAAGCATAAAACTAATAAAAAGAGTATCACTGTGGGATCAAACCACATGGGATTTCTTAGTATTCTGTTACTATGGTGATGAATAGACCTAAATAGCAGCTATTAGCACAAAATGGAAAGAGATATTTAATGAAATCGAGACTAGAAGGCTAGACGTAGCAGAGATGTATCCATTTTTATTTTAGATGCATTTGAGCAATTAAAAGGTTATTGGTAAAGGTGTAAGCCATGCCTATAATTTGTGGTAGATAAAATTGTCAGAAATAGAGGTAGTGTAAATCTGAAGTTGTTATAAAATTTCTATATTTATTAAATATTGTTCAATTTCACTGTAAAATTAATAAAAATAGTAACATTTCTATCACCTGGAAAATTAATTTACAAAATGGAAAATGCTGTGCTTTCAATAGCATTAATAACTGTAGTCAAAACAGCAGAAAGGAGCTTTTAGCTTCTGAGCAAATGATCTCAAATATGAGACAAAGGATTTCTAGTTTTCTTATTTTCAATAAAGGAAATAAAAGAAGTGATTAAATTTTGGAAATTTCCATAACTGCTAATATGTGAGTTTTCCAGTACAATGTAAACTGTATGAAATTACCTTACATTAAGCAAGCTTTTGCAATTAAACAAAGACTTTAATCGCTGCACAATGCTTTATTTAGCCTTTCTTGTATTTTATCTAAATTACAGAACAGCTTGCAATTAAGAAATCATTAAAACTAATAAATATCGTCTACAGTTACAGAGGCGTCTCAAACATTTATTAAAGTGTTCAATTCATGCTGTTCCTTCAAGTGTATCACCTTTGTGGATCCTCTCTCTTCAAATACATTTATGCTGTAGTCCTCACCTTCATAGAAATATGATCCCTAGCTCAGAGGCGTAGCTTGGGTTTTGGCTCGAGGAGAGGGGCACAAAAGATCTGAGTGAGCCCTTAACCAGGTAACCATGACTAAACTACAACTATGGTGGAGCCCTCTAATAGTGGATGAAGTAGAACTTCAGCAGATGACTGCGCTTTTACTCATAAAAATCTCTGTGTAAAGAAAACACTGATATTACTGCCATATAGAGACCATATAGTAGTAAATATCAGGGCTACAGAACATATAAGAGATTACAGTACAGTTACAGATAATGACTTACCGTTGACGTTCTTTCTGATGGAATTGTTCACTTTTCCTGTCTTTTCCATTTGGCCCAGACCAACATGAGAACTTCTCCAGCCAGGACTCGTCTGCAGAGAATACAACAAAGATATGTCTGACTCCTGTGATGCAGTGACCCCTGTTACAGCTAGGGGGTGCTGCAAATTCTCCTCAGTATATGCACGGAGGCGTATTGAGGCCATGGGAATACATGGCAGTTGCAGGCATAACTATGATGTGAGATAAAATCGGCATTATTGTAAATGGCCGGTATGTGTCGCAGAGGAGATCCTCTGCGCTGTAAGCTGATAATGTTGCTCTGGGACCAGAAGTTCCACAAGTGTTTGTTTAGTTATAAAGGGGGGGTACAGGGGTAGTTGGAGAGCTGGGCGGGACTGACTAACCACACACACCTCCTACTTATGGGGGTGGTTAAAGCTACATAATGTGACCATGGTTTGGGTCACATGGTCAGAGTGTATGGACTTGAATAGTCACTGTGAGGTCCTGAAGGCCTGTGTGTTGGAATGTCCTAGAGTGGACTGGATTCCTAGAAGCACATGGTGAGGCTATGGACTGAAGGCCTGTGTGTTGGAAGTGCCTGGGACTGGACTTCCTGAATAGCACATGGAGAGGCCATATGTGCAGAGTCGGTGATGGTACTGTGTTGTGGAAGCTACCAAACTTTCTGCAGGTCTGGACTGTCGTGAGTGCCCTGGCCCTGGACGGGGATCCCAGTAAGGCAGCTTTTCTCTGGGAACAAGGACTGACAGGAGCCAGTTTGTGGAGCAGAAGCTCCTGTAAGGTAACTCCAGATAAAGGGGGTTACGGTCAGAGAAGTATCTGCCTTTAGAATATACTGTCCGTGGTTATTATGTTCCATTGAACTGTTCATGGTGTGGTTTATGATGTCTAAATAAACCAGAATAGACAGTTTATTTGAGGAACCGTGCCTGGTTCTTTAATCCTGTTGCCAAGTGAGGGTCCCTCCAACACACTCAGGGAGTGCTATCTCACACTCCTCACATTTGAGGCACCATCCCCATCTATCCCAACATGCACAAACTCCTTATCCTGCTGATACCCCAATACTGAGCTGCTGATGCCATATGTGTCCCTATTACGGCACCTACTGTGTGGTACTGTGTGCCCTCTAGATGGTAAAAAAAACCCTCTAGAATACATTAATTCCCTATACAAGTGTTAGGGTTGGCAGACCGCACTAAATATAAATAAATATGAAGTTTGATTGCAACCCAGGGTCCACCGTGCAGAGATGTGAAACCACAGCTAAAGAAAAATGGCGGAAGCATGCAGCAAGCGATCTTGAAAGCACATGGGGTTAAATATCACCCTGTGTGAAACAGAAAGCAATTACCCAGCTCTGTTAGTTTCACAGAGGGGCAGAATCAGTATGGCGCAGCTAGTTGCCACGCTAGTGGAAAATGGTGCTATGTGAATTCCCTTTTACTTTACAGGGGAGCGGTACCCTCTCAGGGGCAAGGGAACAGATAGTGGACAAAGTCACAGCGGATGCACTCATATGAACTCCTCTCCGGAGGTGTCAGAATTCTAAGGGCTATACGCCCGCCCTGAGCACATGCACAAACTCCAAGTACAATGCACTAAATAATCCTCAATATTGTATTCTGCCCTCCTAATAGGCCTCCATATGGTATATTGCACTTCCCATAGGACTGAATGTAGTATAATGCACTCCCCATAGGCCTCCATATAGTATAATGCACTCCATAGTCCACCATATAAAAAAATGCACTTTTTATACAGTAGGCCTCAATATAGTACAATGCACTCCTCATAGGCCTCCATATAGTATAATTGATCCCATAGTCCTCCATATAGTATAGTGCACTCCTTATAGGCCTCCATATAGAATAATGCACTCTGCATAGGCCTCTATGCAGTATATGCACACCCCATAGCCAATCATATAGTATAATGTACTCCCCATAGGCCTCCATATAGTATAATGCACTTACCATATGTTAGGTCTCGAGTTCCCACTTCTGCACAGGGGGAATCTCGGGCCGTCTCCGCTGCGGTCTCCCATTCCTATCCAGCCGCAGTGGAGTCTGCTCAGCAAGGACGTCGGTCCCAGCGTCTTGCTCGGTCTCGCTCTGTACAGAGAGTTACTGCTGCTTCTTCAGCTGTTGCCATTAAAGTCAGTGCTGGTCAGCAACGAGCGGACTTCTCTGGGACTAAGTCCTTATTTGCACACACTGAGCATGCCCAGGGCAAGATCTCCCGTTGGAGATCTAGGGTCATGTGCTCAGGCTCTGCAGCGCATTCCATTGGTCCTCTTGGCAGGTCTTGGAAGGGCAAAGTTTCTGTGGCCACTTCCTGTCCTGCAACTATATAAACTGCGCATGACCGCACGGCCATGCGCTAGTGTACAATTATTATGTATGTGTGTAGATGGATGTATGTCGATGGATGAAAGCTCCTAAGTATCCCTCCCTAGAGTTGTTGACTGCTCGTGGATGATGGTAGCTCTCTAGCGCCCGACTATCCATCTGTATGTTACACACATCACAGCGTCCTATAGCTGTGCCTGCCAGTACGGCGCCGTGCGCTTGCCTTGCGCTTTCCATACCCAAGCCTGGGTGGTTAGTGGCGTCCGTCAGTGCGGCATCGCACGCACTCTTGTGCTCATTTGTTACTAATAAGGTTCATTACACACCCAGTTGCGGTGTTGTGCCAGCAAGGGTCTAATCGGACTTCAATCCCTTTCGGGGTTAAGTTCGCTGACTACTTGCTCGCGCTCTATGTGCGGTACCGCGGTCCTGTGACTTAACAGGATCGCTTTCTTCACGTTGGGTGAGGTTTAACCCACGTGTTTATACTTTTAGTACCGCCATATAGTCTGTCATTCACTAGCAGCGGGTTTCGCCTGCACGGTGGACCCCGGACTGCGAACGCATCTATATCATCTTACTTGGTGCGTTCCGCCAGTCCTAACATTACACTAGCGCCAGGGTCTGGCTAGTGATGACAGACAAAAAGCAATCCTTCCGGTATATCCAGCAGCTGGAGGGTAGGTTGGCGGCTCTCGAGAGCGCAACCTCAGCTGTGGATGTGACCGCAGTTGCTGTACAGGCTGCCAGCGTGGCTGCAGCAACTTTGTCCATTGCCACCCCTGTTCCGACATTTTCTCGCCTCCCGCTGCCAGAAAAATTTTCTGGTGATAGCAAATTTTGTAGGGGATTTGTGAATCAGTGCTCTATTCATCTTGACCTCCTGGCTGCACGCTTCCCCACAGAGCGGGCTAAGGTGGGATTTATTGTATCTCTATTGTCGGACAGGGCGTTGGAATGGGCTACGCCGCTGTGGGAGCGTGGCGATCATGTGGTGCAGAGTGCTCCGCTGTTTTTGAGCACTCTGAAACTGGTCTTTTTAGGACCTCAAGTCACCCATGATACTGCGCTCCAACTGCTGGCATTAACTCAGGGTGAGTCCTTGGTCAATCATTTTGCCGTCCAATTCCGCACTTTAGCATCTGAGCTGGAATGGTCGGATAAAGCTCTTATCCCCATATTTTGGAGGGGCTTGGCTGACCACGTAAAGGACGCTCTGGCCACTAGGGAGATTCCTACCACACTGGAGGAGTTAATAACAGTCTCCACTCGAATTGATCTCCATTTTAACGAGCGGAGGTTAGAGCAAGCCCAGTGTAGGCAGAGGTTTCGGCTGGCTCCTACTTTCGCCAAACCTCTGGAATCTCCGGTCCTGGTTCCTGAGTCACATGAGGCCAGATAAGGGTCACAAGCGGGATCTAAGTCCCGGACCGCTTGTGCACTCAGGGTCTGTCATGTTTGCCAGCAGTCAGGACATCTAGCCACCAGATGTCCTCAGTGGTCGAGGAAACGTCAGCGTCTAGTGGTCGTAGGTGGAGGTACACTAGACACGGCGACGTTTGCCTCTAAATTGTCCTTTAAGGGGACAATTACTATAGGCTCATTCTCCCACTCAGTAGAGCTCTGCGTGGATTCTGGGGCGGAGGGCAATTTTATGTCTTCTGCCTTCGCCCAACGTCACGCAATACCCCTGGTTATGCTAGCTCAACCTGTAATGGTACGAGTGGTGAATGGGTCGACACTGCCCTCACAGATAACACACCAGACCATCCCTTTTACTCTGTCCATGTCGCCATCTCATCAGGAGATTATTTCTCTGCTCGTCATTCCAGAGGGAATTGATGAGATCCTGTTGGGAATACCTTGGCTACGGTACCACTCTCCTCATATCGAGTGGTCCTCTGGCAGAATTCTGGGATGGGGTGAATCTTGTGGGGGTAGGTGTCAGAGGGAGTGCGTTCAGGTTGCTACAACAGAGGTACCCGCAGATCTATCCTCTCTCCCCAAGCAGTATTGGTCTTATGCAGACGTGTTCTCCAAAAAGGCGGCGGAGACCCTTCCGCCCCATCGCCCCTATGACTGTCCTATTGACCTCTTGCCTGGTGCTGAGCCTCCCCGGGGTAGAGTCTATCCGCTATCTCTCCCGGAGACGGAGGCAATGTCACAGTACATCCAGGAAAATCTGGCAAGAGGGTTCATCAGGAAGTCAGTGTCACCTGCGGGGGCAGGGTTCTTCTTTGTGCAGAAGAAGAATGGGGAATTGCGTCCATGCATAGACTACAGGGGTCTTAACGCCATCACCGTTAAGAATAAGTACCCTTTGCCTCTGATATCCGAGCTATTCGATAGGCTTCGGGGAGCAAGGGTATTTACTAAATTAGATCTGCGGGGTGCTTACAACCTGATTCGCATCCGTGAGGGGGACGAATGGAAGACGGCGTTTAACACCAGGGATGGGCACTATGAATATCTGGTGATGCCCTTCGGGCTCTGTAATGCCCCAGCCGTTTTCCAAGACTTTGTGAACGATATCTTCCGGGATATGCTTTCCACCTCGGTCGTAGTCTATCTGGATGATATTCTCATCTACTCTCCAGATATTGACTCCCACCGGAGAGATGTTAGCAAAGTCTTCGACCTCCTACGGGCAAACTCTCTCTATGCCAAGTTGGAAAAGTGTATGTTTGAGCAGGAGTCCTTACCTTTCCTAGGCTACATCATCTCAGCCCAGGGATTGGCTATGGATCCTGCCAAACTACAGGCTGTGATGGACTGGCAGGAACCCCATTCTCTTAAAGCGGTGCAGCGCTTTATGGGATTCATCAATTATTATCGACAGTTCATCCCGCACTTCTCAACTTTGGTAGCTCCCTTGGTTGCCCTCACCAAAAAGGGGGCGAATCCCAAATTGTGGTCTGAGGAGGTCTCCAAGGCCTTTATCTCTATAAAGTCACACTTCGCTAGCGCTCCCATTCTACATCGCCCCGATGTTGATAAGCCATTTATCATGGAGGTGGATGCCTCTTCTGTTGGTGCTGGAGCAGTCCTCTTCCAAAAGGATGCTCAAGGTCGGAAGCATCCATGCTTCTTTTTCTCCAAGACCTTCGCACCAGCAGAGAGGAATTATTCCATCGGGGACAGGGAGTTGCTAGCCATGAAGTTGGCTTTCTCGGAGTGGAGACATCTCTTGGAGGGAGCACGTTTTCCCTTCCAAGTCTTCATGGTCTGTGTAAAAATTTGGTATACCTGCAGACAGCTCAGCGGTTGAATTCTCACCAGGCCAGATAGTCCTTGTTCTTCTCCCGGTTTCATTTCACCCTCCATTTCCTTTCTGGGGAGAAGAACATTCGGGCCGACGCTCTCTCTCGCTCCGTTGTGTCATCTGCGGAGGAGGAGCCTCGGCTTATTGTCCCCACCGAGAGCTTGAGAACTGTGGCTCCAGTTTCGCTGGAGTCTGTGCCCCCGGGCAAGACTTTTGTTCCATCCAGTTTGCGACCGGAGGTTCTTTCTTGGGCGCACTCGTCCAGGGTGGGTGGACATTTTGGTACAAAAAGGACATCTGAGCTACTGGTGAGGACATACTGGTGGCCGCATATGGCCCGTGATGTCGCGGAGTATGTTCGGGCGTGTGTCTCTTGCGCCAGGAACAAGACTCCTCGGCAACGGCCAGCTGGTTTGCTGTATCCTCTGCCCGTGGCGGACAGGCCCTGGGAGATGGTCGGGATGGACTTTGTGGTGGGCTTGCCCAAGTCTCGTAACTGCACCATTATCTGGGTGATCACCGACCATTTTTCGAAAATGGTGCATTTGGTGCCTCTTCCACGGCTACCATCTGCACGGGCGTTGGCTGTCTTGTTTATCAAGCATATCTTTCGCCTACACGGTATGCCAGACAAAATTGTTAGTGACCGGGGTCCCCAGTTTGCGTCTCGATTCTGGAGAGAGCTTTGTCGTCTACTCAGTATTGAGTTAAATCTCTCTTCGGCATATCATCCAGAGATGAATGGGTTGGTTGAAAGGGCCAACCAGACCTTGGTCACATATCTGCGACATTTTGTTTCTGCCAGGCAGGATGACTGGGCATCCTTGTTACCGTGGGCAGAGTTTGCACTTAACAATGCCGTAGCCGACTCCACCGGTCAGACTCCATTCCTCTTAAATTACGGCCAGCATCCGCGTGTTCCTGTGCCCATGCCTGTGTCTTCCGCTGACTCCAGGGTGGCAGACTGGGCTGTGGAGGCACGGGACATTTGGGATCGCACGCAGGATGCCATTCGGGCCTCCAAGGAGAGAATGAGGTCCTCCGCCGATGTTCATCGGCGCCCCGCTCCGACCTTTGCCCCCGGCGACTTGGTGTGGCTCTCCGCCCGCAACATCAGGCTGCGAGTTGAGTCCACTAAGTTTGCTCCTCGCTACTTGGGTCCCTTCAAGGTTCTCGAACAGGTTAATCTCGTAGTCTACCGTCTGGCTCTTCCTCCACGCTTGGGTATCACCGACACCTTTCACGTATCCCTCTTGAAACCCGTATACATGACCCGGTTTTCCGAGTCATCTGCCGGGACATCGGGTTCGTCTACGGATGATTATGAGGTGAACGCTATTTTGGGGTGCAAGGTGGTACGCGGCAAAAAGTTCTATTTGGTGGATTGGAAGGGTTATGGCCCAGAGGACAGGTCATGGGAACCTGCTGAAAACATTCGGGCCCCACAGCTCATTGCTGCCCTCGAGCGTAGCGAGGCCCAAGGAGGGGGGGGGCCCTAGGAGGGGGGGTAATGTTAGGTCTCGAGTTCCCACTTCTGCACAGGGGGAATCTCGGGCCGTCTCCGCTGCGGTCTCCCATTCCTATCCAGCCGCAGTGGAGTCTGCTCAGCAAGGACGTCGGTCCCAGCGTCTTGCTCGGTCTCGCTCTGTACAGATAGTTACTGCTGCTTCTTCAGCTCCTGCCATTAAAGTCAGTGCTGGTCAGCAACGAGCGGACTTCTCTGGGACTAAGTCCTTATTTGCACACACTGAGCATGCCCAGGGCAAGATCTCCCGTTGGAGATCGAGGGTCATGTGCTCAGGCTCTGCAGCGCATTCCATTGGTCCTCTTGGCAGGTCTTGGAAGGGCAAAGTTTCTGTGGCCACTTCCTGTCCTGCAACTATATAAACTGCGCATGACCGCACGGCCATGCGCTAGTGTACAATTATTATGTGTGTGTGTAGATGGATGTATGTCGATGGATGAAAGCTCCTAAGTATCCCTCCCTAGAGTTGTTGACTGCTCGTGGATGATGGTAGCTCTCTAGCGCCCGACTATCCATCTGTATGTTACACACGTCACAGCGTCCTATAGCTGTGCCTGCCAGTACGGCGCCGTGCGCTTGCCTTGCGCTTTCCATACCCAAGCCTGGGTGGTTAGTGGCGTCCGTCAGTGCGGCATCGCACGCACTCTTGTGCTCATTTGTTACTAATAAGGTTCATTACACACCCAGTTGCGGTGTTGTGCCAGCAAGGGTCTAATCGGACTTCAATCCCTTTCGGGGTTAAGTTCGCTGACTACTTGCTCGCGCTCTATGTGCGGTACCGCGGTCCTGTGACTTAACAGGATCGCTTTCTTCACGTTGGGTGAGGTTTAACCCACGTGTTTATACTTTTAGTACCGCCATATAGTCTGTCATTCACTAGCAGCGGGTTTCGCCTGCACGGTGGACCCCGGACTGCGAACGCATCTATATCATCTTACTTGGTGCGTTCCGCCAGTCCTAACACCATATGCCTCTATATAATATCAGGCACTCCTCATAGACCATATAATTTAATGCACTCACCATAGGCCTTTATATAGTATCATGCACTCCCCATAGGTCTGCATACAGTATAATGCACTCCCCATTAAAAAATACAATACTCACCTCTCCTCCTCATTTCCCCACTGCTCCAAGCGCCCGCTCATGTCAGCACAGCAAGCGACATGTAGTGACATCACCACGCCCACTTTCAGTGTCTGCGTTATTGATGTCAGAAGCAGAGGGAGAATGATCGGTAGTGCAGCTAACACGGGGAAGGGGGGGCAGAGGTTGCAGTCGTGCTCCGAGGGGCCCATTTCACATGTTGATACAGTTACAGTGACGTAGCTCTGAGTGGACCCCTCAAAGCTCGACTGCACCCTCTGCCCCCCTCCCCCGCGGTAGCTACACTACCGACTAGGCTGCTTTTGAAAGATTATGCCAGAAAAACATGACTTTTGGCATGTGCAGACCAGTGAAGCTATTAACCCAGTAATGATCCTTTTATAAAAGTCTGGATGATATGCATTACACTTTCTTCTCTTACGTTCTTTTCCTTTCATACTTAAATGTTGTGAATTCTGTGGCAGAGTTCACTCCTGTGGTCACAAGTGGTACTTCGGCTGATTCTCTCTGGGAGCTTCCGTTTGTGGAGGAAAGTGGTACTGCAGCTTCTGAGTTTCCTCCCTCAGGTGATCTGGTGAGGTCGTTAGCTGCTTCTCTACTTAACTCCACCTGATGCTTTGATCCATGCTTCCTGTCATTGTTCCAGTGTTGGACTTGTGTTTCTCTGGATCATTCCTGTGGCCTGCTGCTCTGCATAGCTAAGTGCTTCTCTGCTATTTGTTGCTATTTTTTCTGTCCAGCTTGTCTATTTGTTTTGCTGGAAGCTCTGGGACGCAAAGGGTGTACCTCCGTGCCGTTAGTTCGGTACGGAGGGTCTTTTTGCCCCCTTTGCGTGGTTTTCTTTAGGGTTTTGTGTAGACCGCAAAGTTATCTTTCCTATCCTCGTTCTGTCTAGAATATCGGGCCTCACTTTGCTGAATCTATTTCATCCCTACGTTTGTCTTTTCATCTTACTCACAGTCATTATATGTGGGGGGCTGCCTTTTCCTTTGGGGTATTTCTCTGAGGCAAGGTAGGCTTATTTTTCTATCTTCAGGCTAGTTAGTTTCTCAGGCTGTGCCGAGTTGCATAGGGAGTGTTAGGCGCAATCCACAGCTGCCTCTAGTTGTGTTTGGAGAGGATCAGGAATTGCGGTCTACAGAGTTTCCACGTCTCAGAGCTCGTTCTATTATTTTGGGTTATTGTCAGATCACTGTATGTGCTCTGATCGCTATGTACATTGTGTTACTGAATTGCCTTTCATAACAGTACAGGAAGCCAAAAGTACTAATGATTCTCAATAGAGGGAAAAAAGAAGTTCTGAGACCATTTTTTTTCCTTTGCACTGTGATTTGTCTTTTTTTTCCCCTAGACATTTGGGTGGTTCAGGACACAGGTGTTACAATGGACATTAAAGGTCTGTCTTCATGTGTAGATCAGCTCACGGCAAGAGTTCAAGATATTCAAAATTTTGTGGTTCAGAATTCTTTGTTAGAACCGAGAATTCCTATTCCAGATTTGTTTTTTGGAGATAGAACTAAATTTCTGAGTTTCAAGAATAATTGTAAACTGTTTCTGGCTTTGAAACCTCGCTCCTCTGGTGACTCAGCGCAACAGGTTAGGATCATCATTTCTTTTTTGCGTGGCGACCCTCAGGACTGGGCATTTTCTCTTGCGTCAGGAGATGCTGCATTGAGTGATATCGATGCATTTTTCCTGGCGCTTGGATTGCTGTACGATGAGCCTAATTCAGTAGATCAGACAGAAAAAAATTTGCTGGCTCTTTGTCAGGCTCAGGATGAGATAGAGCTATATTGCCAGAAATTTAGAAAATGGTCCGTGCTCACTCAATGGAATGAATCTGCGCTTGCAGCCATTTTCAGAAAGGGTCTCTCTGAAGCCATTAAGGATGTCATGGTGGGATTTCCTATGCCCGCTGGTTTGAATGAGTCTATGTCTTTGGCCATTCAGATCGGTCGACGCTTGCGTGAGCGTAAATCTGTGTACCATTTGGCGGTATTACCTGAGATTAAACCTGAGCCTATGCAGTGCGATAGGACTATGACCAGAGTTGAACGGCAAGAACACAGACGTCTGAATGGGCTGTGTTTCTACTGTGGGGATTCCACTCATGCTATCTCTGATTGTCCTAAGCGCACTAAGCGGTTCGCTAGGTCTGCCGCCATTGGTACTGTACAGTCAAAATTTCTTCTGTCCGTTACCTTGTCATATGCTCCTTGTCGTCGTATTCTGTCATGGCGTTTGTGGATTCAGGCGCTGCCCTGAATTTGATGGACTTGGATTATGCTAAACGTTGTGGATTTTTATTGGAGCCCTTGCAGTGTCCTATTCCATTGAGAGGAATTGATGCTACACCTTTGGCCAAGAATAAGCCTCAATACTGGACCCAGCTGACCATGTGCATGGCTCCTGCACATCAGGAGGTTATTCGCTTTCTGGTCTTGCATAATCTGCATGATGTGGTCGTGTTGGGGTTGCCATGGCTACAAGCCCATAATCCAGTATTGGATTGGAATTCCATGTTGGCGTCCAGCTGGGGTTGTCAGGGGGTTCATGGTGATGTTCCATTTCTGTCAATTTCGTCATCCACCCCTTCTGAGGTTCCAGAGTTCTTGTCTGATTACCGGGATGTATTTGATGAGCCTAAGTCCGATGCCCTGCCTCCGCATAGGGATTGTGATTGTGCTATCAATTTGATTCCTGGTAGTAAATTCCCAAAAGGTCGACTGTTTAATTTATCCGTGCCTGAGCACACCGCTATGCGCAGTTATGTGAAGGAATCCTTGGAGAAGGGGCATATTCGCCCGTCATCGTCGCCATTAGGAGCAGGGTTCTTTTTTGTAGCCAAAAAGGATGGTTCGCTGAGACCGTGTATAGATTACCGCCTTCTTAATAAGATCACTGTTAAATTTCAGTACCCCTTGCCATTGTTATCTGATTTGTTTGCTCGGATTAAGGGGGCTAGTTGGTTCACTAAGATAGATCTTCGTGGTGCGTATAATCTGGTGAGAATCAGGCAAGGCGTTGAATGGAAAACTGCATTTAATACGCCCGAGGGTCATTTTGAGTATCTAGTGATGCCGTTCGGACTTGCCAATGCTCCATCAGTGTTTCAATCCTTTATGCATGACATCTTCCGTGAGTACCTGGATAAATTCCTGATTGTGTACTTGGATGACATTTTGATCTTCTCGGATGATTGGGAGTCTCATGTGAAGCAGGTCAGAACGGTTTTTCAGGTCCTGCGTGCTAATTCTTTGTTTGTGAAGGGATCAAAGTGTCTCTTTGGTGTGCAGAAGGTTTCATTTTTGGGGTTCATGTTTTCCCCTTCTACTATCGAGATGGATCCGGTTAAGGTCCAAGCCATCCATGATTGGACTCAGCCGACATCTCTGAAAAGTCTGCAAAAGTTCCTGGGCTTTGCTAATTTTTATCGTCGCTTCATCTGCAATTTTTCTAGTGTTGCCAAACCATTGACGGATTTGACCAAGAAGGGTGCTGATTTGGTCAATTGGTCTTCTGCTGCTGTGGAAGCTTTTCAAGAGTTGAAGCGTCGTTTTTCTTCTGCCCCTGTGTTGTGTCAACCAGATGTTTCTCTTCCGTTCCAGGTCGAGGTTGATGCTTCTGAGATTGGAGCAGGGGCTGTTTTGTCACAGAGAGGTTCTGGTTGCTCAGTGATGAAACCATGCGCTTTCTTTTCCAGGAAGTTTTCGCCTGCTGAGCGAAATTATGATGTGGGCAACCGAGAGTTGCTGGCCATGAAGTGGGCATTCGAGGAGTGGCGTCATTGGGTTGAAGGAGCTAAGCATCGCGTGATGGTATTGACTGATCATAAGAACTTGACTTATCTCGAGTCTGCCAAGCGCTTGAATCCTAGACAAGCTCGTTGGTCGTTGTTTTTTGCCCGTTTTGATTTTGTGATTTCGTACCTTCCGGGCTCTAAAAATGTGAAGGCGGATGCTCTGTCTAGGAGTTTTGTGCCCGACTCTCCGGGTTTATCTGAGCCGGCGGGTATCCTCAAGGAAGGAGTAATTGTGTCTGCCATCTCCCCTGATTTGCGGCGGGTGCTGCAAATATTTCAGGCTAATAAACCTGATCGTTGCCCAGCGGAGAAACTTTTTGTCCCTGATAGGTGGACGAATAGAGTTATCTCTGAACTTCATTGTTCGGTGTTGGCTGGTCATCCTGGAATCTTTGGTACCAGAGAGTTAGTGGCTAGATCCTTTTGGTGGCCCTCTCTGTCGCGGGATGTGCGTACTTTTGTGCAGTCCTGTGGGATTTGTGCTCGGGCTAAGCCCTGCTGTTCTCGTGCCAGTGGGTTGCTTTTGCCCTTGCCGGTCCCGAAGAGGCCTTGGACACATATCTCTATGGATTTTATTTCAGATCTTCCCGTCTCTCAAAAGATGTCAGTCATTTGGGTGGTCTGTGATCGCTTCTCTAAGATGGTCCATTTGGTACCCTTGTCTAAATTGCCTTCCTCCTCTGATTTGGTGCCTTTGTTCTTCCAGCATGTGGTTCGTTTGCATGGCATTCCAGAGAATATTGTTTCTGACAGAGGTTCCCAGTTTGTTTCGAGGTTTTGGCGAGCCTTTTGTGGTAGGATGGGCATTGACTTGTCTTTTTCCTCGGCTTTCCATCCTCAGACTAATGGCCAGACCGAACGAACCAATCAGACCTTGGAAACATATCTGAGATGCTTTGTTTCTGCTGATCAGGATGACTGGGTGTCCTTTTTGCCTTTGGCTGAGTTCGCCCTTCATAATCGGGCCAGCTCGGCTACCTTGGTTTCGCCGTTTTTCTGCAATTCTGGGTTCCATCCTCGTTTCTCTTCAGGACAGGTTGAGTCTTCGGACTGTCCTGGTGTGGATACTGTGGTGGACAGGTTGCAGCAGATTTGGACTCACGTAGTGGACAATTTGACCTTGTCCCAGGAGAAGGCTCAACTTTTCGCTAATCGCAGACGCCGTGTGGGTCCCCGACTTCGTGTTGGGGATCTGGTTTGGTTATCTTCTCGTCATATTCCTATGAAGGTTTCCTCTCCTAAGTTTAAACCTCGTTTTATTGGTCCATATAGGATTTCTGAGGTTCTTAATCCTGTGTCTTTTCGTCTGACCCTTCCAGATTCTTTTTCCATACATAACGTATTCCATAGGTCATTGTTGCGGAGATACGTGGCACCTATGGTTCCATCTGTTGATCCTCCTGCCCCGGTTTTGGTGGAGGGGGAATTGGAGTATATTGTGGAGAAGATTTTGGATTCTCGTGTTTCTAGACGGAAACTCCAGTATCTGGTTAAATGGAAGGGTTATGCTCAGGAAGATAATTCCTGGGTTTTTGCCTCTGATGTCCATGCTCCCGATCTTGTTCGTGCCGTTCATGTGGCTCATCCTGGTCGGCCTGGGGGCTCTGGTGAGGGTTCGGTGACCCCTCCTCAAGGGGGGGGTACTGTTGTGAATTCTGTGGCAGAGTTCACTCCTGTGGTCACAAGTGGTACTTCGGCTGATTCTCTCTGGGAGCTTCCGTTTGTGGAGGAAAGTGGTACTACTGCTTCTGAGTTTCCTCCCTCAGGTGATCTGGTGAGGTCGTTAGCTGCTTCTCTACTTAACTCCACCTGATGCTTTGATCCATGCTTCCTGTCAATGTTCCAGTGTTGGACTTGTGTTTCTCTGGATCATTCCTGTGGCCTGCTGCTCTGCATAGCTAAGTGCTTCTCTGCTATTTGTTGCTATTTTTTCTGTCCAGCTTGTCTATTTGTTTTGCTGGAAGCTCTGGGACGCAAAGGGTGTACCTCCATGCCGTTAGTTCGGTACGGAGGGTCTTTTTGCCCCCTTTGCGTGGTTTTCTTTAGGGTTTTGTGTAGACCGCAAAGTTATCTTTCCTATCCCCGTTCTGTCTAGAATATCGGGCCTCACTTTGCTGAATCTATTTCATCCCTACGTTTGTCTTTTCATCTTACTCACAGTCATTATATGTGGGGGGCTGCCTTTTCCTTTGGGGTATTTCTCTGAGGCAAGGTAGGCTTATTTTTCTATCTTCAGGCTAGTTAGTTTCTCAGGCTGTGCCGAGTTGCATAGGGAGCGTTAGGCGCAATCCACAGCTGCCTCTAGTTGTGTTTGGAGAGGATCAGGAATTGCGGTCTACAGAGTTTCCACGTCTCAGAGCTCGTTCTATTATTTTGGGTTATTGTCAGATCACTGTATGTGCTCTGATCGCTATGTACATTGTGTTACTGAATTGCCTTTCATAACACTTAAAATATAGATTGCTTGTGTCAATATTAATTCTGCGATGATCACAAGACTTTATTAAAGATGAATTTTCCCATAAAAACAACCAGATAATTCACTGTTTTGGGTAATATACTGTAACTACAGTATATCAGAATTTCCAAATGTATATACACGGTGTGTTCTTTACAGTTAGAGCATTGAGATTGCATAACTCCTCATCATTGGAGCTGTGATAGAAATTTCAATGAAAGAGAGTAAGAGGAGCCTGTTTGTAGGAAATTTTATTAATGGTGCTATCACACTGCACTTTGTCCCACATTCAGTTGTCCCAACAGGGCTTACACGCATGTGACTATGGGGCTTTTGACTATAATGGTTCCTATAGAGTCAACGTATGCTCTGACGTGCATCATTTTCGGACACATATGTCTCCTGGAGGCAGATACTCAGATGTGGTCTACTGTGTCTGAGTTTCTACCTCCAATAGGCATGTACACCTGAAACTTGAGCGCACGTTGACTCTGTGGCACCATTATTATCAATGGCCCCATCAGAGCGTATGTCCGACGTCTATTTTGCGATGCAAGGGCGGGACCACTGAGTGTGGGGATGAAAGCAGTGTGGAAGGGGCCTAAAAGGTGCAGAAAATTGTCCTCTGTTTAATAACATTAGTGTGTTCCTGCCTTTTGTGACCCACTATCCATTTAATCTATAAACTAGGAAGTGAGTTAATCCTTGTAGTCCATTTAACTGTGTATGATGGAAGGTGCATCCATGAACCATGGATAAACGGATAGCTCATCTATCGGCAACAGGATGGCATTCTTTGAGGCATCCATCACCATCACATATATTCTTCTTTATGTTTGAGTAGCATGTTGTGTGTAAATCTCGGAAATGTCGAGATTAATATATGACACTTTTGTCACATGCAATGAGCTGCTAATGACAGGAGGGGGCGGAGCCAGACCAAGGATCACACACCAGCTTTAAGAAACAAATTAGCACAGAATCTTGAACCTTTTGCTAAAAAGTAAAATATTATTTGTAAGACTGGTTTCACACTTTTGTTGGGCAGAGCTGCAGAGGGCTGCGTAGTTCCTCTGTTAAGCCCTGTCCACTGCCGCACCTCTTACATTCAGCTCCGCCGACATTGGCATGCATCCTGCGTACCTATCTTTCACATTGGGTACAGAGGCCATGCAAATGTATGCGGATGTCTCCACATGCGTCGTTTTGACGCTGCACCAAACACAATATCTAGCATTTTGTTGATCAAGGAGTAGAGAAGAATGTGACAAAATAATAAAAGAACCAATGTTTCAGTGCCACCACTTTGGTACTTCCTGACGAATGACTATATATCTATAACATCCCGCCTACTACTCATTACATCTGCAGCCAATCACTGACTCCTGTGGTCTCATCTAATTTATCGCTCAGGCAAGTGTTGGCTGCAGCAGTCACGTAGTATACAGCATGAGATCACTGCAGTAAAGGGCACAATGACTACCAGGCAGCACTGGATCAGCAGGACTGAAATGCTAGAAGATGTAATAGGCTAGTATTGCCTCTATTAATATTTTATAACATTTTACCTTTCCTTACCAACAGTTTTTAACAACTCTAAAACCCACACTAAGGCTGCCGTCACTCTAACAGTATTTGGTCAGTATTTTACATCAGTATTTGTAAGCCAAAACCAGGAGTGGAACAAATAGAGGAAAAGTATAATAGAAACATATGCACCACTTCTGTATTTATCACCCACTCCTGGTTTTGGCTTACAAATACTGATGTAAAATACTGACCAAATACTGCTAGTGTGATGGCAGCCTAAGGATGAACCTTTATATTCAGAATTTGACATTTTTGATAACTCATTTACTTATATAATTATGTTATATATCATTATTACTGTATTTTATTATTGACAATTATGGAAAAAGTGCATAATAAATCTTACAGTTCACAGTAATGATATTCTATACAAACACCTGCTTTTTTGAAACATGGTTCCTATAGAAACAGTTAAATTATGCATATCATCTTATAATATAATTGCCTGTCATTTTAATGACCAGGCTTAACAACATTTCAAAATATTGAATTAGAAACCCTGGTATTATACAGCTTGATGTAATGTGGAGTTACTGTGGCCAGGTTATAATTACCAAAGATTGCTTATGGACTTTTGTTCAGCTGTAATTAAATTTCCAAATAACCAGCGGCCTTATCAGATCTGAAATTTATGTGATGAAAGAGGGTCAAGAGCAAAAGATTTTCCAAGCTTCGACAGAGAAACAAATACTTTTAGCTAAACGGTGTGAAATTGTAATGCCTTAAAAACATTTCTCCTGTGAAATTAATTCTACTCAGTGCTAAACCATCTGGCAGTGTTACCGTTTCATGTATTGCTGTGCGAAAAGCATTTTTCTCCTGTGACTCTCTGCTATAGTAATCACTGGTCTAATTGATTATTGTTTCTGCAGCACATTTAGATTGGTCGGTCTTGCTGTGGATGTTGTTTAGCACTAAGGAGTCAAATGATGACTCATTTTTAAAAATTGCTATTAGAAGCTTCACGTTGATCCACTAGGCATTGATGCTCCATAATCACAGAATGTAAAAACTACCATTTTCGTTATATATCTATATCAAACTGCTGATGATGGACTTAATTATGTAAAAGTAATTATGGAGTGATTAGAGAATACATTTTAATGTAATAAAGGGGTTGTCCAGGTTTGGCACAAAAGTCTACAGTCACTCTATGTGACTGCAGACTTGTGAATCCTCACAGTGCGCACATAATGCACTGTCAAGATTCTGTATTGCCGGTCGCAAGACCAGGCAGTCATGTAATCATGTATGTGATTTGCATACTTTCAAACATTCCAACTAGACATGTCCGACCTCGCTCTATTCGCTGCGAGACTGTAGACGTCTAGTTGGAATGTGTTCGGGAGTATGCATATCGCATACTTGTGTTCACATAACCTCCCACTTCCATGATCGGCAAAGGAGAATCCTGACAGCATGTGCTCTGAAGATTATTCATTATAATTATTTACCACCTATTAACAAGGGTTTTTATTGCCAAAGAAAATAATAATATTATGACTAGTGCAATATCATGCTCTCAAAACTCCATATACTATGCAGATAAATGGTATATTAAGTGCCCAGACAGTTTCACAAACTTTCACAAACAAATAAATGTGCGTTACTATATAAACATACTGAATTATCATCATTTAGTGGGAAAAATGTGTGCAGTGCTCCATGCTTAGATTACCATGTAGATCACAGATAAGTAATTCCTGGCAGAATAAAAAATAAACGGTTCCATCCAGTATCTATATTTAGAGCATACAT